>NC_087062.1:54087495-54260369 GCF_963678635.1 Symsagittifera roscoffensis
AAATATATAATTTTGTACTTGACAGCGTGTGTGGGTATTTACTAAAAAAAAACAATTTAGAACATTTTTTTTGAAAATTTCATCATTTTTCTAACGAACACTACTTCGTAGACCTTGAAAAGAGCAGTCATCACATTCAGTGCACATTCAAGCAGTCAGCACTTTTCTATAAAAACAAACAATTTCGGAATGAGCGAACGATTGAAAAGGCCAATTTATTTTCTCCTTCAACGGTTATCATCTTCCACATTGCGAAATAAATTGCGGTATTATCATTTATTCCAAATCTCCAATTACTGCCAAGTAGTACATGTATCCGGGTGAAATATATATGGATGAACTCACTGAAAGCCCCGCACATAATCAAGAAAACAGTTGCAAATTCCTTTGAATCAATGGAATAGTTGTTTACTGTTTCAACGCTTAGTTGTCCAAGAATTTCCAAAATGAGAAGTACAAATTCAATCTACCGTCAAACTTGTATTATCCTTTTTCACGCAGAAAAGAACACAGTTCAAGTGTAGAATGTCAATTACAAAACCAGTCAACATTGAACAATCTTGGTGAGCCTGAAATCAAAAAAACTAAGCAATGGACTCTTTTTGAAATTTCCTTCACGCAGTTGATTTGATCTAGAAAAAAACGTACAGTCATCAGATGTCAAATATTCGTCTCATTTTTGTATATCTATGTTAAGGACGCAATTGCAACTTCCCCTCAATCAATCGACAGCTCTCGGTAGAATTACTAGGATAACAGCTACAACTACAACTAACTAATTCAATTGAGTAAATAAAGCACGGTTGGAAATTTATGTACACATTGCAGCATTTTTTACGCGAAGAATTAAGGTAATCGGTTCGTGGAAAAATTCAGATTATCATGAAATGGATGTTTATTGAATTCATCGACTCGTGTAAACTAAAATTATCTTTCTAAAATTCTGTTTCTATAGAAGAACACTAAACAAAAACTCTTGGGTATATTGTGGTAAAACATTTATACAAATTAAAATTAAGCGGGCGAGTGCTACTACTGTAACTGTCCAACAGTTCAAAATAAGTTCTTTTCGATGTTCAGTAATGCAATTACACTATCTCTTACAAGCTTAGGTTACAATTCATAGAGTTCATCATGTCTTTTGCTCTCGGGAAAAAACGAAGTTGTTGAATTATGACCAACTTTCTTGTCTTTCTTCTTATCTTGTCTTGTAACTGTCGCTGTTTTATTCTGCAAATTAAAAAGCGATTCGCTGCTACTCGAAGAATTCATTGCGCTACACGAGCTGTTCTGCTGTAATTTCTCCACATTTGACTTGGTAACTTCCAGCATTGTGTCAAACTTCTTGAAGATGTCTGAAATGTCGGGCGACGGCGGAGTGTTGCCGCGTTGCGTCGTCGAATGTCCATTTTGGGTTAACCCTTTTTGCAAGTCAGCATCTGGATTCAAAAGATGTCCATTTGAATTCGAAGTAGCTTGTATTGTTACTGGTTGTGATCTTGGTGTCTGTATGCCATTCTTACTGGTTGTTTTGTTCTGCTTACGTTGCTTGTTTTCGAGAGAGTGGATTTCGTCGTTAAAGGTGTGAGCACCGTCTTGGGATACCAAAGTCATGTCTACTGGTATAACGTCAGGACAGGGAACGAGGATGGTATCTTTGAGGAAGAATGCTTCGTTCGTGTAGAGCTTGTTAATTCGCTTTAACTGTTCTATGCTGATGTTGTACTTCAGGGATATTGCTAAAACAGTATTTGTTAATATCAATGTTTTATATTTGTTTAAAACTTTGTCAATAAGGGTACAAATCAACTTCAAAGTAAACTCAACAAAACAAAGGAAACAATTTCGACAGTTAGTGTCACAATGGCCTGTTCATGTCAGGTAAATGACACAAATACTCAAACAAAAACAGCAACAAACGTCACAATTTCAGATTTTTAACCTAGGAACTACATTTATTCTTGACACTCGTAAAATTTAAAGACAAAAAATTTAATGCATTCCCAGTGTGACGGATAGTTTTGCATGAGATAATCATCTGAAATTTCTCCATGGGAGCTGATTGGTTCTGTCACATTGAACAGGATTATGGCAAAAAATAATTATTTGTCAGTTTGTTGACTGTATTTTTTCGCTGTATATTGCACGCGTTTGCCGTGATCAGCAACCTATTCAAACAAGATGAACCAAGTGGAGTCCCGCAAGGGAGCGCCTTAGGGCCTATACTATTTCTAATTGTTAGCGATGATATCTTGGATTGACCAAAATTATCCAAATGTTTTTTTTTGTATTCAGATGACGCCAAACTCAGTACAACCGTTCCACCAGTTTGTATCTCACCGATACGATACTAATCAGCTGACCGATACGATACTAATCAGCTGGCTTCTTGGACTGGCTCTTATAACCTGAACTTTCATCCCTCCATGTGTTTCTACCTTCATTTTTCTCCTGTGTTCCAGGGATCAGTTTATTTTATACACGCAGTGCTTCAGTGTAAGAAGAAAACCGAAGACTTGGGTGTTATAATTTCTTTGGACCTAAAACGGTGTTCACACAATTTTTCAAAAGTCTAGAAAGCTCAACGGAGTTTCTGTTGTTTGCGCAATACAGTACTTACTTTTAAGCTCCCTTCATGTGTTAAATACAAAATGTTCAATCGATCATATTTTATTGCTGCTTGGGGCCCAAAAGGTTGGAGCCCAAATGTTTTTTGCTTGCGCAAACTAGAGTCGCTCAATTATCTTGGACTCAGGTGGTGTTTTGGATCAACAACTTCCTACGAGTGTTACAAAGCTGATGGTCAGTAGTACAAAAAAGCGATAATGTGATGCATCCTATTTCTCATAATGAAATAGGTCAATGATCTGCAAGATAAACTCGGTGCTGAACTTGTTCCTGATGATGTATTTGCAACTAGCATCTAACTACTTACAGGATTGCAATCAATTAGTTCTTTTTGATCGAGAAATTTACTTCACAGAATATCTATTCATGGACTATACAGTGGTATTTCACAGGTCCAGACTACGCCGCCTTCAAGTGGTTGACCCGCCATCCTGGCTTTCCAGGTTGAAAATGGCGTCAAGCCCCCTACCAAGGGTCGGGAGAAGCTCAGACGTTTCTGGGTTTTCGGTTACAGAGCGTCTGCGGCCGGCCAGGCTGCTCTGTCTACTGATACTCACCCTGCTCAGATCCGGCATTAACCCTAACCCCGGTCCCTACAAATTTTCACCCTGTAGCTAAAACATTAGTCGAAACCAAGCCAGTGTCTGGTGCCAGATATGTGGCTGGATACATTAAATGCAGCGGCCTCGAATTTTTAAAAGAACATCACCGAGATTTTTACTGCCCCCTTTGCACTTCTACTTTCATTTAACCCCCCCCCCCCCCCGCCGGAAGCAAAGCCCCATCCACCACCTCTTACCAAGTAACAGTTCCCACAACCAATACTTGCCCACAGCCCCCTCTGCAACAATTCCCAAAGCCAACAATCAAAAGGCATCCTCAGAATCCTCCAGTTTACTTGTAATGGAATCTCTGGGAAAGCTCCTGAAATTGCAGATTTCCCTGCCCAGAATGAAATACACATAGCCCTATTCCAAGAAACCAAGCTCACGAAACAAAGCCGTAATCCCTCACTAGGTCCCTTATACCATCTAATTCGAAAAGACAGGCCCAAAGAGGGTGGAGGCCTCCCCATTGCAATACATGAATCCATACATTACAAAGAAGTAAGTTTAAACACCGACGAAACACCGACGGAGGCTATCTGTATATCAGTTGTAGCCAGCACGTCGAAACTTCGTATTATTAATTTTCATATCCCCCTAGATCTAGTTGTCCCCCTAAATGACGATACCCCTCAATGATGCCCCCCTAAATGATGATACCCAAATTAGAGTACCTTTTAATTCTTTATCCTTTGATGCACATTTCTCCTCCCCTGACACCTCCCTAGCATCGCAGAGCCTTTTATTTTCTTCGTCCTGGAACCCAATTAAGTCTCTAGGCTGCGACCACCTTCCCATACTTATCGAACTAGCTCTAGATAACAGCATGCACTTTTCTCCAAACAAGACATTCATTAACTTCCTCAGGTCCGATTGGCGGCAATTCACCTAGGAGAATAAGTCCGGTTGGCTTGCCTCGAGTTTTCCTTCTTCGGTTTCGGCCGGGGAGAAACTCTTCCGGGATCTGGTACTGAGGGCAGCACGCCACCACATCTCCGCCGGTCGCCACCGCCATTACACCTCGACTCTTTCTCCAGAGTCAGCCTCTCTTGCTGCTGAACGAGATCTCGGCCGCTATAATAATCAGGCCATGGAAACTACACAGCACTTTCGTTTCACTCCTTCCCAATTGAACTTCTCAATCAGACAGCGAAAGACAAGAGAAACAAATAGCGTAAAATCCTCCAGACCTGTGATTACCGCACTGGCGCCAGAAAGTTCCTGAAAGTTGTACGCTCCCTGAACGGATCCAGACCTGTGGTACAAAGGCACCCAATTCAATTTTAATCGAAAACAATCTTTTCAGACAGACATAGCTAAGGCTTTTAAAAAAGTTTACAAATGCCAGAATTCATGCGTCAGAAAAGCTACTCCGGAAAACTAGACGCAAAATAGCCAAGCTCACCCTGTTAGATAACCCCGCTTTCTCCCCCTACAAACTAAACAAGCCATTGCGGACAGCAAACCCTCGCGAGCTCTTGGTCCGGATGGCCTTTGCAACATTAACTTGAAACACCTGGGACCCTATATTTTGAATACTTAATCAATCTTTTCAATATGCCGCTGTCTGAAAATATTATCCCTAAAATGTGGAAAAACTCCAAGATAAACTCCTACCCAAACCCAAAAAGGATTATAAATTATCCACCTCTTTACTTTGCCCATCTCTTTACTTTCAGGCCTATCTCTTTACTTTGCCCCGCTTTTCAAGTTTTAGAAAGGCTCATTCAGCTTTTTTTAACAAAGTATCTCCCCACCACCACACGCCAACATGGTTTTCGTCCTTTCAACTCTACCACTACTGCGCTTTCCACACTAGAATTTTTTTTTATCACACGGTTTTAATCAGAATCGCCCACCCTCCTGCACCATTCTCGCAACGCTTGACCTCTCGAAGGCTTTTGATATGGTGTGTCTTTGTACTCTCGTGGAACTAATTCATGACACACCGCTCCCGAGAGGTATTGTTCGTTGGCTGAGTAACTACTTGAATGGCCGACAAGCCACCACACTTTTTAACACCCAAGAATCCCCCCCTCCCCCCCACAAACTAGTTCACTGTGGAGTTCTCCAGGGCTCTGTTCTTTCGCCCACATTTTTTAATTTTTACGTCCATGACGCTCCCACGCCCCCCAATAAAGTTCGTCTCACATCTTACGCTGACGATTTCCATCCCTTTTTCCAAAGCACTGATGTAGAGGCAGCATCTCGATCGTTGAATGATTACCTTCTTCAAGTTTTAATTTTTCAATTCCAGGAAGTTATCTTTCGCGTCCTCTTAAAGATCAGTTACCCTTTTTTCATCGTACAAAAAAAAGATTTTAACAAAACACCCAGTGTACTTTTAAACAACGAGCCTCTCCCTCCAAACAAAAACCCAAAAATTTTAGGGGTTACTTTTGACCCAAGCTTATGCTTTGCTGCACACTGTAAATGATCCGCTGACAAGGCTCGCCGCAGGATAGGTGTCCTGAAAGCGTTGGCGGAATCCTCTTGCGGGCAGTCTAAAGTAGCCCTCCTCTTAACCTACAAAGCCTTAATATGCCCCATTTTAGATTATGCCTCCCCTGCCTGGTCACATGCCGCCAGCAAAACCTCCATTAATCACCTTCAGGTTACCCAAAATCAAGCCCTTAGAGTTTTTACCGGATTAACACTCATGAGTTCCACTTCCCACCTGCACAGTGAGGTCGAGATCCTCAATGATCCAAATCACACTCTTTTAACCTCTCCATTTTTTTTATGCCACGTCAAGTTCGACAATCGATTTCCATCACTTTCAAAGAAGATATTGACTCCGTTTTAACCAATCTTAACCCTTCACTCAATCTTAATAACCCAAAAGAAGTTTCTACCTTCGTTTTTAACCACCACAAGTACCTTTTGAATCACAACCACACAAATTTAGCAACCAAGTTCCTCGCAAAAATCCCTCCCTCTAAAGTAATTTGTATACCACTCCATAAGGTCGACCCCACAGAAAAATCTCTCCTAAAAACTACCCACTGTAAACTCTCCCAACTCCGGTCTGGTAACAGCCTGCTTTTAAACACATACCACTCCCGAGTAAACAACCAAGTTTCCCCACTATGCCCGGACTGTCACCTAGCACCCCAAACTAGTCACATTTTCATCTGTCACATTTTTGACAGCGCCAAGAATCCCTCTCCACTCACTCCCGCAGACCTGTAGCTTAGGTCGGTGGAAGTTGCGAAATTCCTTAGCCTGGAGAAGGACGAGCCCAACCCGACCAACGTGGGCTAATGAATGAATGAATGTGCTATTTCACGCTCTGTATTTCCTAATTATTTGTATTTCTTGTTTTGTTTTTATACTTTTTGTAATATACTTTCAAGGGTAACTGAGGTAATTAAATCTTATACTGCTACTACATGTACACTTTAATTTCACGCTTATTGTAGTGTATTTCCGCCTGTTATAGGTATCAGGACCTTATATGTTAGTTATTGTATATGTGCCTTTCATATTGAAAAAATGGATCAAGTTAACATCCTCCCTCCCCCCCCCTCAAGTTAAGATCTTCCACCCCCAGCATTTAATTTGCAGTAAATTTATTAAGCGCTGCATCTACAGCGGATTTGCACCGGCCGAAGACGACTACAACAGCTTCAACAACAACATGCCGAGCAGGACACTCCCTAAAAATACTTCAGGATCACTCGTCTAGAAATACTTCTAAAGAGCATCGAAAGATCAACCGACGGCAGCAATCATAGACCATCCCCCTCCCGCCCGCCCCCCCCCCCCCCAACATGCTCGGACGGCAGCAACCTATGCAAACCTGTCTACATCACGCGACGAAAAAGCTATTCTCAGCCGCAAAGACGCTACGATGATTGCGCGCTTGAGATCTGGCCACAGCTTGAAGTTGGCAGCCTATCGGCACCTCATGAACCCAGCCGAAGACCCCACCTGCCCGAAATGTCACGAAGCCCCGGAAACGCTAGAACACTGGTTACTGGAATGTCCCAGAACAATAGCAGCAAGACAAGAAATTTTTGGCACAACTGACGTGGGACTAGCCATTCTATCTCAAGATCCACACGAAACTACGATGCTGGCGAAGAGATGCCTTTAAGAGCTCCCTTCGGCATAACCACAATCAACAAACAAACAACAACGGCAGCAATGTTTTTTTCTATATCTCTGACATCTCGAAGGACATGAAAGATTCCTGAAGACGCAACAATACTGATGACGCAACACATAGTATCTCGTGGACCACCCACTAGAAGACGAAGCATCGGAAAGTCTGATCAAACGATTCACCGATATCGAAGATCAACATGACTTCATTGACGGCTTCAACCAAATGGTTTAAAACAAAACGCCACCAGCAATTTCAACGATAGCCAAAACAGCTTTACCTGGCGACCAGAACTTCCATAAAGCCTTCTCATTGTTCATGGTTTTGAGGATGACAATAGTATCGCAGCAAAATTGCATGAGTTTGTTTTCAGATCATCGACAGGACCAGCCTCAAAGTTTCCTTCCGACACAACTCCGCATTCTGCCAACCATCTGATAGGATCAACAAATCAACAACATCAACTGACATCCATAAATCAATGCGAGACGCAAACATCTCTTTCGAAAAACCTTATTTGACCACCCGGCGTCCTTATCTTATTTGAAGGACGCCAATTCAAATCGATCTTAGCAGCAGTTCCTTCCAATGAAACAGTTGACTCATTCGCGCCTCTCCAGCTACAACGCAACGACAGACTATATTCGTTTAGACAGACTACATCGAACGAATTTGAAAGCACTTTGAACAAAATCGATGGGTTTCCTTGCAATCAATCATTGAAAACCCACACCAACAAACTTTGATCACAAAAAATGGTCTTTCAGATTCGACGTACAGCCAGATGACCAGAATCGACCTTTTCGACAAAAACCCCAAGAAAACGAGCATGTGGTTTGGACTATTCAAATCTTTAATTCACAGCTAACCAATTCCGAAACAGAAAAGATGACGCACATCTCCGAACACTTACAACTTCAAAGCAAAACAGGGCACCGGGGATATGCCTGCAAAAGCTCATTCAATGTTTTACGTAGCCCTTATGGAACTACGACGAAGATCAAGAAGATCCAACATCCTTGTGAACAACTACGTTAGCCGACTCCGCAATGTTTCGCAGCCATTAACTTATCGGACGGACTCCACCATGGACTGATCTACCTTCATCAGCAACTTGGTGCAAACCTTTCAATCACATTTTTTTGAAAACTACAATTAGAACTCCATCATTTGACCTCCACAATTTATACACCTACTTCTAACTACTACACCTACCCAAACTACTACACCACAAACAGCTACGATGGACCCAACCTAATACGACTCAAAACATGCAGCAGCCTTAGTCTTTTGAAAGAAGAGAGACAATTATTTCTCCAAATCATTTCAAAGTAAGAAACTTCAACAAAAATTACAGTTAAAATATACTAGCACCTTACTTTATGAAAAGAGACTCGGAGAGGACAGACAACGGGACTAATGTCCAGTTCACAGTCTGCCCTTAGTCCGTTTGATATGATTCTCCATTGTATTGTCAACATTTTGTTGGAGAGAAAAAAATTATGTTTCCTCATAATTATTTTGCGAAAAAGGCTCAAGAAAACTACCATTTGATAGTGGCACTACCAGGCAAATCTGTATTCAGCGCTCAACACCTACAAGGAGTGAACCCGAGTTGAAGTAAAACTCAACATAGTTTGCCTGGTTGAACAAGCTAACAAACATTTTTCTAACGGTACCAAAATTCATTGTTTTTTTTTGTTTTCACATTTTTGTTTGCTCAAAAAAGTTTCGAGACAAAGAGGCAAAGAGAAGTCTTCTGCAAATTCAAGATTTGTAGCGTCAGTAGAATTAGTCCAAAATTAAACGAGGAAAGAAAAAAACAGGAAAAACATCGATGTACTCTTATGTGGAATTTAGTAACTTGGTTTCAAACAAGAAATTTATCTGTTTTGACCCCATTTTTGGACCCACTATTTGGCGTAGGTTCATTGTTTTAAATATACGAATCCAATAAATTTTTTCCAGTTAATTCACGGTTATTGAGCATGTAGCTGTCTTTGATATCGTGATAGCAATTCTTAACTTGTTCTTCAGTTGAGGAATTTGAATATTTAGATAGAACTTCGATTTCCCTGAAAAAGTTATAAAGGTGGGCACCTCTAAATCTACAAGTGTTTTTCAAGATTGTGTTTACAAAAAAACTTTCGACATTTCGTTTATCGAACGCTTAGTCATCCGCACAGAACTTTCAAATGAAAACATATCGTTCAATACATATCGATTTATTGAGCGAAAGACAAATTTCAGTAAATCATATACATGCATGCAGTTCATATATGAATAGTAAATCATTTTTCTTGAAATGGTCTTCAGATGTATCGCTTCGCTTTCTGAAGTGTATGAATTTTAGAATTTTTCCGCAGCAGATAACTTGGCTTCAATGTAGAGAAATTAGAGCAACCATAAATGAGGACTCCGTACTGCATGATATATTTTACATTGCTATTATAGTAATTGAGAAGTTGCGATCTTGGGACAAAATGTCTTAGTTTACTGTACTACATAGGCAACATGACATTTATACGATAAATGTTGATCAACTTTTATTCTTAAATACTCGCATGAAAATTCAGTACTTACACAATTATTATTTAAATCAAACGGAAAATTGAGCATTGTGTTAAGCACCAGATCCTAGTGATATCTTCACAAGTTTTTTAAAATTCAACTTGAGCTTGTTGGCATTTAACCAGGAAGAAATTCGATTTAATTCCTCTTGAATTGTGTGTGACGAGTAACCAATTCCTGTTATGTTTTTGTCGTCAGGAAACATTTAAATGTCTGTATTTCGACAGCTCTGAGGCAGATAATTTATGTAAATTAAAAACAACAGTGGTCATAGTATAGACCCTTGAGAAACACCACACTCAACCTTCAGCCATGACGATTTGGCGTCCGCTATTTTGCCACATTGCAAACGATTCGATGAATAGATTTTGAACAAATTAAGTATGTTGTTAAATATACAATAACTTTCGAGTTTCTTAAACATCAATTCGTGGTCAATAGTATCAAAAGCTTTTTCCAAATCAAGAAAAAAATTTTATTACCCATGTTTAAGGTTGAATATGATTTTTTTTTTCAGTTAGCTCGGCAATTGCGTCTATTGTTTGATGCAAAATCAATTGTTAAAGCCTTCAACGCTTTGCTTCGACAGTTTGCTTTGATACTTGATGTTTCGATTATCTCGAAACATCACCATCAACAACATGGACACAATTGATTTCACAAAAAAAACAACTTCACGATCAGACAAGAGGATTTACTTTACCAGACAAGCGTGTCACTCTGAAGGACAAAACCATCGCCCAGCTTGCAGCCCGAAATATCACGTTTTGGACAAAAAAACGTTTCCAAGAAAGACTATGCTTCAACTGCCTGGCACCACACCAAGTGAAAATTGCCCATCAAATCATACGTGCCATTCATTTGAACAGCAGCATCATTCTTCCTTACACGACAATCAGCAACAGCAGCAAGTATATCATCCGATAGCAACAGTAGCATATCATCCGATAGCAACAGCAGCAAGTATAGCAACAGCAGCATATCATCCGAGCTCAAGCCGGAGGTAACGATTTATTGGATACCGGGTAATTTCAACATCCTCGAAAACGAAACGGCCGATCGTTTAGCCAACGAAGCCGCCGCTTTGAATGACGGTCCGGAGGCGAACTCTTGTGACGCAGCATAATCCATGTATGCACTGCCGCAGTTTACTCGCAAATATCGCAAGCAAGGGACGGAAAGACCTATCGGAACAATATAGAAGCCAACTTCCTTGCCAGAAAAAGAGCGGGCCACAGCTACAAATTTAACGCCTAAAGACACGTACTGGTTCCAACCACGATCCCAATCTGTACGCGATGCGGCGAAAATAACGACACAATGGCCCAGCAGTCTTCCACATGAAACATTGAATCTTTGGAAAACAGAATATTGAACTCTCTATCTTGACAGAGGATGCAGACCGGTCGATACAGCTAGCAAGAGCATCCCTAGGGTGCCCTTGACTGCCATAACACAACAACAACAACAACGCAACAGTAGCGTTCGCATCGATTCAACTCAAATCAGCAGCCGAACCTGTCAATCCACCTCGCCCGCCAAGAAGACGATCACGAATAAACAGCTCGTTACTACTTCTCATTCCAGTGACTTGCGACAGAAGAACCTGCACTTGAATGTATACGCTTTTCTTGACAATGAAAGCTTACACCACTACAATTCACAAATTACAGTGAGACATCCCGAACTCCCTGAAACCAATCACGAAGAAGAAATTCTTATCAGATGATTCTTTGACTCTCAGAAAATCGACACCCGCACCGTCTCTGTGGAGAAATCAAAAGATCCTCATTAAACAACATGATGATTTAAACAGAATTTGCAGTCAGTATTAACATTTACGGGGCATTTGTTTTCTCAATTTCAGGAACTCGATAGGTCCAGTGATAGGAACGACCACATGGACATCATCAGCCTACAGACGAGTATCAAAGGAAAAGGCGTTCTTCGAGATGCTTTCATATAACTTGGATGGCCCATGCCGGACTGAATAATGACATCACAGCTTTCATAACACATCAGCTTCAGCGACAGTAAGAGAGCTCGACAAAAGACATTAAAAAGCCGAACTTCTCACCAGCTTCTAGAGAATGGAAATTTAACTCTCAAGGACTACAATGATTACCCCCAAAAATTGGTTATTGGAGGACTTGATCAACAAATTGCGTTGAACAAGCTACGTATTCAATCATTTCCTCTAACAAGATTCGAAAATTATTATTATTGGAAAAGCATCCGGGAACACAGTATAACCACAATCTAAGACTTCTTCCGATAGCATAACAACAAAAATGTTCCTTTTACTCTTCAAGACATGCAAAAATAGATAGAGTTCTACCATAATAAGGGAATCGACATGTTGAAACTGGGGTTCACACTTCCAAATCTAGCAAATATCTGCTTACACAAATGGATAAACCAGAAAATCATCAGTTCTTTTAAGGTGATAAGGATTTGTGTAAGAAAATAAGAGAAGACATGACAGGTGGACTTTTCGGAGTTTCAGTCACTTCCAACATAATTTCAGTTGGTTAGAAAAAAAAACATCTTAATGCATATCATCTTAAAAATTCTTGAAGAAGATCTTAAACATTGCTGTATTGGCAAATTTGGGCGCCGAAAATTTTTTGAAAATGACCAACTCAATTTTACTATCTCAAACCTCGTACCTTTTTACATGACAAGAGCTATTACTGGTTTTAATACATGGGAAACTCTATCTCCTATCTTATTACATAGCCTACAGACCGGATGTCTATAACCTGTCTTAATACACGGGAGTCTGCAAGTACCCCCTAGCTCTCCTCACACATATACTACTATCGTGTCTGTTGGAGTATTTTCAAGTGTGATAACTTGGCGTGGGTTTGGATACGTAAAGGATAAAATGTCATGTTTAAAACAAGTTCACTAATTAGAATTTCGGGTGAATTTTTCTCATTTTTTTTTTAAAAGAAACTGCTCTTTATGAGTACAAAAACATGAAAAATACTAAAATACTGTACACGAAGACTGAAAACACAGTATCTCCATTTTAGAAATTAAAAAACATTCGAGCCTGTTCGTTGCACGTTGGGTATTACCTGTTCGTTATTCGAGAGTAACTTGCAAAACACTTAAATTAGACGAGAATGTGATCTTCAACGTTTTGGATTTTTTTAAATTTAAGTTTTTGCATCTCGAAAACTACAAGAAATTGAGAAATGAGATTTGGAGGTAGGATTCGCAACCCCTGAGAGTACCCTGACCGCACCCAACTACAGGGTAAAAATTTCAATTTTCGACAAGAACGAATCGAAAAAAAAAGAATATAGGAAAACAATAGAAAAAAAGATCGAAAAAGAAGGATAAAAAAAAGATAGAAAGATGAAAAAACAAGGATCGAAAAAAAAGACAGAAAAAAAAGCTTAGTCATCCGCACAGAACTTTCAAATGAAAACATATCGTTCAATACATATCGATTTATTGAGCGAAAGACAAATTTCAGTAAATCATATACATGCATGCAGTTCATATATGAATAGTAAATCATTTTTCTTGAAATGGTCTTCAGATGTATCGCTTCGCTTTCTGAAGTGTATGAATTTTAGAATTTTTCCGCAGCAGATAACTTGGCTTCAATGTAGAGAAATTAGAGCAACCATAAATGAGGACTCCGTACTGCATGATAGATTTTACATTGCTATTATAGTAATTGAGAAGTTGCGATCTTGGGACAAAATGTCTTAGTTTACTGTACTACATAGGCAACATGACATTTATACGATAAATGTTGATCAACTTTTATTCTTAAATACTCGCATGAAAATTCAGTACTTACACAATTATTATTTAAATCAAACGGAAAATTGAGCATTGTGTTAAGCACCAGATCCTAGTGATATCTTCACAAGTTTTTTAAAATTCAACTTGAGCTTGTTGGCATTTAACCAGGAAGAAATTCGATTTAATTCCTCTTGAATTGTGTGTGACGAGTAACCAATTCCTGTTATGTTTTTGTCGTCAGGAAACATTTAAATGTCTGTATTTCGACAGCTCTGAGGCAGATAATTTATGTAAATTAAAAACAACAGTGGTCATAGTATAGACCCTTGAGGAACACCACACTCAACCTTCAGCCATGAGGATTTGGCGTCCGCTATTTTGCCACATTGCAAACGATTCGATAAATAGATTTTGAACAAATTAAGTATGTTGTTAAATATACAATAACTTTCGAGTTTCTTAAACATCAATTCGTGGTCAATAGTATCAAAAGCTTTTTTCAAATCAAGAAAAAAATTTTATTACCCATGTTTAAGGTTGAATATGATTTTTTTTCAGTTAGCTCGGCAATTGCGTCTATTGTTTGATGCAAAATCAATTGTTAAAGCCTTCAACGCTTTGCTTCGACAGTTTGCTTTGATACTTGATGTTTCGATTATCTCGAAACATCACCATCAACAACATGGACACAATTGATTTCACAAAAAAAACAACTTCACGATCAGACAAGAGGATTTACTTTACCAGACAAGCGTGTCACTCTGAAGGACAAAACCATCGCCCAGCTTGCAGCCTGAAATATCACGTTTTGGACTAAAAAACGTTTCCAAGAAAGACTATGCTTCAACTGCCTGGCACCACACCAAGTGAAAATTGCCCATCAAATCATACGTGCCATTCATTTGAACAGCAGCATCATTCTTCCTTACACGACAATCAGCAACAGCAGCAAGTATATCATCCGATAGCAACAGTAGCATATCATCCGATAGCAACAGCAGCAAGTATAGCAACAGCAGCATATCATCCGAGCTCAAGCCGGAGGTAACGATTTATTGGATACCGGGTAATTTCAACATCCTCGGAAACGAAACGGCCGATCGTTTAGCCAACGAAGCCGCCGCTTTGAATGACGGTCCGGAGGCGAACTCTTGTGACGCAGCATAATCCATGTATGCACTGCCGCAGTTTACTCGCAAATATCGCAAGCAAGGGACGGAAAGACCTATCGGAACAATATAGAAGCCAACTTCCTTGCCAGAATAAGAGCGGGCCATAGCTACAAATTTAACACCTAAAGACACTTACTGGTTCCAACCACGGACCCAATCTGTACGCGATGCGGCAAAAATAACGACACAATGGCCCAGCAGTCTTCCACATGAAACATTGAATCTTTGGAAAACAGAATATTGAACTCTCTATCCTGACAGAGGATGCAGACCGGTCGATACAGCTAGCAAGAGCATCCCTACGAGTTTCCCAGCCATTAACTTATCGGACGGACTCCACCATGGACTGATCTACCTTCATCAGCAACTTTCAATCACATTTTTTTGAAATCCACAATTAGAACTCCATCATTTGACCTCCACAATTTATACACCTACTTCTAACTACTACACCTACCCAAACTACTACACCACAAACAGCTACGATGGACCCAACCTAATACGACTCAAAACATGCAGCAGCCTTAGTCTTTTGAAAGAAGAGAGACAATTATTTCTCCAAATCATTTCAAAGTAAGAAACTTCAACAAAAATTACAGTTAAAATATACTAGCACCTTACTTTATGAAAAGAGACTCGGAGAGGACAGACAACGGGACTAATGTCCAGTTCACAGTCTGCCCTTAGTCCGTTTGATATGATTCTCCATTGTATTGTCAACATTTTGTTGGAGAGAAAAAAATTATGTTTCCTCATAATTATTTTGCGAAAAAGGCTCAAGAAAACTACCATTTGATAGTGGCACTACCAGGCAAATCTGTATTCAGCGCTCAACACCTACAAGGAGTGAACCCGAGTTGAAGTAAAACTCAACATAGTTTGCCTGGTTGAACAAGCTAACAAACATTTTTCTAACGGTACCAAAATTCATTGTTTTTTTTTGTTTTCACATTTTTGTTTGCTCAAAAAAGTTTCGAGACAAAGAGGCAAAGAGAAGTCTTCTGCAAATTCAAGATTTGTAGCGTCAGTAGAATTAGTCCAAAATTAAACGAGGAAAGAAAAAAACAGGAAAAACATCGATGTACTCTTATGTGGAATTTAGTAACTTGGTTTCAAACAAGAAATTTATCTGTTTTGACCCCATTTTTGGACCCACTATTTGGCGTAGGTTCATTGTTTTAAATATACGAATCCAATAAATTTTTTCCAGTTAATTCACGGTTATTGAGCATGTAGCTGTCTTTGATATCGTGATAGCAATTCTTAACTTGTTCTTCAGTTGAGGAATTTGAATATTTAGATAGAACTTCGATTTCCCTGAAAAAGTTATAAAGGTGGGCACCTCTAAATCTACAAGTGTTTTTCAAGATTGTGTTTACAAAAAAACTTTCGACATTTCGTTTATCGAACGCTTAGTCATCCGCACAGAACTTTCAAATGAAAACATATCGTTCAATACATATCGATTTATTGAGCGAAAGACAAATTTCAGTAAATCATATACATGCATGCAGTTCATATATGAATAGTAAATCATTTTTATTGAAATGGTCTTCAGATGTATCGCTTCGCTTTCTGAAGTGTATGAATTTTAGAATTTTTCCGCAGCAGATAACTTGGCTTCAATGTAGAGAAATTAGAGCAACCATAAATGAGGACTCCGTACTGCATGATAGATTTTACATTGCTATTATAGTAATTGAGAAGTTGCGATCTTGGGACAAAATGTCTTAGTTTACTGTACTACATAGGCAACATGACATTTATACGATAAATGTTGATCAACTTTTATTCTTAAATACTCGCATGAAAATTCAGTACTTACACAATTATTATTTAAATCAAACGGAAAATTGAGCATTGTGTTAAGCACCAGATCCTAGTGATATCTTCACAAGTTTTTTAAAATTCAACTTGAGCTTGTTGGCATTTAACCAGGAAGAAATTCGATTTAATTCCTCTTGAATTGTGTGTGACGAGTAACCAATTCCTGTTATGTTTTTGTCGTCAGGAAACATTTAAATGTCTGTATTTCGACAGCTCTGAGGCAGATAATTTATGTAAATTAAAAACAACAGTGGTCATAGTATAGACCCTTGAGGAACACCACACTCAACCTTCAGCCATGAGGATTTGGCGTCCGCTATTTTGCCACATTGCAAACGATTCGATAAATAGATTTTGAACAAATTAAGTATGTTGTTAAATATACAATAACTTTCGAGTTTCTTAAACATCAATTCGTGGTCAATAGTATCAAAAGCTTTTTTCAAATCAAGAAAAAAATTTTATTACCCATGTTTAAGGTTGAATATGATTTTTTTTTCAGTTAGCTCGGCGATTGCGTCTATTGTTTGATGCAAAATCAATTGTTAAAGCCTTCAACGCTTTGCTTCGACAGTTTGCTTTGATACTTGATGTTTCGATTATCTCGAAACATCACCACCATCAACAACATGGACACAATTGATTTCACAAAAAAAAAAACAACTTCACGATCAGACAAGAGGATTTACTTTACCAGACAAGCGTGTCACTCTGAAGGACAAAACCATCGCCCAGCTTGCAGCCCGAAATATCACGTTTTGGACAAAAAAAACGTTTCCAAGAAAGACTATGCTTCAACTGCCTGGCACCACACCAAGTGAAAATTGCCCATCAAATCATACGTGCCATTCATTTGAACAGCAGCATCATTCTTCCTTACACGACAATCAGCAACAGCAGCAAGTATATCAACCGATAGCAACAGTAGCATATCATCCGATAGCAACAGCAGCAAGTATAGCAACAGCAGCATATCATCCGAGCTCAAGCCGGAGGTAACGATTTATTGGATACCGGGTAATTTCAACATCCTCGGAAACGAAACGGCCGATCGTTTAGCCAACGAAGCCGCCGCTTTGAATGACGGTCCGGAGGCGACCTCTTGTGACGCAGCATAATCCATGTATGCACTGCCGCAGTTTACTCGCAAATATCGCAAGCAAGGGACGGAAAGACCTATCGGAACAATAAATAAGCCAACTTCCTTGCCAGAAAAAGAGCGGGCCACAGCTACAAATTTAACGCCTAAAGACACGTACTGGTTCCAACCACGATCCCAATCTGTACGCGATGCGGCGAAAATAACGACACAATGGCCCAGCAGTCTTCCACATGAAACATTGAATCTTTGGAAAACAGAATATTGAACTCTCTATCTTGACAGAGGATGCAGACCGGTCGATACAGCTAGCAAGAGCATCCCTAGGGTGCCCTTGACTGCCATAACACAACAACAACAACAACGCAACAGTAGCGTTCGCATCGATTCAACTCAAATCAGCAGCCGAACCTGTCAATCCACCTCGCCCGCCAGGAAGACGATCACGAATAAACAGCTCGTTACTACTTCTCATTCCAGTGACTTGCGACAGAAGAACCTGCACTTGAATGTATACGCTTTTCTTGACAATGAAAGCTTACACCACTACAATTCACAAATTACAGTGAGACATCCCGAACTCCCTGAAACCAATCACGAAGAAGAAATTCTTATCAGATGATTCTTTGACTCTCAGAAAATCGACACCCGCACCGTCTCTGTGGAGAAATCAAAAGATCCTCATTAAACAACATGATGATTTAAACAGAATTTGCAGTCAGTATTAACATTTACGGGGCATTTGTTTTCTCAATTTCAGGAACTCGATAGGTCCAGTGATAGGAACGACCACATGGACATCATCAGCCTACAGACGAGTATCAAAGGAAAAGGCGTTCTTCGAGATGCTTTCATATAACTTGGATGGCCCATGCCGGACTGAATAATGACATCACAGCTTTCATAACACATCAGCTTCAGCGACAGTAAGAGAGCTCGACAAAAGACATTAAAAAGCCGAACTTCTCACCAGCTTCTAGAGAATGGAAATTTAACTCTCAAGGACTACAATGATTACCCCCAAAAATTGGTTATTGGAGGACTTGATCAACAAATTGCGTTGAACAAGCTACGTATTCAATCATTTCCTCTAACAAGATTCGAAAATTATTATTATTGGAAAAGCATCCGGGAACACAGTATAACCACAATCTAAGACTTCTTCCGATAGCATAACAACAAAAATGTTCCTTTTACTCTTCAAGACATGAAAAATTGATCGAGTTCTACCATAATAAGGGAATCGACATGTTGAAACTGGGGTTCACACTTCCACATCTAGCACATATCTGCTTACACAAATGGATAAACCAGAAAATCATCAGTTTTTTAAGGTGATAAGGATTTGTGTAAGAAAATAAGAGAAGACATGACAGGTGGACCATTAATAGATTTTACGCGAAGAACAGTTATCGATCAAACCTATATTCGTATCTCGTCAAAGGTATGCAAGGTAGTCGGAAATGACGCTAGCCAATTATATCCATTCTCAATGTGTCAGGAGGTACCAACCATACTTTACACAAGATAGCAGTTTGAATCGGCAACTGAACGGTTCAAGGCTAGATAAAACAGAACGCCAAATTTCGACAACATGGTAAGGACCTTTTATCAAGAATCAAGACAGAGGTTAAAAAGTTAAGTTTCTATACAATCGGAAAGCACAAAAATGAAAATGGTTGCTGTGATCACTGTAAAACAGTATTCGAAGATATAGCTTGCTACTATCACTGCTGATTCTGTCAACAATTCCGTAAACCTTTAAGGGGCAAATAAATTTTGGGAGGGAAACTTAAAACCGGAAATGGATGAGTTGAGACAAGGGTATATAACAAAAAAGGCTAGAAAACTCAGGAAATCTGGGAATGCGAGTAGTGGTAGTAATGTAAAAGATTCTACACTCAGGAATCAGGAACCATGCCAAGACACATTTTTCCTTCAAAAGATCCGGAAGGATATTGGAAAATAAAAGCAAAGCTCTGCCAATGAAAATGAAAACGTAACAGTCATCACTTCCTTTCATTACTTCTATCTCGAACTTGCACTTCAATGAACAAAAAATTATAGGATTAATCAGTGCACTCCCAGGAAACGCTTCAACGTCTTTGCTCGATCTGTTGTCGATGCTGGACCAAAATGAGGAGAGCCACCTCTCTGGAGTTGTTGCTGAGTCGAAGCTTTTGGGTAACAGTTCGTACGGTTATCAAATCATGAACAGATCCAGAAACACAAAAACCAAAAACATCAGCAATGAAGACAAACGAAACAAAAATTAAGACGTTTTTCAAACCATTGAATGTTGTGAAAAAAAATTTATGCAAAGTGGAATTATTAAAATCAACCATTGAATACAGAGAACCAATTACTGTAGGAGTTTTTATTCTTCAGTTTTTACACTTCAATTTTTTTTCTTCAGTTTTGCGATGAAACAAGTTCGGAAGCTGGAAATGAATACAGACTTTTTGTATCTAGCATTATCAGAGGAGAAGTTAGACGATTGTATATTACATAGGAAATTTCATTGGACAAAATTGCGCCGAAATGACTGCAAATATGTTTTTATAGCCGATGCAAAGAAAAACATTTTACCGCATATATGCTGCGCTGTTCAATAAAAGAATGATAAACGAGAACCAGTACTACTCACAGAAGAAATTTGCTGCACTGAAATGTTGTGCCTAGGCAGCAAAACGTATTGCTGCTTTAATAAAAAGACTCGCAATCTCAAATTTAAAAGCAAAAGATTCAACAAAGGAATTTTTCATGATTCTGGGGATAGACCAATGTCCAAATAGGCACGCTATAATGAATTTTTGATGCAGCTATATAGCTGAAGTCGACGAATCGGGGATTGAAAACCACCAGAATTTAGTCGTAACATATGCAACAAAATTACTTAGTTACTTTACCCGAAAAGGGAAGTTCTTAATGATGAAATCAATGCTAAACTATTGAAATTGAGATCTAACGTACGATTCATACGTAGATTTAAAGTACGTTTCATACGATTCAGTGAATTATGATTATATTGCAATTAAGTTCTTCTGAAAAACCTTTTTTTCTTTGAAGTTTCAGTCAGTTCCAACATAATTTCAGTTGGTTCGAAAAAAAAACATCTTAATGCATATGATCTTAAAAATTCTTGAAGAAGATCTTAAACATTGCTGTATTGGCAAATTCGGGCGCCGAATTTTTTTTTAAATGACTAACTCAATTTTACTATCTCAAACCTCGTACCTTTTTACATGGCAAGAGCTATTACTGGTTTTAATACATGGGAAACTCTTATCTCCTATCTTATTACATAGCCTACAGACCTGCTGTCTATAACCTGTCTTAATACACGGGAGGCTGCAAGTACCCCCTAGCTCTCCTCACACATATACTAGTATCGTGTCTGTTGGGTTATTTTTAAGTGTGATAACTTGGCGTGGGTTTGGATACATTAAGGAAAAATGTCATGAATGTTTAAAACAAGTTCACGAATTAGAATTTCGGGTGAATTTTCGCATTTTTTTTTAAAGAAACTGCTCTTTATGAGTACAAAAACATGAAAAATACTAAAATACTGTACACGAAGACTGAAAACACAGTAACTCTATTTTAGAAACTAAAAAACATTCTAGCCTGTTCGTTGCACGTTTGCTATTACATGTTCGTTATTCGAGAGTATAACTTGCAAAACACTTAAATTAGACAAGAATGTGATCTTCAACGTTTTGGATTTTTTTAAAATTTAAGTTTTTGTATCTCGAAAACTACAAGGATTTGAGAAATGCGATTTGGAGGTAGTATTCGCAACCCCTGAGAGTACCCTGACCGCACCCAACTACAGGGTGAAAATTTCAAATTTCGACAAAAACGAATCGAAAAAAAGAATATAGGAAAACAATAGAAAAAAAGATCGAAAAAGAAGGATCGAAAAAAAGATAGAAAGATGCAAAAACAAGGATCGAAAAAAAGACAGAAAAAAAAACTAGAAAAAGGAAGAAAGAAACGATCGAAAAAAGTGTCGAAAAAGAAGGATCGGAAAAAGACAGAAAAAAGATAGAAAATCCAGATATAGAGAAAAGAAGATTGGAGACAACAGTTTGACAGTAGTACTATTTTAAACTGAATCGTCGAAACCAAATTGAAAGTTAACAAATTAGGAGACGGGTAGACAGATATAATCAATTAAATAAAACAGACAGACAGACAGACTTAATTTAGTCTCGAAAAAAAAAATAACTGAAAAAATGATGACCTTGCGGAAAACTAATTAAGCATTGCAATACATGATATAGCTGAAACATGAAAAAATTCTTTCGTTAAACATGCAAAATTATTATGCTTAAACATGGGAGATAGCTGTCACTAAACATGGGAGATAGCTGTCACTAGCATTTAAATATAGTATAGATAGATATAGATAGATAGATAGATAGACAGATAGATATAGATAAAAAACGTTAACAAATAAAAACCCCGCAACCTAAATTGATGAAAAAAACGTACTTTAAAAACTTAGACAAACTATATCATCCGCTGAAACTGCAGCTTTAAAACTATTCAGTTTGCAACAACTTAGCAACCTTGCATTTTCATTAATTCTGCCGTGCCCAGCTTTTTGCATATTACTACATATACCTCTAAGTCAAAAGTCGAACATTAAATTACCTTGTAGTGTTTCGCCCTGCTGCACCGTGTGCTGGAAAAATGAGTCTGTGCATGCTGTATTCGTAAAGGACCCATAATTTCTGCCACTGCTTTTCACAAGTCGTTTTGGCTGCAAGGCGGATGACGATAACCCCGCATTATTGTAACCCAAATTACCCCCCAAGCGCCTCTCTCGCTGGTTCACTGACTCACTATGTGTCATAAACTGTGACTCATAACCACTTGTGCTAAGAGTGTAGTCTATATTGAGTGACCTCGTCACCTCTTGCTGAACTGCAGGTTTGAACAGAAGAGGTTGTTCCGACATGCTGTCTTGTTTTCCGATCGACTCAATCGAGAAGTTTCCAGCAACCATAATACGAAGAAACAGTTGCAATAAAGTGAACTAAACTTGACCTCACATAGTTTGCAGCTTCAGTGTGCTCGGCTGATCATTGTCCACTAGTCGAATGTCATACAAATTGCAGCATAACTAATCCTGAAATGTTTCATAGTACAGTATTGGTTGTCAAATAGTGAAAGTAAATGACATGCACTTACTATTCAAACCACCAGGCTGATCATCACAGGTTAAAAGAGATCAGTTCATGCTTAGCTGAAATGTCAAATGGATCTAATAAGAGAGAAAAAATATGTATATTTATCAAGCTTCAAATGCACAACCAGCAAAACAACTATAAAATCAATTCTTCATCATCACGTAACACGAATTAAGTACAAAATAAAAAAAATAACTGAAACTGAGCTGAACTACATAGCACAAAAAAAACAAACTCAAATAATTTGCACATTCAATATTAATACAAAATCATAATAATAGAATCTAATTAGTAAGGCAATATTTTAGCACGAAAAGTAGTGTGTTTTGTATTTGCAGTTAAGGCACTAGGAATATGTATTGCAAAGTGAGATAATTGTCTGCTGACTTTATAGGTTTTCTTCATCTTCGTTTAAGAACTCGAATTCTTCTAATCCCAACTTAGAGGTGACAAACTCCTTCATCGCTTCTATTTTAGCCTCCATCAGGACCAACTTCAGCTCCAGAGACCCGCTTTTCCTCCTCTCTTTTTCCAGATCTCCAGCCAGCTGCTCCTTTTCTTCTAGGGTCTCTTTCAAACACTCTCTGGTTTCCTCACAGACCCACTTCCAGTACTGTTCGGTCTGATGGTCATCTAAGTCGTCAGCAGTTAACAGTTTCTCAAGATCATCCATATCTAAACAATCAGCCAAAATAATTTTGAACACTATTTATTTAGTGATTGAAAATATCAACAACAGAAAACTTGATCAACAAGATTTTTCATTTCACTGGGAAAACTAACACTGAATGACTATGATTAAATGCAAGGGAAAAGGCAAACAAAAATGAATAAAAATACCTTCAAAAATAGCTTTTTTGACAAAAAATGCTACAAGCCAAAAAAAACCCTTGAACGAAATAACCTGCATCATTAAAAACTTGAGAATTTTTCGGAACGCCCGAAAGAAGTCGATTTTTCAAAAAGTCCATTCTGCGCGAACTAAGCCGACAAAAACAAGCAGACAGGCGTTAGTCTAAATTAGCCGAAAATTTACAGTTTGCAAAAAATAAGGTACTGACTGAAAACACACTCTGAGCCTTTGTCGTTCAAGCATGGGTGTTAACCTCTCAAACCTGGGTGCTATAGAAAAAAAAAGAAACAGAAATGTAACATTTTCACGAGCGAATTCTACGAAGTTGTATACGAAGAAATAAAGTATAGCACCCGGTTGCAACACACTTGCTAATAGCAAGGTTAAAAACGTCCAAAATTATTTCAAGAGTAGGCACGACTCAACCTTTCTGTAACACATTAATGGTTCGAAACGTCGCATTTGGCCACCTCAAACCATGAACAATCGAATAAGGAACTTAAGAAAAACAGAAAAAATAAGACTTCAAAAATTTGCAATCAGATAAATTAAAATTCCAAACTATACGATTATGGTGAGTGCACAAAGTCAAAAAAGAGGAGTTTCTCAACAGTTAACAGTACGGAAATTCAGAACTGCTGAACAAACTAAATATATCAAAATGAATAAAGCTAGTTGTAGAAAAAAAATGTGCCAGAACAAAAGAATTTGAAATTAGCATCGGAGGAAAAATTACCAAGCGGTAAAAAGCGAAAATACCTGAGCAGAAGCCGTTTCAGGCAAAAAAATCAGAAAAACATTTAAGCTAATAAAAAAGTTCGAGTCCCGCTTCTATTCAAAACATCCACACGCACACGAACAAATATAGACCGAAATAATTTAGGCAGAATTAAGTTTTAAAGCGAAAAAAAAAGAATATACGAGGGCAAGGTTCGTAAAATTACAAACAGCAGAAGAAAATAAAAACACTAAGAGCAATTACTGTGTAAATTGCGCACATAAAAAAAACAATTTTACGGTGAGGCAACTAATCCGACACAAAATAAGCAGACAAATAAGCCGACAATTTTTTTGAACCGGAAAATTTTTCGTTTGAACACAAACAAGACCTGTCAGCTTCGCTTCCAGGACATTCGCCCTCCTAGGCATATTCGTTACCTTCATACCAAGTGATCCAGAGACGCAAAGAAATTTAAATTCATTATTAACTAATCCTTAATTTACCATGTCTAATTTCAAAAAGTCTAGTACCCGGTTGCAAAACACTTTCTATCGCAAGTGTAACAAACTTATATTCAATACAAATCAAAGGATGCAGTGACTCTGTTCGACAATCTACTACACCTAAAAATTCTCTGTTCCGATTTGATTCCGCTCACTATTCGCAAGCGTACAAGTCAAAATTCAATTTTGAAACTAAAATCCAACCAGGTTTTTTGCACCATTTGTACTTTTATTACGGGAGAGTCTATTTTCCCTCCCGTTCCGCAACTGAATTTCAATAAAGAAAAGCAGAATTCAAACCGCGAAAAATCAAATTAGAGCTTGAAAAACTACTAAGGACTTTTTGCCTGAAAAAAGCCACATGACTTAAATAAGTTTCTTGACTTCGTTCATAGGCACTTGAACAAAAAGCTCTAAAAGATCATGCTCAGATCTTAACTTATTTAGGAATCCAGCAGTTGTTGAGCACGCTTTTCACTTATAGTGACCACAATGGGTGATTTGATTCACTTACGTCAATTCGAATCAATTTCTCATTAATAAAAAACGGAAAATTGGAGCAATTCGCGTTTTTAAAAAGATAAAACTCATTTACAAAATCACTTAAAAACCAAATCGTTCCATGCAAAAAAAATCAATTCGTAATTCATCCAACCGTTTGTATTATCTTCTGGCAAAACAATCTTTTTGCAACTGTCACACACTAAATTCTCTCCTTTCACTTCAGGTGAAGTATTTGTAGCCTTCTCCACTAATTCTTTCCCTCTCGCAACTTTCTTCACAGTTTTGAGTGTAGTCTGAACTTGTTTTCCATTTCCGTTGATAGCATGCGAGGTTTCATTCGATACTTCTCGGAACATTTTCCTCGGCACTCCTGACGACAATGTTTCTTTTTTCTTCGGGATATAAACATGCGTATTTTCAGTGTCCACCTCAATCGAGGATAGAACCTTTCTACTCATTTTAATCTACTTTCAGTTTGTTTTATCTATATCTGAAAAAGAGGAATTGAAGCAAAGAAAACTGAATACACAGTGGCGAAGCGGATACAACACAAACATAAAGAAAAACATAAGAAGCCGTTTTGAAAAATTAGGTCTACCAAAAAAATTTTGAATATTCAATTAGCAACGGAATAAAACTAACATAGAGAAAACAAAGCCGAAAAACTTTCATCATACAAAAAAATTGAAAAAAGTTTCAAGTCAAACACGTGGCAAAAGTGGCACCAAATACAAAATGACAATTTTGCAGGTAATTATTTGGAGTATAACAAACAGGCATCTACGCTAAGTTTGCATATAACAAATATGAAAGCATAAAGCCGACTAGCGTGTTACGCACCTCCGGTACTCATAATAAACCGAACAAGCTTTTCATTCAAGTTTTTTTATACAAATTTTGAAGAACCATCTACGCTAAGTTTGCATATAACAAATATGAAAGCATAAAGCCGACTAGCGTGTTACGCACCTCCGGTACTCATAATAAACCGAACAAGCTTTTCATTCAAGTTTTTTTATACAAATTTTGAAGAACTCATCCGGGAAACTAAAAGCAATTGAGCAGTCGCATTTGGACGCAAGATTTGCAACTCCTGAGAATACTCTTACCGTACCCAACTACAACGTTGGGAAATTCTAATTTTGAGAAACTTCACCTTAAGTTTTCTAAAAAAAGGTATTTTTTTTAAAACCAGTAAACTTTCATATCTCGAAAACTACTAAGATTTGATCAGTCTTACTTGATGGCAATATTCGCAATCTTTCAAAATACTCTGACAGCACACATCTACAGGCCTGGGAATTTCACTTTACTGAATTATTTTGTAATTTGAGTTTTCTGAAAATTTCCATAAAATAATCACAAAAATCGTCATAACTCTTAAGCTAAAAAAAAATTAAGTCATTCTTAATTGGAGGCCCAATTTCCAATCCCCGAGATTACTCTGACAGCCCTAAACTACAGGCTAGGAATTTCAAACTTCGAAAAAAAAAATATTTTAATTTTCATTAAATTTTTTTTGAAAAAATCACAAAAAACGTCTTATCTGGAAAACTGCAAGGTTTTGAGCAGTCATATTAGGAGGCCAAATTCGCTACTCCTGAGAGTACCCTGACTGACACTCACCTCAGAGATGGTAATTTCAAGTTTTGTGAAATTTTTTATATTTAAGTTCTCTGAAAAAATTTGACAAAATCCTCAAAAACGTCATATGTCGAAAACTACAAAAATTTGAGAAGCCAGATTCAGAGGCAAGATTCGCAACCCCCACAGAGAGTGCCCTCAGAGATTCGAATAATAGGATTAAGAGAGTTTCAAAGTTTTGGAACTTTTTAACATGTTTTTTTGAAAACTTCGAAGAAAATAATAGAAAACGTCAGATCTCAAAAACTACACGGATTTGAGCAGTCATTTTTGGAGGCAAAAATTGCAGCCACAGAGATCAGCATATCAAATTTTGCAAATTTTTTTATATCTTAGTTTTCTGAAAAATTTTGAAAAAATCCGAAAAAAAGCCTCATATCTCGAAAACTATAAGGAGTTAAGCAGCCATAATCAGAGGCAAGATTTGCAACCCCTGAGAGTACCCTCACAATATCCAACTACAGGGTGAGAATTTCAAAAATTGAGAAACTTTTTAAAATTAAATTTTCTAGAAATTTTTGAAAAATCTCGAAAATTGCCTATCTCGTAAATTAAAATGATTTGGATATTTATATATGGAGGCCAGAATCTCAAAACCTGGGAAAACTCAGACAACATCCCACTATTGGGTTGCTAATTTTAACTTGATGAAATAAACACTGAATTTTAACTGGAAATTCGACAAAAAAACCTTAACCATTGCAATATACGATATTGCTTAAGCGTGAAAAAATTCTTACAGGTATACAGACAACTTGGCCTCGAAAAAATTTATGAAAAATTAATGAATTTGCGGAAAACTAATTGAAGAATTTTATTAAGCATTGCAATATATGATATAGCTCAAACATGAAAAAATTCTTTCGTTAAACATGCAAAATTAATATGTTTAAGCATGGGAGTTAGCTGTCACTCGCATTTAAATATAGTATAGATAGATTGATTCATTAAAATTAACTAGCGTGTAACGCACCTCCGGTGCTTCGAATTTTTGAAAGCTCACAAAAAACCCATATATTGGAAATAAGATAAGCATCCTTTGAGTGTACTTTGATAGCACCCGAAAACAGGGTTGGTAATCTCAAATTTTTTTGAAGTTTTTAGAAAAATTTTAAAATGACATAAAAAACAGTCACATTTCGGAAAATAAAAGCGGTCGAGTAGTCGCATTTCGACGCAAGATTTGCATCTCCTGAGATTATTCTCACCGTACCCAACTTCAAATTTAATTTTTCTAAAAAAAAACTTTTTGAAAAACCATAAAACGTCATATCTCGAAAACTAAAAATAATTCGAGGAGTCACATTTAGAGGCGAGATGCGCAACCCCTGAGAGTGCTCTGACAGCCCCCAGATACAGGGTTAGGAATTCAAATTTTAAAAACTTTCCAGTACAAAAACTAAGTACCAGTATTTGAGTAGTCATATTTGGAGGCAAAACTCAAACTCCTGGGAGTACCCAGACCGAGCCTCACTATAGAAATAGGAACTTCGATTTTTGTGAAATTTTGGATTTCTACTTGAACAATTTCAAAAAAGCAACAAAGGTCACACCTTGAAAACTAAGAGCATTTCAGCAGTCGAAGTTGGAAGCAAGATTTGCACGTTGAAACTCCAGAGAGTACTTTCACAGTACACAAATACAAGATTGGGAATTTCCAATCTTTAAAGTTTTTCAAAACCTAAGTTCAAAAAATCATAAAACACGTCATATCTCGTAAACTAAAAAGGATTTGAGCATTCATGATTGGAGGCAAAAACCGCAACTCCTGGGGAAGCCCAGAAAACATCCCACTATTCGGTGCTTACATTACACTTGGAAAAAAACACTGAATTCAAACTGGAAATCTAAAAAAATTCTTAACCATTGCAATATATGATATAGCTTAAACATGAAAAACTTTTTTCGTTAAACGAAAAAATAATAATACGTTGAAAAAGCTTAAACATGGCGAGATAGTGTGAGCCCGTATTTAAATATATAATGGATAGATTATGTATTTCAAAAAAATTGCGGAATGTATTGAGTTGGAAAATTTCTGAAATCGAATTTTTATTTTTGTACTGTTGATTGAAAAAACAACTTTTCGGTTCAATCGATAAACGAAACAAGCATCAACTATGTTAAATTATTTCTAATCGAATGTCTAATCACATGCTATCAAAAAGCCGTTAAGATCCCACAAGTGGTACCAATATTTGGGACTTAGATTGAAAGAAAAAAAGAATAGTCGTAGTATAACACTACTCTCGCTTAAGCTGGCTAGTATACTAATAAAGCAAGTAAAATTTGTAAGAAAAATTGTTTAGGGGAAAAGTTTAGTTACTGATTACAAGATAATTGTTCTCGCAAAAGTGCCACAGAGGCGAAACGGAACTTGAGAAACAATTCAAGCAAAAAAACTTAAGAAATCGAAGTGAAAAAGAAAAATGTTGAAAAAACTAAGTTTACGAAATTGTTGAATGTCTCGTTAAGCAAGCTGGAGACCCAGCTAAAGCTTGAAGTGCCTGATTGATAATTTTTAAATTTGGTAAACTGATGCAGGCTGAAATAGTTAAATTCTTAAATTTCAGAAGTTGGATTTTGCCAAACCCTTAGTTGTTTCTCTACTAACATAAATTTGGATTTTTCCCGAGAACATATAGCAGGAAAAATTCTCCTAACCAGTTCTTTCGATTGAACTCTTCATCTCAGATTTGATACAGTATTTAAAAAAACAATCAGAAGTAAAAAAAAACGCGATTATCCGAAATCCAAAATGTCTTTCTGCAAAACGTATGTAGTGGCCGCTTTAGGCAGATAAGATTCCAAAAATCGGGTTTCTCGGATGAAAAAATCTCCAATCCAAGAATTGGCAGGGTAGTTTTCGAGAAAAACCAAAGTTTCCAAAAAACTGTCAGAGTTTCAAAACTTTAACATTTTGGAAGGCCATTATTTATTTCTAAAAAAAATTGGGAGTGGTCTCTTGTGTAGTTAAGGTTTTTAAAAATCTGTTGTTAGATTACACCCTTGATATCAATATTGCAGGATAGTTATCGAGGAAAGTTAAAAGTTTCCGATAAAACGGTCAACAAATCATAAATGTGACTTTTCTGAGAACCATGGCTTTTTGTTTAAGAAAACTCAGGCATAGCCGCTTATGCGCGAGATATTCACATAACCTGTTGATTCGATTGAACCCAAAAACTCAACTTTCCGAGGGTAGTTTTCGAGAAAGGTAAAATAATTTCAAAACAAAAAAAAAAGTCTTTTCCGAGTGCACAGCATTATGAGTAAAAAATTGAGAGTAGTCGATTATGAAGCAGAAATTCGCTCAGCATGTTATTTCTTATGAACTCAAAAATTAGATTTGCGAGGTTAATTTTCGGGAAAAAACAAACAGTTTCAGAAAACGAAAAAAACTTTTCCGAGGGCCATAACTGTGTGTAAAAACAGGCAGAGTCGATTATGCATGGGAGCTTTCCACAACCCGTTATTTTGGTTGAGCCTAAAATTACAAAATCGGGATGGTGGTTTGTGAAAAAACAAAAAACCAAAAAAATTTTGGCCAAATATTCCCCCACAGACTTTTTCGAAGGCTGTAGACAATGGGGTAAAATTAAAGACTAGGCATGTATGTAGGAACACAGGGTAGTAGGCGATCTTTCCTTAAGATACCCAATTTTGAAAATCGGCAGGATGTTTGGGTAGTTTTTTTGAGAAAAACTAAAATTTATGCAAAAACTGAACACATTTATAACCTCGCGAAAAAACCAAAAAAATGTTGGCCAAAAATTCCCCCTCAGACTTTTTCGAAGGCTGTAGACAATGGGGTAGAAAAAGACTTGGCGTGCATGCATCAAAACAAGGGAGCAGGCGATCTTTCCTAAAGATACCCGTTTTTGAAACTCGGCAGGGTGGTTGGGTAGTTTTTTTGAGAAAAACTAAAATTTATGCAAAAACTGAACACATTTTCCAAAGCGTCTCAGAAAAAAATTAAAACCCCAATTCCATACATTTTCAAAATGTCTGTTTTTATCATGCAGGAACTCTGGGTAAACATGCCAAGCAAAACAATTGAACTTTAACAAAGCAAAGTAAACAAACTTTCGAAGTCTAAACTAATCCGACAATCTTTGAGTCGAAACAAACCAAGCCGAATTTTTTTTATAAACTTTAAGAATTTTTGAGTCTCTCTAAAACTACAAAGAAAAGCAATTGTAACCAACCTGATAATTACTTACAGCGCAAGAAATAACACGATGGAAAAAATTTCAACTTCATACATACTAAAACAGCTAATTGAAACGAAGATTGAAAAAGAGTCATGAACGCAAGTAAACAAAAATAACACAGACTTTGCTGAAAAAATCTCAACTTTCGATTTTCAAAGAAAAAATAGATGCCCTTTAAGCTCTTTGAAATTCAAGAACGATTTATGATTATATTCCACTTTCGAAACTACTTTTCCACGTTCATATTTGGAGAGTGTTTTTTACGTCACTTTCAATTGATCTCAAAAAGTGCATATATACCTAAGTGCATTCATAAATGCATCAATATGTACTTGTTACAGCATTTTAAGACTTTTTCCTGGAAAAAAAAACAAAAAAAATCAGCAAGACCTAAGAGTCTTCACTACGTTCATTACTCTTAAAAGAACAAGGACATACCGGGACTCGAACTCCATACATTAAGTATGAAAAACAATCTGTTCACAATAGTTCGTTCCTTCAATATGCAAAATTCCATTGAATTATGATATCGCTAAATAATTCTGTCAAACCTGAAATTCAAATGCCGGGGGAAATGGAAAAAAGCCGAAGAAAACAGTAATTCTTGATTTTCCTTCCATTAAGTCTTCCAAATAAGATAATCTTACTCGAAACTACGCTTATTAATTTAACCTACACTTGTTTAAAATAAAGGTTCAACTATAAATTAACTACAACAAGAACTCAACTTAAAATTTGTAAACATTAACATATCAACAATTTACATATTTTACAAATTAACAGAAACAAAACAAATAAAGATAGACAACACAAAATCGCACACATTTCTAATCATTCTTCCTTCATTTCATTTCTCGGTCCGTGAATGACTTTGGACTGTTCCTTTGCCTCATTTGCTGAGCCAGTTTTCACATGGTCAGAGCAAATCTGGTGGTTTGCGGCTGTAACTGAGCAATAATCTATCACACTTGCTGTGGGAATCCTGCAACATGGCCCTTGGCACATGGGAATCGAAGGCATGAAAGGATGACCTTGTGCATAATGAGGATGCACGAAAGCTGGGTGCATCATTCCTATACCCCCATTGAAGCTCAACCCGTGATAACCAATCGGAACATCCAATGAGCTCTTTTGATCCACCGGAGCATCCTGGCATCTTCTTACCAATTTCGGTAAATGACTCGTGTTTGCATTTAGTTCTTGCTGAGATGGTTGTTGAATATAGGCCATGTGTTGATGCATCAATTGCGGAAACATATGATTCGGTACCATTGAGTGGTAAGGACTCAGATGGTTTCCATGATTCTGAATCAAAGGAACGCCTGTAGAATCCATATATTGACCAGCTCGGCCAACTTCTTTACCTTCCACTTCAGCGATGTTTTTCACATCATTTGAACAACTTGTATTCATGGATTTATTCTTTGACCTATCTTGAGGAATGATCGGACAAGACTTCTCTTTCGCTAAAGACACTGCAAGACTTGAGCTCATCACATCGGCGGCTGCCATCGAGTCTGAATGTTCAGAGGTTGCAGCGGAGTTTAGTTGCGCTAAAACCAGGCAGATGAAGCACAAACATTTGACCAAACCAATTACTTACAAACGTTTTCAACAAATCACTTGGATTTTATTTTTAACTTTTTCAAAGATATGTTATTTTTGGGCTAAATTTCTAAGTCAATTCTATAACCCTCAATGTTTAAGAAAGCAAACGCAAACGATGTCAGTAGCTACTTAATACATGATTTACCTTGTAATACTTTTTCCAGAAGAAATGTGTACTTGATTCCGCTAGCAGTTACTCGGCTACCCAGCTTGCCTGAACTAGCATACACAGGTTGATTACTCTTGTTCGGTTCCAGGGGGTACAACTTGCGTCCTGAAATGGGACTCAGTGCGTACCGTATTCTATTCATGTGCCTGCTTTTAGCCAGCGACATTTTTGTAATTTTCGGTTCGTTCTTGACAGGGTTTCTGAACTTCTGCTTCGAGAACCTGCGTGGGGGTGTTTTTGAGCTTCGCTTTTGCTTGCGCTCTGGTGTCACCTGACGTTTTCCGTGTTTATTGGTTGCACTTTTCGACCTGCCACTTGAGGATGATGAACAAGAAGATTTTCCTGAAGCACTTCTTGAACTATCGGAACTATCATCTTCAGATCCATTCAAATCAATGTAACTTGAAGTCACTTTCCTCTTGTACTTATCAACCGATTTCTGTCGTTTTCGACCTCTGAAACCAGAATCATTACCTGCTGAATTATCTAGTATCGTATTCATTTTTTTGTCATTATTCGGACCCTTCACAGCCGATATACTCATGTTGACTACCTGAAATTGAATCAAATTCGCTAAGATAGGCAACCCGTGATGTTGCCAATTTACAGCCATTTGCTCTCAGAATACATGCTAGTTTGTTCAATTAAACGTGCGATTCACAAGTCTAATTTCTAATCGAGCAAAGTAAACAGAGACAAGTTTAAAAATTCAACAGCACCAAATTCAATTTAAAACTCAAGCGGTTGCCATCATTACTAGCTGTTTTCTCTGCCTTTTCGTCAACTTCTTCAATTTCTTGGAATTTGTGATCGGTTGCACTACCATAGATTTCTGCTCGTTCTTTTTCTTCTGTTCGATTTTCTTCCTGCGTCGCTCCTTCCGAGCATCTTCTTCTTTCTGTGCTTCCTCTTTCAACTCTTGCTCCATCAATTTAACTTGTTTCAGTTTCTCCCGCTCTTCCTTCTTTTTATCCCATGATGTATGGAAAGCCTTGTCTACTTTCAGACTGGAGAACTTGTTGAAATTATCTTTATTTTTCCAAGTTTGTTTGCCCATTGCTACCTGAAACTTTGAACAGCATGAAAATTTGTTAAAAAATAACCACGCCATATTTCTGGAATCAATAGTTTCACTGCTACTTATGGCTGACCGCTCATTAATGCGGAACACTAGTGTCAAACTTTACGCATTATTTAACTGCAACTTCTAGTTGAAAATTGGCGGACCATTCATTTGCCAAGTTTTGAGGAATTTAGCGCTTCATTGAACTATTTTGTTGCAGTTGCTCTCATTCAAAGGTTAAACTAAACCTACTTCATTTTTAAGGACCTTATTTCGAACTAACTACAAAAATTGCCACTCAAAGTTGAATTAACATCATAACTCGCAGATCCAACAATGAAATTGAGCAATCAGGAGTTTTCATTGCTGTCAATTCAGACATCGATTTCTGCAGCTAAACATTCCTCCTCAGTGTTTATTTGCTGGTGTCGATGACGTAAGTGAGGGCACACTTTCCACAGTAGTATCTGTCCTTGTGGTTGGCCATGAAGATACCAGCGCCGCAGTTTTCCGACTCACACTCCTTCCTCAGTCGGGTGATTTTACCACTGTCGTCCACTTTGTAGTATTTAAGCACAGGAAGCTTGACCTACAACAAAAAAAAAAACTCGTTTCTAGGCTAACTTGACTTGAGCATTCATTTTGATGTTTGACTACCTATAATACCACTTCAAGTTCGATTTCCAAGATTCAAAAGCAGGAGCGGATATAGTATTTTTTCATACAGATTTATACAAAAATCGACAATTTTGTCGACTTTTCTGTAGATCGACCAGTTTGACTCTACCAGGTCTCCAAAAACTCTATAATTACCTTAAATCGCTAAACCTTTTGATAATAAAACTTTGATCAACATAGCCAAGAGACAGTTGGGAAAGAAAAATGAACGCAAGAAAACAAAAAAAGACGTTTTTGCAAAATTTTCAACTTTCGAAATTCAAAATTAAAAAAATATATATATGGCCTTAAAGCTCTTTCAATGTCGTGAATATTTTATGATGGAACTTTTTTGATAAAATTAACTCAATTCCACAAAACTGGATCAATAGGTAAAGTTTTAATCCGTTGGGATACCTGAAACTTTATCCACTTTCGAAATTAGAAAACGATCACATTTTGTGACTTCTATACTTTTGATGTTCGATAGTGAAGTTCGCATTCCTTTTGACAAAGGATATTAACTTTAAAAAAAGCACAATTCAAACCGCAAAAAAAAACAAATTTGAGCGCGAACAAATTGAAGACTTTTCCTGAAAAAAAGCAAATCATCACTCATATAAGAGTTCACTACATCCATCGACTCTCTTTGGAAAATAGCTGCTTTTTTCAGAAGGTTTCAAAAGGAAAAGGCTGGCTAGTCCCTTAAAATTACTATTATTCACTTCTTGACAAACCGGTCAAAACGAACAGAATTTGGAACTTTTAACGCGTATGTCTCAAATTGCGTTGACGTTAGACAAAAAGTGATGTACACAAAAAATGGCTTAGACTTTTAACATAAATAATATGCTTTTTTTGCTAAGTTCCGGCCCAAATGTTAACATAAAAGAGGGTTCTTTTTGGCTCATTTGCTTCAGTCAAAAACTACACAACAAGTACCGGAGCAACTGATGAGAAAATTATATCAAATTTCACCTCTTGTGCGGCCCAACAAAGTTCAAGGTTTTAATCTCTCAAAATTTGTAGAAAGGAATATGTTTTTGTTTGACAGTCAAAAAATGTCATTCCTGACATTTGACAGTCAAAATAACTTCATAAAATGTCAAATTGATCTAAAACGTTTTAAAACGTTTCTGCGCATTTTCCGGAGAACATACCCTGCTTAAATTTCGTTGGGCAACAGAAGAGGTTGCTCCAATACTTTCGGCGTAAACTTTGATTGAAGAAAATGAATGAGCCAGAAAGGAACCTATTTTAGGTTAAATTTTCGGGTCCGAATTTTGCCAAAAATGGATCATTAGTTCTGCTATAAAATCTAAGCTACTGTTGTTCTTATCAATTTTTGTCTAACGTGTCAACCCAATTTGAGACAAAAGCGTTCAAAATTTTCAATTCTGTTCGTTTAGTCCGGTTAATTCAAATCAGCACTGCACTTGCCAATGCCAATTTTGTCCAAAATATCTTTAGTTGAGTTGTCTAGAAAACAAATAGTTGAGGTGTCTGTCCGAGCTGACGCGGCACTGAGCGAAGAAGACAGTTCAAAATGAAAATACAAACTATTCAGCAAAATTGAATTCTAAGATTACTCAGCCTACTTTCGAATAATTAATTTTTGAAAAAATCCATGTCTGGGGTCACTTCACCCTGTTCAAATTATAGGTCAGTAAAAAAATATGTTGAATTGAATCCAAGTCAGAAAGCGGTCAAAAAAGTTTTGTTTTACCTTCTTTGTCTTCTTCTTGATCTTCTTGGGGGTAGTGTAGACCTTCTTCTTTCGTTTCTTACCACCACCAGACAGACCAAGAACAACGTGAATTGTTGATTCCTTCTCCACTCCCTCACTTAGTAGCTCATCTCCGTCTTCTAGTTGTTTGCCTCCAAAGATAAGTCTCAATTCTTCACTAGGGATCTCCTCCTTGTTCTCGATTTTAGCCTTGAGTACTTCAACGGTGTCTGTTGGCTCAACATCCAAGGTGATAGTTTTGCCCGTGAGGGTTTTCACAAAGATTTGCATTTTCCCTGAAAAAAAAAGAGAACGCTAACATGTACGCTCTAATAGTTTGTTTACCATCGAAAATAGGGGTAAAATTTCTTTATTTGAATTTTAAATTACAGCAAAACATCTATTTCAGTTTTAAATTCTCTCACTATTAGATTAAATTTAAACGGAGCATCAACACTATCTGGTAGAAAATTAATCAAATTGTTAGTCGTTGTAATTGAAATAAACTCTCATGTGCTTAATTATCGATGGCTCCTGAGAAAAATCTGGTAGAAGTTTTAGAAAAATGAGCGTCAGTCATTGTAATTGCAACATACTGATGTGCCTAATTATGAGGGCCCCGAAATTGTCATTAAAGACAAGTTGGGATGGGATATTGGATTTAACTCAAAATTTAGATATCAAAAGAAGAAAGGTAGAAAAGTTAATAAATTTACTTAGACATTTTAATTTTCCAATTTGGAAATTTAATACTTCTCTTAAATGTAAGAGAAAAATTAACAATTCTCCAGTTTGAGAATTGGACTATTTGCTTTTTCTCTCTTTTTGAGATTTTAGCAATTTTCGCGAAATTTTAGAAGGTGTGCCTCACTATTCGCACCAATTTATTACGTTAGCAATACTTATGTACGCCGGACAAAGCGCTTGCTAGTAATATAGGGTCCTATCTTAGAAAGTAAATCTAAAATTCGCTGGAAATAACTTTCTACTCAATTGGGAAATCTCCCAATCTGTCGTAGAAAAAAATTCGTAATCTCTCGTGAATGTTATTGGTGCATTCGTATTTTACTAGAAGAGTCGTTCGAATAATCGTATTTTACGAGAAGAATCGTTATTATTCGTATTTAACGAGAAAAGTAGTTTTAATTTCCAATGCTTAAAACGTTATACGAGTTATTCCAATTGAATTTCCGTTAATTTTGCAAGGGGATAAAAACATTTATTTTATGGTGGCGGCGGCGTCACGCTTTATGAGCACAATAAAATTAATGTTTCTGTTTCAATCTGAAATCAGAACACAACCCTGCAAGATAGGGGGTTTTTGCAATTTTAGTTTCTCGGAAATAGTCATTATGAAAATTCTCTTTAAATTTGGGAGCCTCTTGCTCAAGCGGTTATGTCAAATAGCTCGTCCGGAAAGACAGAAATTTAAATAGCAGTTGAGAACAAAAAAAAACATAAAAAAGAAACAAAAGGCAGGAGTCAAGCCAAAACTGAACGAAATGCTGGAGAATTGCAACGAAGATCAGAAAAGAATGATAGTAGCATAAGAAAAAAGATTCGGCGCACTGCTCCCTGTTGAGAGGTTTTCAATGACCAAAGCTAATTTCAGAGACGACTACACACCAGATACGGTCAAAACTTAAGCTTCTTCCAGTCAAAAAAGCTGCTTCAAAGGCTTCAGCACTCATTGTCATTGTAAACGTGTGGAATTCACAATATCTCTAGGCCGACCTTTCACTCTACTTCGTGTCGCCGCTATATGTTTCCCTTTTACACTGGGTCGGTGGGGCAACCAAGTACCAGTGCTGTTCACAATCCCAAAAGGGTTAATTTGGTGGATAGCCGGTCTGTATCGTATTATGTTGCTCGCCCCCTTTTGTGGTGCTCTTCCGGCTGTACCTCTCTCGTCAATCGATAATCGCTCGCAACAACACTTTTCGATAATAAGAATGAATTAAGAGATAAATATAATCCAACTACAGAATGGCCTATAATTGGCCCAGATAAAAATTATTCGTTCAATTAAGGAGAAGGGTTTGCGATTATTATTAATTAACTAACTGCCTCTAACAGTTATCAGCACTTCACTAATATCAACTTCCAGAGGTGCCTCTCTGAGTTTCACTTTCTTCTTGAAAGTACTTAGAAAAATTACCCTACCCGATAAATTAACAACTTTCGCGAAGTTGTTCCTTTAAGGTTTTTCGTAACTTTTTCTAACCAACTTGATTAGTCTCTCCTAATTTTTGTTCTGTCTTTGTCGCAAAGGTCGACCGGAACGTTCGTACCTTAAGTCTATTTACCCTTAGTTTTAGTTAGAGATGCCATCCCCTTATAAGTCTTAGCATTTACCTTTATGCCTCCTACGCAACGTTCCAGTTCATAAACTCGGCATGATCACATTAATTTAAATGCCAGGTTCCAAATGCCAATCAAAGCTATGCAAAACAAATAGCAAATGCAACTTCAACTCAATCCAAGCTATATTTACATATCAACATTACCAAGGACTTTATTTAACTTTCCCGTAACTTTTCCCGTCTCCCACACTTAGGGTAAATTCACAAAGGACTTAGTTTCCTAATTATCATAATCCAAAAATTCCCATGCATAACCTATTCAAATTTCAACCTAATCAACCTTCAGGTTAAGCCATTCCCCCAACTAGTGTCCAATTGAGCCAAAAAAAACATCTCCCAGAAGCCAATGGAATATCCAGTACATTTCTAATATTTATGTTAATTAATTCCCTATTCCCTCTGTCATATTGCCAAATTAATATGTGACTACTTTTCTGTGCCATTGACGCATTTCTATTAATAGTTCATTCGCCAAGTCAAAATTTAACCCAATGTTTATTTAACTAACTCGTATTAAATCCAACAATATACCACTATACATTAAGCCAAGATATTCCATCGAATTCCAGGAAATGCCTAACTAATTTCCTATGCACGCAAATTGTCACCCAATATCAATAACATATCTCTATTAACTCCCCTGATTACGAGACATATGATTTGGGCTACTTTCCGGTGCTAATTTTAGGGGTTTCGGGGCTAAAATTCCAAAAGGTCAAGTAAAGGTCAACCCGGGGTCACCCGGGGTCAAGTCTCCCATAATCGGTTCGAGGTCACATGGGGTCGTACCTACCAAGTTTCATCCATATCCGACAAATACTTCTCAAGTTATCCCACTTTTAAGGTTCATTATCACTTTTCCCGGGAAAGGTCAATTAGCACCAGAAAGGTCAACCGGGAGCTGAGACCTATAGGGGTCCTTTTTACCGGGGTGGGTTATACTACACATATAAGCCATGAAATCGATATGCCCTCGCGCATTATTTTTCGCAAATAGCCCATTAACACCTAAAAGGGGTGATATTCCCAAGTGCTAATAGCCCGTGCCATTGTCACCCAGTAGGGTCATCATCCTAATATACGATAGACCATGTCACTATCTACCATCCCTCCAAGTTTCAGCTCCCTAGGGTCATTGGGGGTCGAGAAGTAGCCTCCGGGAGTCATGTGGGGGTTTGTTTGTTTAGGGCATAAATCGGGCCGGGGTGACCTTGGAGATCTGGAATTCCAAACTTAAGCTTCCCTCATCCAGGGCTACCACATATTTAAAAATGAGCTCAATCGGATCATTAGTTAAGGGTTTCCGGTGGGGCCAATTGCACTTCCGGGAACCGTTATCACTCGGCCCCAGGGGGTCAAGCGGGTCCGGCGCTTTGCATGCCCGGGTCAAATCATCTCTAGTATCACTCCATTAAATTTCATAAAGTTCGCCCTTATAGTTCCCGAGTTGGGGGGGGGGGGGGGGGGTTGGCGGGAGCTATTGCATTCACTATTTTCACTAAAGAGGGGGATTAATCCCACGAACTTAATTAAACACGAGTTTAATTCAATCTTAACTTAACTATTTCATTATTTACCAATCAGTCATTCGGTAGCGTTCTAAACGGTTTCTTCATCTTATTACATATTATTCGATTTATCATCTTTATCATGGATTTTGAATTATATACCCAAATATCCCAATACCTCCACGCTACCCCGAAAGAACGACGGAAAATACCCCCCGGCCTTGCCCGAAACAAAAGAACCGCCTTCTGCCTTAGAGCGAAGAAGTATTCCCTCGTGGATGGATACCTACGCCGAGATGGGAAAATCGTTCTCCACAAGCTTAACGTCACCCCCGTGTTACGTAATTTACATAGGTCAACCTTAAGTCATCGGGGGAACTCTAACGATCTACACCAAGAAGCGCGATCGCAGTATTTCATAGAGGGAGACCTCCGTGATGTCTGTCGAAATGTCTGTTTAGAGTGCATTAAATGTATTGAAGCCCGGATGATCCTATCTGACGAGGTTCCTATGCGACATTTATCGTCCAAGACTCGCGAACGAATATGCCGGACGATTATGACGCCGGTGAAAAAAAGCAAAGGGAAATCGATCGCATAAACCTCGTGTCCCTGTCTTCGTTGCCGGGAAAAAACCTATCGCCACCCAAGACTGCGATAGTGCCAACGTCAACACGCACGAACCCATTACGATCGAAGGCGCTTGCACTCTTTCTTCTTGTTTATTGGATTGCCTACATTACCTTATTACCGGGAGAAAAGTACAGTCGTACCGCTTGCAACGGACCTTAGAGGATCAGCAATTGCGTGAACGAGGACGTTTGGATTCGTTCTATTATCCATTTCACGATCCCAATGCGACGTTACTATCACGTGGGGTCATTGATTCCGACATGCACCTGCTCGCCGAAATGCTCGGGGTACATATATACGAGTACCGGACCGACCTAAGTCCCCCGAAATGGAATTACGTCGCGGGGAATAAACACGGTCAAAACGGATCGGAAGCTATTTACCTCCAGTATTGGCAGCAACATGAGGGGCCCCACAAAGGGGAAGGGCATGTCGCAATTATTACCGGAATGCATCCAAAACCTACATAGTTTTATTCAAAATCCCCTTTTACTTGAACTTTTCTTATTATTTCAAATATCTTCATCATTCTCATCTTGGTATTTAATTTCGACCATTTTGGGTCCCTATTATGCACATGCTTCGATTCGTTCGTCTCCGACAAATATTTACTGCAAATATTTGCTGGATTATAGGACGTTCGATTTTGGGCTGTGCGCATCATTCCTATTTCATATCTACTACATTCAAGTTACTTTTAAACGTGAGTAATTTTTGGTATAAACTTTCAATAATTTGTTTTGAATATTTTGTAACCTGTTCTTTTAGCCAAACTTTTCATTTAACTCATAAAAAGTCCCATTTTGTCCTATTTAGAGCCGAATTTCCCGTAAAACACATGGCCACCCAATCTCATTTCGTCTGGGCCCTTCAGTTTGAGGAGGGGGAGAACGCTACCCCCTTCTTTTGGGGCAGGAACCAGCCCACAGAACTCCCCTTGCGAATAAAGCTAATGAAAGTGGCCGCATACCTCGGCACACACCGCCACATCTCTGACATCACTATCGTCTACTTCAAGTATGGAGTAGAGTGCGAGATGACCGTACCGATGAATTCAACGGAGGCGTTGTGGCTCGCAAATCAATTGAGAGATTATGGGGGAAAACTTCCGGCCGAGCAAAATGAACTGGCCAGGGACATTGGCGAAGTCCTGTCCCTGGTTTCGATTTCTCACTTCGGGCCAAATACCGCTTTTTTTAAAACCCCTAATTGATACGTATATATCATCATGCCTGTAACTTATAACTAATAATCCGGATATCAATTCAAGTATCTATCTGCGTTTTCCGGCTATATGAGATCATAGAATTACATATTCTACAGTCTTCTCTCCTATTATCTTATTCTCCCGAATAAGGGAGTTGTACCACCTAGTATGCCTATCTTAGACCTTAGTGTAATCGCAAACCCTTTAGTCAACTTCCCCGAAATAGAAAAGATACAGGCTCCTAGAGTATAGCACTAATGAGTGGGGGGTCAAGCATCGCTTGACTCGGGGAACGACTAATATAAAAAATTTTACTCTTCAAAGTATAGCCCAACCTCCTTCAATCATAAGTTACTATAAATAGCTAGGAGGTGGAGTTACACAACCACGTGAGTAGCACCGAATACACAGGACCTGGATATAATAGTTTAATTAAAAAGTTTCGCTCACGGCCGGTCGACTGGCTCCTCTCCCTCTCCCTCACACTCACCCTCGCCCGCCTCTCGTCCTCACAGGGTGGTATCTATTATCGCACTGGTCCCCACTCTTGGTCCACGCTTGGAGGTACCTCTCCACTTGCCCCTCATGTAGTTGATCCCTCTCCCCATCAGCGGAGTGCTGGTCGTATCATTCATGTCCGTTACTCTCGAGAGATTCACGTCCTCGAACGAAGGGCCCTCGGGAACTCGCGGGGGTAAGAATATTTGCCCACTCAACGCGTCGCCACTCGATGGCCCTTGGGGGTAGCTGTTGGGTCTCGGAAGTCCCCTCTCGAACTGTGGGTCGTATCGGGGTGGGGGGACCCCTCGGGCTCGAGCTGGGGGTACACAACAGTAAGAATCCTCGAATTCTTCGCCCCGTCGGCGTCGCATATTCACTCGTAACAGTCGTACCTTCCTCAAAAAGCATCGCCAATACACACACACTAATATCACAAACACCGTCACTAACAGCCACACCACCACTCCCAACTGTACGGGTCCGTTCCGCAGCATTTGCCAATAAAAGGGGGTATATCTGCGCAAAATTTCATCCGCGAAGGGTTTCGTTATCTCCGATATCGTTTCTTCATCCACCGATCCTTCGGGTAACTTGACCAAGTTCAGCCGGAGTGCTTCGACCATCTCACTCCTTGCCTGCTCCTTTAGGATCTCCGGTATCATAACCCCCGGGAGATTCTTCTCAGCTTCCTCCAATGTAGCGAACAAACTCTGAATCAACGGATGTTGTCTAATCGTGATGGTCAACCCAGTCTCGTATTGGCAGGTTCGGGGATCCGGTACCAACACCAAGGCTCCATCTGGTGTTTCAATTCTTCCGTCGCAACTGGGTCGTAGGAGGCAGCTTCGGCAACCTGCTATAAGTTCGCCCCTGTCCTTCGCTCCTCTACTGTAATTGAACAAGGTATAATCGTCGTCCCGTGACATTACCAAGTAAGTCGAATCGTCGAGATACGTAGCCGTAGGAATCTCCGGTAAGACAATCACTTCCTGCGGGCACAGCTTCAACGCATTCGTGGGCAAGTCAAAGAACAGACTCGCCAGACAAGAGGACTCACTGCTCCGGGACATCGCAAAAGGCCGAAAGCAGAGCTTCAGTCGATTACTACCACTGCAGTGGGCTGAAATCACCTCGCCCGGTATTTCCGCAAAGTTATCCCGCCTCTCAGACACCAGTAGATGAGTATTCACAAATTTGTACTGAGTCGCCGTTGATCCTCCGTTTGCAGGTTGGGGAAGGGGAGTCGCCCGGTAAACATCGTGCAGGCCCATCGTGTGATGTACGGGGATATTGATCAGAACGTTAATCCCCGTCCCAGTAATTACTGTCGACTGCACTAGCTCGAACCCGTAGTAAGTCATCAACTCCGTCCTAGGAATGGCTTCTTGCATCTTGTCCAGTTGAATTCCGTCCAAGATACTCGTCAGCACCTCCGGAGGGACGAGAGTTGCAGGGATGTATCCACGCGTCAACGAACTAAGCGCGTCGTCCAGAATATACCCGTAATTATGCACTGCCATTTTGAACGCTATCAGTTCGGCCCTGATGGTGTCGAAAGTCGCTGAATGGTTCGCAATCACAGTCGAGTATTTAAGCGCCTGACTGTAGAGGGAGTTCCATCTATACATTTTGCAGGCGCTTTTCTCCTTACGCTGGTCATCCGTCCCCCCTAGAACATGTCGTAAAAGTCCCCGGAACAGTTCGAAGTTCTCATTCGAGTCATGGGATATCATTTTCAGCTGGGTCTGTGTCTTGTTGAGAGAGTGGCCCAGAAGATGCAGTCTTTCCCCGGTCTCGAGTACGATCGTCCGGACAGCCCCGTCCAAGAACGAGGCCTCATTACCCAAGTTCGAGTCTCCGTCGCAAAGGCCAAAGAAAGAGAAGTAGTGACAAAACCCTTCCTTAAGTATCGGAGCTAACACTATGGCCGCCGCAACTCCTCCCAGCGCCGGCTTGATCCACCTCCTTTCTCTCGTAGAGCTCCCTTCGTGTTGGTCGACAAAGGTCGTTGCTCGGTTCCTCATCTCGTAGAGAACGGCCTCTATTTCACTGATTTCATACTCTACGCCTTTGAGGGCCAGGTACGTTAAGTTTACAAACGCTTCCGTCGTAAGGTTGTCCCCACAGATCTTGCCATCCCATTCTTTCCAACGGTCCGCCAACATATATTGGTGTTCCTGGAAGGCTATATCGAGAAGGGTCCGGTTAATCGCAGGAACCACGGGGAATGGTACTGATACCCAAGACGTTTCCATCGCGCTCGCAATGATGATGGGGGTTTCTGCCACGAACACTGCACCTGCCGTATGGTTGATCGTAATCGCAGAGGAGGGCCACACGCCGAGGATCAGGAGGATTGCCAGTCCGACCAGCCATGAATTCACATATACATTACAATTTACAATCTAAACAACACTACCGTAAAGGACAAAACTAGGAAGTGTAAAGTCTTAAGGGTCCTATTCCTCCCCAAATCACGAACTCTATTGCATTTTGATACACCCTTTCAATTCCGTCTCTCATCGATTAGTATTGCTATCCATAATATCAAAATTAGCTTTTTTTTTTCATCTTTTCAAATCCAAATTTTACACTACGAGCTTTGTCCCATCTTCTTTAACAACTATCTAAAGGGGGGGGGGGGTTTAAAAGAATATAACTAAAAGTGGGATTAGTCAAGATAGGGTTGGAGTTATCTCAGCTCAAATTCGTCAATCCCAAAGCGGACAGGGGGTCTTCGTCTCCGTGCTGCTCGCTCGGGAGTCCCCGCATTGTGCTCGGCACTGGTCTCCCTCGTCTCTTCGGGTTCGGGAGGGTCAGCGCCCACCGGGTCACACGCTGGCACAGGTTCCTCTTCTCTCCTAGCTTCCAGTTCCACGGCATCGTATGTCTCCACCGCCTCAGTTTCAGCAGGGGGTTCCCTTTTCTCAGGAACAGGATCGAGCCGGGCTTCATCATCCATTCGACCTCGTGGGGGTAACTGGAGAGTGGGCAACCTCACTGGTCTTGAATCACTAGGCTCTCCGATAGCCATTTCCACTTCGTCGTCCGTAATTCCAGGGTCGTCAAAGAATCCCACAGATCGAGACGGCGTCGGTCGTTTGCTCGGGGTTTCTTCGTCGGCTGGCAAGATCTCCTCGACGTATGGTTTCAGCAAATTAAAGTGCAGATATCGGACCTTCGTAAGGTTGGACATCTTAGCAACTTTGTAATTCACCTCCGAAATTTTCGCTAAAATCACGTAAGGTCCCTCCCAAGGCAAAAAGAACTTCTTCGACTTGATTTTCTAATTGCCCAAACCCAGACCTTATCTCCAGTCGCGTAGGGGTCTCCGTGCACTCTCTTCCGATACTGGTCTTTCTGGCGGCGCTGGTTCGTTCCCAGTAACTCCCGGGCGCTGCTGTGGGCGTCCCGAAATTGTTCGTCGAGCCATTCAACAAAACCATCCTGAGTCGGGATCTCGTCATGTGGTTTCGGGTAGAACAAGTCAATCGGGTATTGACATTCCTGCCCGTGTACCAAATTGAAGGGCGTCGCACCAGTCGTCCTGTGTATCGTCGTATTATACACAAAATTCAAATAGGGCAGCACTGTATCCCACGTCTTTGGATTGTCCGCACAATACTTCGAGATAATATCCGCGATTACTCGATTGTGCCGTTCCACCTGTCCGTTTCCTTGTGGGTGATAGGGGGAAGTCCTCGACTTATCAATTCCCAGCAACCGGCACATCTCAAGGATCAGGTTGCTCCCGAAGTTCTTCCCTTGATCTGTGTGCAGAACATTCGGGGCTCCAAATTTCAGCACCCAGTTCTCCACTATCTCCCTGGCCACCTCCGCTGAGTCCGTAGATACGAGGGGAACCGCTACCGCGAATTTCGTAAATAAATCCGTCATCACCAATATGTGCTTCGCTCGGGATTTGGCTGCCGTCGTCACGGGTCCTAGAATGTCAGCCGCCACCGTGCTGAATCTAATTCCTACTTTGAAAGGAACGAGTCCCGCAACCCTCTTCTTCCCTCCTGTGCTTCTGGCGGCGCAAGTGAGACACCATTGAATTTTCTTCTCCACATCGGTCCTCATGGTTGGCCACCAAAACCGCTGACGAATTCGGGAGAGGGTTTTCTCGACCGCAAAATGTCCTCCACTAATCTGGGATGAGTGCAGTTGCACAAGAATTTCCTTTCTCCCTGACGCTGGGACCACAGTCTGCAATATCGGGTGCAAATCGTCTTTCGGGAACCACTTTTTATAGAGTATCCCGTCCCTGATACTCAGTTCATTCCATCTCGACCAGTACGCTAAGGCTTCCGGTCCGTACTGTATCGCCTGTTCCTTCGGAATAAGGTTCGTTCCTAGCGAAGGCATGTCGCACTTGTCACCCTCCAGTTCCACCCAGTAGAACACCTGTGAGATGGCGTCGTCTTCCTTTTGCAATCTCGAAATTTCTGAAGGAGTTCGTTCCCAAGTCATGGCCTCTTCATTGGTGTCTGTCCCTTCCTCGTTTAGGGTTGCCACTGTCTCCACCTCCGGAGCTTTAACTCTTCGTAATGCTTCTTCGAGGGATACGAGCTCGGGGCACGGGCCGAAAGCTTCTTCTCGTTCGCCTGGTAGCCAGTCCGGTCCCTGCTCCAGCATTCGGGACAAACCGTCAGCGTTTCCATGTTTATTTCCAGCCCGGTGAACGACTTGAAATTCGAATTCTTGCAGTTGTTGTTGCATCCTGAACGTCATTCCGTCGGGGTCTTTCTGTTTGAACGGCCACTGGAGGCTCGAGTGGTCCGTGCGGAGAACGAACTTCACTCCCCAGATATAAGACTTGAACCACTTCACTGCCTGGACTACCGCCAACGCTTCTCGTTTTGTCGTAGAATAATTCGTCTCGGTCTTCGAGAGAACTCGGCTCGCGAACACAAGAGGTCTCTCGTCGCCGTCAATGACGTTGGACAACACCGCTCCCAAGCTCGTGTTGCTCGCGTCTGTGTCCACAATAAAACTCCCCGTATAGTCTGGAAATTCTAAGACCGGGGCCGTGATGAGCTCCCGTCGTAATCGCTCGAAGGCCGCCTGACACTGGTCGGTCCACACAAAAGGCACTTTCTTCTTAGTCAATGATGACAACGGGCTTGCTATCCCCGCAAAGTCCTTTACAAATCGCCGATAATAATTGCAAAATCCTAAGAAGGATCTCACACCCTTCACTGTAGTCGGTACCGGCCAGTTGGAAACCACCTCCACCTTCTTGGGGTCCACTTGAATTCCCTCACTCCCGATGATGTGGCTCAAGTAGATGACTTCCTTTTGGACCAATCTGCACTTCTTTGGTTTCAGTTTCAAATTCGCTGCTCTCAATAACTGAAACGTAAACTTCAGGTGCAGGAAGTGGGCGTCCTCCGTCCGGCTGTAAACCAATACGTCGTCCAGGAAGACTAGCGCCCACTTCCATAGGTGTTCCCTGAACAGCTCGTTCATCAACCGCTGAAAGGTCGCAGGAGCATTGGATAGTCCGAACGGCATCATGACATACTCGTAAAACCCCCCATCGGGAGTCACGAAAGCTGTCTTGTGTCGATCCTCTTCCGCTACTGGCACCTGCCAATAGCCACTTGCCAGATCCAAGGAGGAGAAATACTTCTGACCATTAAGTGCATCAAAGGTCTGGTGTATCTTCGGGATCGGGAAGGCGTCTTTGACGGTCACATCGTTCAGCTTCCGGTAATCCACACAAAATCGCCAACTGCCGTCCTTCTTCGTCTGCAGGACGATTGGGGCACTGTAGGGACTTTTAGAGGGTTGAATCACACCCCTCTTCAGCATGCTCTGGACCTCTTCTCGAATGATAGGCAACTTGGCAGGGGAAGTTCGGTGTGGAGGAATCTTGATCGGACTCGTGTCGCCCGTATCAATCGTGTGGGTTACTAGGTTAGTCTGCCCCAGTTCCGCATCTGTCAGGGCGAACACGTCTCTAAACTCTATGACTAACTTCTTCAATCGTGTCCTTTCCGTTTCTGACACCTCCGGGGCTGATAGTTCGAGGATCTTTTCGACATCCTCATCGAAATGTCGTTGGGCTTGATCTTGAAATTCTGTCGGACCACTTTCCATGATGATCTGAACTTCGTGATCATCGTGGGCCGGAGCTCCATCTTCCACTGTATCACCCGGTCCGTAGGGAGGTTCCCATCCCACCTCAGGAGTGGTCGAATCCGTTGCTGAGGGGTTGAGTGGCGAAACTGCAACCGGAGCTTCACTGGTCACGGTGACTGGGCCTGTGAAATGCTTCGTCACCTTCAGAGTCTCATAGTGCAGAGGGACTATGGACCCCTCCTGCGTTCCGGTCCACAGGTTGTCGCATTGGAAGTCCAGTGAACATTCATGCTCTTTCAATGATCGAAGGCCGACGATCATGTCCGCTTTCAACTCGGGCACGACTAGGGCTTCTATCTCGTCATCGATAGAGCCCAGCTTCAGATTCGTCGTTACCCATCCTACTCCCACCTGACGTCCATCAGCCGATTCCAAGGTCCCTTTGTATGACTTTAGGGTAGGGGCGTTCGCAAGACTTCGGTAGACTTCACTCCGAATAAGGTTGATCGTAGCCCCTGTATCCACTAGGACTCTCACTGGCTTGCCTCCCAGCTGTGCCTCTGCAATCAACCCAAAGGGTGCTTCTGGGACTTGGCATACACTCACAAACTCTAATGACATCTCCGTCTGGCACTGGATGCTCGAAGTCTGTTTCGCTTCTTCGGGCTCTGTAGAAGTCGTTACGTGGAATAACGACTGAACTTGTTCTATTCCATTCGGTCCGTCGGTTCGCTTCGTGATCTGAGGGGTACTCTGGGGTTTGGGATTGGATTGGGGGGTGGGGAGGGTAAAAGGGGGAGAATTGATGACTTGTTGCTTCTTAAATTCGGCCGGGACGAAACCTCCCTGGTGCATATTTACAGTCCCGGCCCCTGGTAGTTTAAATGATCCGACTTTTTCTGGGGGCATTCCTTCGCAAAATGTCCGGGTTGGCCGCAAGAGAAACAATTTCCCCGGGGTATCTGGCTTTTCATCCCATAACGGCCGCCGCCATTGTTTTGAAAGCTTGGGCGATTTTCTCCGGGATAGGGGTTGAACAACTGTCTGGGTTGCTGTTGGGCCTCCGGTCGGGGTAGGTTCTCTGGGTGGGGAGCGGGGATAATAGAGTTAACGAACCTACCCATCATTGCGGTCATGTTCTGCATCTGGGTCAGGAGGTCGCTCTGTACACTCACCAGTTGGTCGATTCTGGGGTCCGCAGTGGGTGCTGACCGTCCCTGGTTCCCCCCTGCCTGGGTGTCACGGCCATTAGACCCATTTCCACCACGGCTGCTATTGGCTCCTTGCTCTGGAACAGTCTCCGCCACCCTCGCCAAGTGAAGTTTCCTCCGATTCCTGGCTCTGGATGACTTGTTCACGAGTTCCAACGCCTGAGCTCGGGCTATTGCCTGCGCCAAGGTTCCCAAGTCCTCTCGCAACAATAGATCTTGCAAATCCACATCGAACAATCCGTCAATAAATTGCTCGCGGTTCATATCGTCTCTTGCCGGAGCGGCAATGTTTGCGTTCGCTACATCGCCCAAGGACCGAACTCGTCGTGAAAATTCCCTAAGCCCTTCTTTTTCACCTTGCATCAAGTTCTTGAACTCAGCTCGTGCTCCCGCCTGAGTTTGTAAAGGCATCATTCGATGGTCGAGTTCTCCCAGCATTCGACCCAGGGTTGGCTCGTCGAAACACTCAACCTCTTCTCGGAAATGCGCCGGCATACTGGTGAATTCATCCAGTGCCCAGCCCGTCAGGCAAGTGGGTAGGACCATCCTCGCTTGTTCGTCGTCCCATCGATTCGCGTCCGCAACCCACGCGAAATGTTTCCTCCAGTCCGCCCAGTTCTGATAACTAGTGGAAGGAAACCGATCCGGTCTTATAGTTCCGAATCCAAACACACCCTGTTGCCGGTCGAGGGCGTTCGCTGCTGCCACTGCAGCCTCCGCCATGAGCTGTCTTTCTTCGTCATTCATGGCTGTCGTTTGTCACTCGTTCGTTCGTTATCGTCAGAATCGCACACAAATCTTCTTGGCAACTACAATCCAGAATAGAGCCCACCCAGGAGCGCCACTGTAAACGTGTGGAATTCACAATATCTCTAGGCCGACCTTTCACTCTACTTCGTGTCGCCGCTATATGTTTCCCTTTTACACTGGGTCGGTGGGGCAACCAAGTACCAGTGCTGTTCACAATCCCAAAAGGGTTAATTTGGTGGATAGCCGGTCTGTATCGTATTATGTTGCTCGCCCCCTTTTGTGGTGCTCTTCCGGCTGTACCTCTCTCGTCAATCGATAATCGCTCGCAACAACACTTTTCGATAATAAGAATGAATTAAGAGATAAATATAATCCAACTACAGAATGGCCTATAATTGGCCCAGATAAAAATTATTCGTTCAATTAAGGAGAAGGGTTTGCGATTATTATTAATTAACTAACTGCCTCTAACAGTTATCAGCACTTCACTAATATCAACTTCCAGAGGTGCCCCTCTGAGTTTCACTTTCTTCTTGAAAGTACTTAGAAAAATTACCCTACCCGATAAATTAACAACTTTCGCGAAGTTGTTCCTTTAAGGTTTTTCGTAACTTTTTCTAACCAACTTGATTAGTCTCTCCTAATTTTTGTTCTGTCTTTGTCGCAAAGGTCGACCGGAACGTTCGTACCTTAAGTCTATTTACCCTTAGTTTTAGTTAGAGATGCCATCCCCTTATAAGTCTTAGCATTTACCTTTATGCCTCCTACGCAACGTTCCAGTTCATAAACTCGGCATGATCACATTAATTTAAATGCCAGGTTCCAAATGCCAATCAAAGCTATGCAAAACAAATAGCAAATGCAACTTCAACTCAATCCAAGCTATATTTACATATCAACATTACCAAGGACTTTATTTAACTTTCCCGTAACTTTTCCCGTCTCCCACACTTAGGGTAAATTCACAAAGGACTTAATTTCCTAATTATCATAATCCAAAAATTCCCATGCATAACCTATTCAAATTTCAACCTAATCAACCTTCAGGTTAAGCCATTCCCCCAACTAGTGTCCAATTGAGCCAAAAAAAACATCTCCCAGAAGCCAATGGAATATCCAGTACATTTCTAATATTTATGTTAATTAATTCCCTATTCCCTCTGTCATATTGCCAAATTAATATGTGACTACTTTTCTGTGCCATTGACGCATTTCTATTAATAGTTCATTCGCCAAGTCAAAATTTAACCCAATGTTTATTTAACTAACTCGTATTAAATCCAACAATATACCACTATACATTAAGCCAAGATATTCCATCGAATTCCAGGAAATGCCTAACTAATTTCCTATGCACGCAAATTGTCACCCAATATCAATAACATATCTCTATTAACTCCCCTGATTACGAGACATATGATTTGGGCTACTTTCCGGTGCTAATTTTAGGGGTTTCGGGGCTAAAATTCCAAAAGGTCAAGTAAAGGTCAACCCGGGGTCAAGTCTCCCATAATCGGTTCGAGGTCACATGGGGTCGTACCTACCAAGTTTCATCCATATCCGACAAATACTTCTCAAGTTATCCCACTTTTAAGGTTCATTATCACTTTTCCCGGGAAAGGTCAATTAGCACCAGAAAGGTCAACCGGGAGCTGAGACCTATAGGGGTCCTTTTTACCGGGGTGGGTTATACTACACATATAAGCCATGAAATCGATATGCCCTCGCGCATTATTTTTCGCAAATAGCCCATTAACACCTAAAAGGGGTGATATTCCCAAGTGCTAATAGCCCGTGCCATTGTCACCCAGTAGGGTCATCATCCTAATATACGATAGACCATGTCACTATCTACCATCCCTCCAAGTTTCAGCTCCCTAGGGTCATTGGGGGTCGAGAAGTAGCCTCCGGGAGTCATGTGGGGGTTTGTTTGTTTAGGGCATAAATCGGGCCGGGGTGACCTTGGAGATCTGGAATTCCAAACTTAAGCTTCCCTCATCCAGGGCTACCACATATTTAAAAATGAGCTCAATCGGATCATTAGTTAAGGGTTTCCGGTGGGGCCATTTGCACTTCCGGGAACCGTTATCACTCGGCCCCAGGGGGTCAAGCGGGTCCGGCGCTTTGCATGCCCGGGTCAAATCATCTCTAGTATCACTCCATTAAATTTCATAAAGTTCGCCCTTATAGTTCCCGAGTTGGGGGGGGGGGGGGGGGGGGGGGTTGGCGGGAGCTATTGCATTCACTATTTTCACTAAAGAGGGGGATTAATCCCACGAACTTAATTAAACACGAGTTTAATTCAATCTTAACTTAACTATTTCATTATTTACCAATCAGTCATTCGGTAGCGTTCTAAACGGTTTCTTCATCTTATTACATATTATTCGATTTATCATCTTTATCATGGATTTTGAATTATATACCCAAATATCCCAATATCTCCACGCTACCCCGAAAGAACGACGGAAAATACCCCCCGGCCTTGCCCGAAACAAAAGAACCGCCTTCTGCCTTAGAGCGAAGAAGTATTCCCTCGTGGATGGATACCTACGCCGAGATGGGAAAATCGTTCTCCACAAGCTTAACGTCACCCCCGTGTTACGTAATTTACATAGGTCAACCTTAAGTCATCGGGGGAACTCTAACGATCTACACCAAGAAGCGCGATCGCAGTATTTCATAGAGGGAGACCTCCGTGATGTCTGTCGAAATGTCTGTTTCGAGTGCATTAAATGTATTGAAGCCCGGATGATCCTATCTGACGAGGTTCCTATGCGACATTTATCGTCCAAGACTCGCGAACGAATATGCCGGACGATTATGACGCCGGTGAAGAAAGCAAAGGGAAATCGATCGCATAAACCTCGTGTCCCTGTCTTCGTTGCCGGGAAAAAACCTATCGCCACCCAAGACTGCGATAGTGCCAACGTCAACACGCACGAACCCATTACGATCGAAGGCGCTTGCACTCTTTCTTCTTGTTTATTGGATTGCCTACATTACCTTATTACCGGGAGAAAAGTACAGTCGTACCGCTTGCAACGGACCTTAGAGGATCAGCAATTGCGTGAACGAGGACGTTTGGATTCGTTCTATTATCCTTTTCACGATCCCAATGCGACGTTACTATCACGTGGGGTCATTGATTCCGACATGCACCTGCTCGCCGAAATGCTCGGGGTACATATATACGAGTACCGGACCGACCTAAGTCCCCCGAAATGGAATTACGTCGCGGGGAATAAACACGGTCAAAACGGATCGGAAGCTATTTACCTCCAGTATTGGCAGCAACATGAGGGGCCCCACAAAGGGGAAGGGCATGTCGCAATTATTACCGGAATGCATCCAAAACCTACATAGTTTTATTCAAAATCCCCTTTTACTTGAACTTTTCTTATTATTTCAAATATCTTCATCATTCTCATCTTGGTATTTAATTTCGACCATTTTGGGTCCCTATTATGCACATGCTTCGATTCGTTCGTCTCCGACAAATATTTACTGCAAATATTTGCTGGATTATAGGACGTTCGATTTTGGGCTGTGCGCATCATTCCTATTTCATATCTACTACATTCAAGTTACTTTTAAACGTGAGTAATTTTTGGTATAAACTTTCAATAATTTGTTTTGAATATTTTGTAACCTGTTCTTTTAGCCAAACTTTTCATTTAACTCATAAAAAGTCCCATTTTGTCCTATTTAGAGCCGAATTTCCCGTAAAACACATGGCCACCCAATCTCATTTCGTCTGGGCCCTTCAGTTTGAGGAGGGGGAGAACGCTACCCCCTTCTTTTGGGGCAGGAACCAGCCCACAGAACTCCCCTTGCGAATAAAGCTAATGAAAGTGGCCGCATACCTCGGCACACACCGCCACATCTCTGACATCACTATCGTCTACTTCAAGTATGGAGTAGAGTGCGAGATGACCGTACCGATGAATTCAACGGAGGCGTTGTGGCTCGCAAATCAATTGAGAGATTATGGGGGAAAACTTCCGGCCGAGCAAAATGAACTGGCCAGGGACATTGGCGAAGTCCTGTCCCTGGTTTCGATTTCTCACTTCGGGCCAAATACCGCTTTTTTTAAAACCCCTAATTGATACGTATATATCATCATGCCTGTAACTTATAACTAATAATCCGGATATCAATTCAAGTATCTATCTGCGTTTTCCGGCTATATGAGATCATAGAATTACATATTCTACAGTCATGTCCGAAAGGAAATTTTCCAATTGTGCGGCGTCACAATGAAATTCAAGATCTTTGATGTCGCAGGCACTTCACGCCATGTCGATCGAACCAGATCTAAAGGATGTTATCAGACCCCAGAGTCTTACTGTCAATTAGCTGTGTTTGTGTTAGAAGCCCTCTTGAAGTGTCCAGTGAGAGTTGCGAATAAGATGATATTGTTGCGGTTCATCTGCAATAACGTCGGTTAGTTCCCAAGGCTGATCTCTAGCCTGGTCCATCAGCTGTCAGATTAGACATCGGCGCAAGCGGAGTAAGAGGTGAGAGGTCCGAAAAACTCTCTTTGATGTTCGTGTTTTCAGTCAACTCTCTAAGACGAACAGTGACCAGATCCAAATCTATCGGCGCCACGAGTCTGAGAAAAGACAACAGTAAGCATCAAGAATTCTTGAAATTGAAGTATTGAGTGCTGTCGACGTCCTGCGGACAGGCACCAGCAACACATGCTCTTAAAAACCGCTTATCTAGCATGCTGGCAGAAAAATTAGACACTGAGACACAACGACCTAGTTACGAAACAGGATAAGCAGGGCAAGCACTCACTCGTGCATCATGAGATTGAGAGGAGCTCGATCAAACAACAAACTACCTGTTAGAGCATGTTTGATGTTCATGTTTTCAGTCAACTCTCTAAGAAGAACAGTGACCAGATCCAAATGTACCGGCGCCACGAGTGTGAGAAGACAACAGCATCAAGAATTTTTGAAATTGAAGTAGCAGAGTGCTGTCGATATCCAGTGTACAGGCACCAGCACACATTCTCTTATCTAGCATGCTGCAGAAAGACTAGACATGCTAAGACACAACCACCTTTACAAAACAGGATAATTAGCGCTACCACTTACTAGTGCATTATGAGATTGAGAGGAGCTCGATCAAACAAATCACCCGTTAGAGCATGTTTGATATTCGTGTTTGATTTTCACCGGCGCCACGAGTGTGAGAAGACAACAAAACGCATCAAGAGTTCTTGAAATTGAAGTAGGGAGTGCTGTCGACATCGAGTGGACATGCACCTACACACATTCTCTAGAGAGGCGCTTATCTAGCATGCTGGCAGAAAAACTAGACATGCTGAAACACAGCAACCTAGTTACATAAGAGGATAAGTAGGGCAACCATTCACTCGTGCATCATAAGATTGAGAGGAAATCGATCAAACAACAAACCACCCGTAAGAGCTTGTTTGATATTCGTGTTTTCAGTCTATTCTCTAATACGAACAGTGACCAGATCCAAATCTACTGGCGCCACGAGTCTGAGAAAAGACAACAAAACGCATCAAGAATTCTTGAAACTGATGTAGTGAGTGCTGTCGACATCCTGTGTACAGGCACCTGCACAAATGCTCTTATCTAGCGTGCTGGTAGAAATACTGGACTTGCTAAGACAGAACCACCTAGTTACAAAAACAGGATAATTAGGGCAACCACTCACTCGTGCATTATGAGATTGAGAGGCGCTCGATCAAACGACAAATCACCCGTTAGAGCATATTCGATATTCGTGTTTTCAGTCTACTCTCTAAGAAGAATAGTGACCAAATCCAAACCTGCGCCACGAGTCTGAGAGAAGACAAAGTAAGCATCAAGAATTCATGAAACTGAAGTAGTGAGTGCTGTCAACATCCAGTGTACAGGCACCTGCACACATGCTCTTATCTAGCATGCTGGTAGAAAGACTAGGCATGCTAAGACACAACCACCTAGTTACAAATCAGGATAATTAGGGAAACCACTCACTCGTGCATCATAAGATTGAGAGGAGCTCGATCAAACAACAAACCACCCGTAGGAGCTTGTTTGATATTCGTGTTTTCAGTCTATTCTCTAATACGAACAGTGACCAGATCCAAATCTACTGGCGCCACAAGTCTGAGAAAAGACAACAAAACGCATCAAAAATTCTTGAAGCTGATGTAGTGAGTGCTGTCGACATCCTGTGTACAGGCACCTGCACAAATGCTCTTATCTAGCGTGCTGGTAGAAATACTGGACTTGCTAAGACAGAACCACCTAGTTACAAAAACAGGATAATTAGGGCAACCACTCACTCGTGCATTATGAGATTGAGAGGCGCTCGATCAAACGACAAATCACCCGTTAGAGCATATTCGATATTCGTGTTTTCAGTCTACTCTCTAAGAAGAACAGTGACCAAATCCAAACCTGCGCCACGAGTCTGAGAGAAGACAAAGTAAGCATCAAGAATTCATGAAACTGAAGTAGTGAGTGCTGTCAACATCCAGTGTACAGGCACCTGCACACATGCTCTTATCTAGCATGCTGGTAGAAAGACTAGGCATGCTAAGACACAACCACCTAGTTACAAATCAGGATAATTAGGGAAACCACTCACTCGTGCATTATGAGATTGAGAGAAGCTCGATCAAACGACAAATCACCCGTTAGAGCATGTTTGACATTCGTGTTTTCAATCTACTCTATAAGACGAACAGTGACCAGATCCAAATGTATCAGCACCACGAGTGTGAGAAGACAACAAAACGCATCAAGAATTCATGAAACTGAAGTAGTGAGTGCTGTCGATATCCAGTGGACATGCACCTGCATACATGCTCTAGAGAGGCGCTTATCTAGCATGCTGGCAGAAAAACTAGACATGCCGAAACACAACAACCTAGTTACATAAGAGGATAAGTAGGGCAACCATTCACTCGTGCATCATAAGATTGAGAGGAGCTCGATCAAACAACAAACCACCCGTTAGAGCTTGTTTGATATTCGTGTTTTCAGTCTATTCTCTAAGACGAAAAGTGACCAGATCCAAATCTACCGGCGCCACGAGTCTGAGAAAAGACAACAAAACGCATCAAGAATTTTTGAAATTGATGTAGTGAGTGCTGTCGACATCCTGTGTACAGGCACCTGCACAAATGCTCTTATCTAGCATGCTGGCAGAAATACTAGACATGCTAAGACAGAACCACCAAGTTACAAAACAGGGTAACTAGGGCAACCACTCACTCGTGCATTATGAGATTGAGAGGCGCTCGATCAAACGACAAATCACCCGTTAGAGCATGTTCGATATTCGTGTTTTCAGTCTACTCTGTAAGAAGAACAGTGACCAAATCCAAACCTGCGCCAAAAACCTGAGAGAAGACAAACGTAAGCATCAAGACTTCATGAAACTGAAGTAGTGAGTGCTGTCGACATCCAGTGGACATGCACCTGCACACATGCTCTAGAGAGGCGCTTATCTAGCATGCTGGCAGAAAAACTAGACATGCTGAAACACAACAACACAGTTACATAAGAGATTAAGTAGGGCAACCATTACCTCGTGCATCATAAGACTGAGAGGAGCTCGATCAAACAACAAACCACCCGTTAGAGCTTGTTTGATATTCGTGTTTTCAGTCTATTCTCTAAGAAGAAAAGTGACCAGATCCAAATCTACCGGCGCCACGAGTCTGAGAAAAGACAACAAAACGCATCAAGAATTCTTGAAATTGATGTAGTGAGTGCTGTCGACATCCTGTGTACAGGCACCTGCACAAATGCTCTTATCTAGCATGCTGGCAGAAATACTAGACATGCTAAGACAGAACCACCAAGTTACAAAACAGGGTAACTAGGGCAACCACTCACTCGTGCATTATGAGATTGAGAGAAGCTCGATCAAACGACAAATCACCCGTTAGAGCATGTTTGACATTCGTGTTTTCAATCTACTCTATAAGACGAACAGTGACCAGATCCAAATGTATCAGCACCACGAGTGTGAGAAGACAACAAAACGCATCAAGAATTCATGAAACTGAAGTAGTGAGTGCTGTCGACATCCAGTGGACATGCACCTGCACACATGCTCTAGAGAGGCGCTTATCTAGCATGCTGGCAGAAAAACTAGACATGCCGAAACACAACAACCTAGTTACATAAGAGGATAAGTAGGGCAACCATTCACTCGTGCATCATAAATTGAGAGGAGCTCGATCAAACAACAAACCACCCGTTAGAGCTTGTTTGATATTCGTGTTTTCAGTCTATTCTCTAAGACGAAAAGTGACCAGATCCAAATCTACCGGCGCCACGAGTCTGAGAAAAGACAACAAAACGCATCAAGAATTCTTGAAATTGATGTAGTGAGTGCTGTCGACATCCTGTGTACAGGCACCTGCACAAATGCTCTTATCTAGCATGCTGGCAGAAATACTAGACATGCTAAGACAGAACCACCAAGTTACAAAACAGGGTAACTAGGGCAACCACTCACGCGTGCATTATGAGATTGAGAGGCGCTCGATCAAACGACAAATCACCCGTTAGAGCATGTTCGATATTCGTGTTTTCAGTCTACTCTGTAAGAGGAACAGTGACCAAATCCAAACCTGCGCCAAGAACCTGAGAGAAGACAAACGTAAGCATCAAGACTTCATGAAACTGAAGTAGTGAGTGCTGTCGACATCCAGTGGACATGCACCTGCACACATGCTCTAGAGAGGCGCTTATCTAGCATGCTGGCAGAAAAACTAGACATGCTGAAACACAACAACACAGTTACATAGGAGGATAAGTAGGGCAACCATTACCTCTTGCATCATAAGACTGAGAGGAGCTCGATCAAACAACAAACCACCCGTTAGAGCTTGTTTGATATTCGTGTTTTCAGTCTATTCTCTAAGAAGAAAAGTGACCAGATCCAAATCTACCGGCGCCACGAGTCTGAGAAAAGACAACAAAACGCATCAAGAATTCTTGAAATTGATGTAGTGAGTGCTGTCGACATCCTGTGTACAGGCACCTGCACACATGCTCTTATCTAGCATGATGACAGAAATACTAGACATGCTAAGACACAACCACCAAGTTACAAAACAGGATAACTAGGGCAACCGCTTACTCGTGCATTATGAGATTGAGAGGAGCTCGATCAAACGACAAATCACCCGTTAGAGCAGGTTCGATATTCGTGTTTTCAGTCTACTCTCTAAGACGGACAGTGACCAGATCCAAATCTACCGGCGCCACGAGTGTGAGAAAAGACAACAAAACGCATCAAGAATTCTTGAAATTGATAAAGTGAGTGCTGTCGACATCCTGTGTACAGGCACAAATGCTTTTATCTAGCATGCTGGCAGAAATACTAGACATGCTAAGACAGAACCACCTAGTTAAAAAAACAGGATAATTAGGGCAACCACTCACTCGTGCATTATGAGATTGAGAGGCGCTCGAACAAACGACAAATCACCCGTTAGAGCATGTTTCATATTCGTGTTTTTAATCTACTCTATAAGACGAACAGTGACCAGATCCAAATGTACCGGCGCCACGAGTGTGAGAAGACAACAAAACGCATCAAGAATTCTTGAAATTGAAGTAGTGAGTTCTGTCGACATCCAGTGGACAAGCACCTGCACAAATGCTCTTGAGAAGCGCTTATCTAGCATGCTGGCAAAAAAAAATAGACATGCTAAAACACAAAACTTAGTTACAAAAGAGGATAAGTAGGGCAACCATTCATTCGTGCATCATAAGATTGAGAGGAGCTCGATCGAACAACAAACCACCCGTTAGAGCATGTTTGATATTCGTGTTTTTAATCTACTCTTTAAGACGAACAATGACCAGATCCAAATGTACCGGCGCCACGAGTGTGAGAAGACAACAAAACGCATCAAGAATTCTTGAAATTGAAGTAATGAGTTCTGTCGACATCCAGTGGACATGAACCTGCACACATGCTCTAGAGAGGCGCTTGTCTAGCATGCTGGCAGAAAAACTAGACATGCTGAAACACAACAACACAGTTACATAAGAGGATAAGTAGGGCAACCACTCATTCGTGCATCATAAGATTGAGAGGAGCTCGATCAAACAACAAACCACCCGTTAGAGCTTGTTTGATATTCGTGTTTTCAGTCTTACTCTAAGACGAACAGTGACCAGATCCAAATCTACCGGCGCCACGAGTCTGAGAAAAGACAACAAAACGCATCAAGAATTCTTGAAATTGATGTAGTGAGTGCTGTCGACATCCTGTGTACAGGCACCTGCACAAATGCTCTCATCTAGCATGCTGGCAGAAATACTAGACATGCTAAGACAGAACCAACTAGTTTAAAAAAACAGGATAATTAGGGCAACCACTCACTCGTGCATTATGAGATTGAGAGTCGCTCGAACAAACGACAAATCACCCGTTAGAGCATGTTCGATATTCGTGTTTTCAGTCTACTCTCTAAGAAGAACAGTGACCAAATCCAAACCTGCGCCACGAGTCTGAGAGAAGACATGAGTAAGCATCAAGAATTCATGAAACTGAAGTAGTGAGTGCTGTCGACATCCAGTGGACATGCACCAGCACACATGCTCTAGAGAGGCGATTATCTAGCATGCTGGCCGAAAAACTAGACATGCTGAAACACAACAACCTAGTTACATATGAGGATAAGTAGGGCAACCATTCACTCGTGCATCATAAGATTGAGAGAAGCTCGATCAAACAACAAACCACCCGTTTGAGCTTGTTTGATATTCGTGTTTTCAGTCTATTCTCTAAGACGAACAGTGACCAGATCCAAATCTACCGGCGCCACGAGTCTGGGAAAAGACAACAAAACGCATCAAGAATTCTTGAAATTGATGTAGTGAGTGTTGTCGACATCCTGTGTACAGGCACCTGCACAAATGCTCTTATCTAGCATGCTGGCAGAAACACTAGACATGCTAAGACAGAACCACCTAGTTACAAAAACAGGATAATTAGGGCAACCACTGACTCGTGCATTATGAGATTGAGAGGCGCTCGATCAAACGACAAATCACCCGTTAGAGCATGTTCGATATTCGTGTTTTCAGTCTACTCTCTAATAAGAACAGTGACCAAATCCAAACCTGCGCCACGAGTCTGAGAGAATACGATAGTAAGCATCAAGAATTCATGAAACTGAAGTAGTGAGTGCTGTCGACATCCACTGTACAGGCACCTGCACACATGCTCTTATCTAGCATGCTGGTAGAAAGACTAAACATGCTAAGACACAACCACCTAGTTACAAAACAGGATAATTAGGGCAACCACTCACTCGTGCATTATGACATTGAGAGAAGCTCGATCAAACGACAAATCACCCGTTAGAGCATGTTTGATATTCGTGTTTTTAATCTACTCTATAAGACGAACAGTGACCAGATCCAAATGTACCGGCGCCACGAGTGTGAGAAGACAACAAAACGCATCAAGAATTCTTGAAATTGAAGTAGTGAGTTCTGTCGACATCCAGTGGACAGGCACCTGCACACATGCTCTAGAGAAGCGCTTATCTAGCCGGCTGGCATAAAAAAAACTAGACATGCTAAAACACAAAACTTAGTTACAAAAGAGGATAAGTAGGGCAACCATTTACTCGTGCATCATGAGATTGAGAGGAGCTCGATCAAACAACAAATCACCCGTTAGAGCTTGTTTGATATTCGTGTTTTTCAGTCTATTCTCAAAGACGAACAGTGACCAGATCCAAATCTACCGGCGCCACGAGTCTGAGAAAAGACAACAAAACACATCAAGAATTCTTGAAATTGATGTAGTGAGTGCTGTCGACATCCTGTGTACAGGCACCTGCACACATGCTTTTATCTAGCATGATGGCAGAAATACTAGACATGCTAAGACACAACCACCAAGTTACAAAACAGGATAACTAGGGCAACCGCTTACTCGTGCATTATGAGATTGAGAGGAGCTCGATCAAACGACAAATCACCCGTTAGAGCATGTTCGATATTCGTGTTCTCAGTCTTCTCTCTAAGACGGACAGTGACCACATCCAAATCTACCGGCGCCACGAGTGTGAGAAAAGACAACAAAACACATCAAGAATTCTTGAAATTGAAGTAGTGAGTGCTGTCAACATCCAGTGGACAGGCACCTGCACACATGTTCTAGAGAAGCGGTTATCTAGCATGCTGACAGAAAAACGAGACATGCTAAGACACAACCACCTAGATACAAAACAGGATAAGTAGGGCAACCATTCACTCGTGCATCATGAGATTGAGAGGAGCTCGATCAAACAACAAAACACCCTTTGGAGCATGAGATCCTATGCCATTGAACTCACTCACGCACAGACCCGCAACAAACATCATCTTAGAAAATGAACACTAACATCAAAATATCGACATTGAACTGCATAGCACGCTTTTTCGAACTCTAGTCATTACACATCTTGCTTCGATTTAATGTTGTTTGCCTCCAAATATGTGTAGGATTTTTTTTAACAGAAGCTTCTCCTAAGTCCATTTTTAATTGACCTTTTTTCAAATATATTTTTATAATAAAAATTTTAATATCATTTTTATAGGGGACCTGGTCAATTTTTAGAACCTTCCTATCATAGTTGCATCTAGTGGATTTAATATTTACCCATTCTCGGTAATAAAGCACCTGAGAGTAGCATCGATGATAATTTATAAATGATAACTTATGTCACAGAGCACATTATGGCAAGATTCGCTGATTAAATTTTTTTTCAGCGAAAAGGTACTGGATTAATGTTTACTTCTTCTTGTTAAATGAAATGAAAAGACTAAGCAGCAGAGTGATTTATATTTACAAAATTAAGTGATAGAACTTTTCACAGCATGCCTTGAAAAAATGATGACTGCATTTTGATCCCAATACTAATGCAACAATTATTTGCGGCTAGCTTTTTTGCTTTTATCGGGTATGGGCGGCAGAGTGCGCGCCGATGCACTGAGAACTTGAGACAACTCAGAATTGTAGTTGTCACTTCGAATATGATTTATGACATGATGCTGTCCCAGTAAAAACTGATCTTTCAAAGACCTGCACCATGGGTTCTCTTTTCCCCGCAAAATAGACTGATTCACGTCATCAAAATGCAACTCTCCGAACCCTACAGGCAAGTACTCCAATCTATTGCCCTCAATGAAGAATTCTTTCAGCTTCTTCAGATTTGAAACAGCATTCGGGAGCTCGATAAGATCATTATTTCGGAACGACAAAGTTTCCAAATTTGACAATCTGCAAATGCTTTCAGGTATCCGCTGAAAATCGTTATCAGCGAAATACAGCGCTCTCAGCGTAGCAGTCAACATTTCGAAGTTTCTCGGCAGAGATTGCTCTCTCAGGTTATTGTATGAGAGGTCTAAGACTTCTAATGCTGGAAACGACCCGAAGCCCTTGGGAAGTGTGTCGATTCTATTGCATCCAAGATAGAGGTGTTTAAGTTTGGGCATAGTGCACAAGTTAGCAGGCAAGGCCACAATCTTATTGTTTGTGAAGTTCAGATACTCCAAATTTTCCAGGGTACAAAATGACGCCGGTATTTCGGGAATTTTATTGTGTGCACAGTTGATTTTGGTTAAGCTGAGGCGCATGGTATGAAATTCTGGAGTATTCGGTATATCCACCATATTGTGAACATCCATGTCAATAATCATCAGCTGCTTCGATTCCCCCTTTCGTATCTTGTCCAACTGTTCTTTCATAACATTTTTGACAGACGACATCTTGAACAGTACCTTAAAACGCAGATCCTAAATTAGTTTTTTTTTTAAATTAAAATGGGCCCTTCCGTCATGCGACGGTACATGCACAGGTTGGATAGGGCCCTACCAACGCTATTTAGATATAAACCATAACGCTATAAACGTTGAAGTCAAACTAGAAAGGGCGAGAGGCGCAGTACAGAGGGGTGTAGATAAGAAATTTTGGCCTTCGGTAATTAAATATTTAAGTCTTACGGGACAAAGACAACCAGCAACAGTCAAAGAGACCCATCAGAGGAAGCTAATGAAACTATTAGAAAGGCAAGACCGACCTCTAGGGAAGCAAGGTGAGGGTTCGGTAAGAGCTCTTGATGATGTTGAATTACCAAATTGGGTACAACAAGTGTTGGCATTAGGGCCAAAGCATCCCGTCAGGGATAAATTTAATGAGACACACTTTCTCGCCGACATTGACATCTTTCTATCGGATCTCAAAAATCGTAAAGTCCCCGGGGAGGCCCTTTGTGAGATCGAAGCTGTGGCAAAAGCCTATGCTAAGAGGGTGAAACAAACACCATCTGACAAAGGCGTTGAGAAGGCCCGAAAGTATCTGAAGAGTAATGGATTAGTTGCGATACCGTATGACAAAGGCGTGGGTTTTTGTGTAATGAGAAAGGACACCTACGAGAACAAGTTGTCGGATACATTAGATTCAAATCAATTCAGCAAAAGTAAAGGAACAGGTGATGCGATTGTTTTGAAGATAGAAAGAGACACCAATAAGGAGTTGTTAGCTATGAGGAAAAAAGATGAAATAAATAAGAGTCTCTACACAAGGATGAGGTCTACTGGGGGGCAGCCCGCCAGGCTTTATGGGCTGGCGAAAGTGCATAAAGTGAATACCCCATTAATGTAACATTCGCCCAAATATCACACAGCGACGGAGCGTAGAAAAAGTACCTATTGACGACTGGCAGGCGTCAGTTACCTTAATTCCACTCGTTTTTCACCGTCTCGACCTTGCCAGTTGATTTTCTGGTCTGTCTAGGGCAAAGTAAAAAGTTACTATTTTTAGGCCATCAGTCAAACGACTTTTGATCAGCTTTCGTTTGCATGCGAACACAACCACATAGCTGAGTCTCGGATCCTCAGACTACGTGATTGTCATTAAAAACACGGCTCGAACCACCTATTTCTATATGTTTTTGTGTGTGACAGTTTTATATTAAATCCATTGGAGATGGATTGACCTTTTCCTTTCTCTATCTACTCATGCTCTGAAATATTAAATAATAACGGTGTTTAATTCAGATCTAGGACATTACAGCAACTGTTATGGCTAGTTTACACAGTCCCTTCACATATAACAGTCTCTGGGGGACCAAGCCTCCGCTCCCGTGATTTTCTTGAGACAACACTCTTATCTCCTATATTTCGTGTCCCGGGAGGGTTCCGTGGTATTTCTCTTCCCCCCACTGAAGCCTCCGTCTCCACAAATATCCGTCACTAAGGTCCTTATCGTGTGTTATTGCCACGATAAGAGGCTCCGTAATTTTCTCGTCTCGGATACAACCGTTCGTCACAAAATATGGCGTCGTTCTGATTTTTCTCTATTTTATTCAAAATGGCCGTCTTTTTTCTATTTCTCAGAAATGTTCTCCTTCAAATCGAAATTTTAAAAATAAAAATTCCAGAACATTCTGACCCTCCGTCGCAACACTTTTCTGTTCGTAAGGCCTTTAGTCACTTTTTTTTCCGTCGCGGGAAGGTTATACTGTGTCATCCGGCGGAATGGCACATACTCCCCGGACAAGTCTCCATCAATGTCCCTATTGATCGCACAACACCGGGTTATCGTCAAGTAGGTATCCAGTTTTCTGTAACCAATCTTACAAATCGCATAAGAAAATGAAATTTATCTACTCCACCTCAACTCACTACGTGTTCACAAATGGCATCGTACTACATCTCACTGCCTTTCAACATTTTCACAAAAGTTGCACCATGAGGAGTGTCCTAGATAAAATTTCCTTTCTGACTACTTACGTCATCTCGCCATAAAACTTCTTTTCGCTTCTGATTAAAAAGTGGGACGTGGCACGGCCACGCACCCGTTAAAATTAACTTAACTTCACTCACCAAGTATAATTAGTCATTTATGCGGTCCTTTCAATATTAAAACTAAGAAACTCTGTGGCTAGGAAAGTTATTGAGTTACCCACCCTTCTCGAGCGAGTTTACTCAAACTTACCATGTCGCCACACAGTGAATTTGTGTCTTACACAGGTTAAAAACTTCAGTCGGGAATAAATAGGTAAATATACTCACCTATGCTCCTTATATACATACATAGATAGTAGTAACTAAAATCAACAATTTCAACAATTTTAACAATTGCAACAATTTTCAAAGTTTGGTCTGACCAAACTAAATCAAAACAAAAAGTTTCACAAGTTCAATAATCAAAACTTGGTTGATTTGTTCAAGTTTTTACACACAAAGACAATCAAGTTTTTTCTCCTTCTCTTCTCTTCCTCCGTCATCTTCATTCCATCATTTCTCCATCCTGATGTTCAGCGTCACTGTCTTCCAGAACTTTCTCTAACATGTCCAGAGAGTTGCGGGCCGTGCCCCAACCCTCCTGCTCCAACAGCCTCGGTTTGCAACAAGGTAGTAAGTCCACATTCACCTTCTGCTCCCGGTTCCTGCAAAAGCTGTTGTGAAGACACAGGCTCACGTTTCGTTCTAGGTCAGCTCTTAAGACCTCTTTCTTTTCATCTTCAGTAACACAAGGCGCTCCAGCTACTCGCTTCACCGCAGTGGTGACCGCGTTTCTATGCGTCAGGAAAGCTCTCTTATAGGCTCCTGGTCCTATGTCTAGCTGGAAAGATTGATAGGCTTCCGTGTTCCTTGACATGTGACGCTTCGCGCGTTCATACATCCAAGATGTCATCACTGCACGGAACCAAGGCATCAATCTTTGCCTTGACCATATTCTTTCAATGGCTTTAGGTATTCTCAGAACCTTGCAGGTGGTTCTGAAAAGATCCAATTCACTACTCATTTTCACGTTGCTCAGCTGTTCAGGAGTCGGCACGGCCGTCTCCTGCTCATTTGTGTCCGCATAAGCCTCCAACCATCTCACTGCTAGCATGGCGCTAACCACCACGATTGACACTGGTTGATTCTGATCGGGCAACCCCGTGGAGTACAACTCCTCCACGTCCCAAATTAGGATCAGGTTCCCACGTTTGGGGTACCACAACGTCTGCGCTAAGCAGTGGCAAGGATATTCCCCGTGGGTTCTCACTATGTTCCTTCGGGTTCGATACCCTGAGGCTCCCAGCAACGGTTCCACTTCCATCAGGATTCTATGTAGATCGTCTTTCTCTTCTATGGTGGGGAATTCAGTGGGTAACGCTCCACTCGCTTTCTGCTTCTGGAACTCACTCACGTTGCCTTCGTTCAGTATCATGAACTCTTCACCCACAACGTCTTGCAACTCGCCTTCGGATCTCTTCGGGACTGCCCGAAAGATCTTTGCCAACAAGTCATATGACCTCTCTGACATTCTGGCCAACCTCACGCATTTTGGCACAGAGAAAAGCTGGTCAACCAACACCTGTTGCGTCCTCGCATCCATCACCACCATGTGCGTAGGATACTTGCTATTGCAGTATGGCGCGGAGCTTGAACCCACCATATATTTTGAACCAGTAGGTCTGTGATAGGCTTCACTATCCCTCAGATTCATTTCATTCTCTAGGGCTTCTCGCCAGCCTCCAATCTTTTGCTCTGTCTGTAATGCTCCAGGGAATATCTCCACGCTGAGGGACGCCACTAGCTCATGGGCACGCTCCAAGCGCTCGAGCGATTCTATCGAACTCGTCATGCTACAAAATCCCAAGGCTGTGATCAGGTTTACGTCCGTCACCCCATGGCAGTCTGCGACCAATTCCATGGCACTCTTATCTGACATGCTTAATCTTCCATACAATCGTGCCAGTTGTCGATGCTGCTCGCTCAGCGTAATCAGGCAGTGTCCCACGTTACAAACATGTCCTTCCATCCCACTGTGTTGAGCCAAGCATGTGCCTTGCTCCAACCAATCACTCGACGTACCTTCCTCGGACAGCTCCGTGGACGGGTTGCTCTTCTTCTTCATCAATCTCATGCTTAGCAGGTGATGTATCATGGCCAGATCATGTAAACTCGCATCATCATCCCTTTCCAATATGACATCCGCGGTCATGTCCCAGATTAAGCCTGCGTTAGGATGGGGACACCAGGAAGGCTTCATGAGTTCCCACATCACCACTAGACTGGTTTTCAAGGGACCGTCCCAAGAACCACAATCAAAACTCACTTGCCCTTTTAGCTCGGGAATCGAGGGTTCGACTACTCGTTCCTCCAAAATAATTCCCAGCTTGGGTTGTTCCACCATCAGCATTCCGATCTCCTTAATTCGTTCAACCCAGAAGTTGAGCACTGTGACTTGCTCGTAGTCGAAGTATGCTTCCCTGGCTTCTTCGTTCACGAAGGGATTATACGCCATCCCTGGTATGCCAGACACGTATTGGAACGACTTCAGTCTCCCTAGGGTTGCAAACTCTTTTTGTCCTCTGACCGCTTCAATCAAGTCTCGACTCACTTTCAATTCTTTGTTGGAGTATCTTCTCACTTCTTCCAACTTGCGATAGCTTTCCATATCATTCGACTCCTTGTTTGGCACGGTCAATGGCATGTCCTGATATAGCTCTAGGAGTGCCCTAAGGAAGTTCCTTTCGCAATCAACTCCCTTTTCCCGAATGATCTTTATACATTCTCCCAACACAGGAGTGGGGATGCGACCCACCACAAACCTGACAAAGCAAAGGGCATCCTTCCGTTTAGCCCATGCTATCGCTGAATCGTCTTTTGAGATCAATGTTCGTAAAGCTTCCATCAATTCTAGCTCCTGTTCTCGTGATTTCGAGTCGTTGCTGGCTTCATACTCCGCCCTTTTGATGCCCATCAAGCACCAAGCCAGTCGTACTTGCAGATCAGTTCTCACGCAAGGATGAGCCAGGTATGCTGCTACAGTCGCAGGTGCATTCATCGTCTCATCAAAGTATTTCTGGAGGGCCGCCCTCCAAGAAATCTCTAGCAACTTTTCTAATCCAATTTCGTTCGCTTCTGATGATATTACTGTCCCATATTCTTTTCGATTGAAGTTGGAGTTCTCCGTAAGCCCCTTCAAGTATTCTTGCATGGCTCGCTTCTCGTTCCAAGCCATCAGGTGCCCTCTCGCGGAGTTCCTCGCTTTCAACATTTCCACATAACCCCCTGCCGGATCTCCCATGTGGACCGATTCCGGCACAGTTATTCGACTGTACTCGACCACGTCGAGTTGTCCTTCCAGTTTCAACTTGGCCATGTTGATTCGCGAGGGCCTGTAATCTTCAAGTCCTCCAGATCCACATTGACTGATTACTTCCATTTCTAACTTGGTGTCTGCCAGGGTTCGCGCCGTCTTCTTCGACCTTGTGGCGGTCACGGTCAGACCTGCCAAGAGCATAGGGGGTATCAGATTCTCTTTTTCTCCCCCTGTCAACGTTGTAGTATCTCCCTGCCCGCTCTCGCCTGAGCGACCTGCGCTCGCTAAAGAGGTCACCACTGCGTTGGCTCTTGACTTCACCACTTTCGGGTTCATGGCTCGACTTCCTGTCTTCCCTTTTAGTCGCTTCAGCCCTTTCCTGGCTCGTCTGACAGGTAATTTCTTTGCAACATGCTGATCATCGGCACTGTCTTCTGTTACTGACTCGGTCAGCACATCCGACTCCATGGAGCTCACTATTTTCTCCAGGACCTCACGCATGATGGGTTGGTTCAATCCCACCTTCATTATGGACTGCGTCCCATATCGCCTTATCACGTCCCAAGATTTCTCCATGAAGTTTACTCGACTCCAGATTGCTCCTGTCTTGCCTTCCAACTCCATTTGATATCTTTCCCATTCTTCTTCTGGTAATGTGCTGAGGAACGATATCTTCATAGACTCTTCGATTTTCCTCCTCCTTGGCGATTCATAAAGCAGCTTCTGTGGATCCCTGCTTCGGCACTCTCTAGCCTGGCTTATTGGGTCTATCGGAGATAGATCGGCTGACGCCTCCTTTGTAGGAGACATGAAGGACGATGGTGCCATCAACAATAGACTCCCATCGACTTCCCCATCGTCATCTTCGCTGAACCGGTACTCTAGCAAGTCCCTTTCCAACGCTCCTAGATCGGTCTCTCCCGATTTCTCCGTCTTGCTTCCGGTCCCTTCATCGTTATCGTCCTGATCCATCAATTCATCGTCGTCCGCATCAGGTTTCGGCCTAGGTCCCGAGGGTCCTTGTCGTGCGTCTGCGCCCGAATCCGGCCGAGCCGGTACGGCCATGTCTCCTGCATGATAAAACAACTCATCATCGACCAGGAACTCTACTAACTCCTCACCATGTGGGGCCAGGTCCTCTATCGTTACATATGAGCCACCTCTGCTCTCACTTGCCACCCCCAGCATCACCACCTTCGCTTCTCCTGACCACTTCAGTCTTGATAAGTCGTCCGCGGAAGAATACACTTCATTCCACGTTTCAGCCGAGACCTCTGGTCTCCTGGAGGGTAGTGCTTTGATCTTCTTCCTGCTCCAGGCATCGGGAAATGAGAAGTCGAACGTGTGCGCGGCAGCGACGTTCCAGCCGATGAAGCGCGGCTCCATCCCTCCACTCCACTTCTGCATTCTCTTCTCCGCGTCACGAGCTGCTCCGATACGAGGGGCAATGATGGGAGATGTGACTCCCAACAACATCCTCCTTATCGGTGGATATCGATGGCATTGGTCCGGCAGCGGCCTGGACCCAGGAAGCCATGTTTGTTGATTCTCTTTTGCATGGGCATAGGCTCCCGGCAATTGAGGTACTACCACAGCCTCTCCTGTATCTTTCACCACTGGTCTCAGATTCCAGAGTTTTGGGTTGAACTGGATGTGGGACAGATCCTCACGACCCATTCGGCATTTGAAGTGGTTGTTGAAATCCATCAACACCCAACCTGGCTCTGCTATTCTTCCGAACAGCCTATCATCGCTAGCCAGCTTTCTCAGTTCACTCTGCTCTACCCAATTCAGCACTGAACAATCCACTACTGAGACCAGGTTGACGTACAACACTGAATTCCTGTACGCTTTAACTTGTACATCCGGGAACGCAAAGGACATCACCGGTCCATAAACCACTGTGACGAATTCCCTTAGTCCGTGGACCAGAGCCAACGGATCAATCCGCATCATAACAGCTAAGTCTGTTAATAAGGGCATGCCACAATACTGTTTGCACTCGCTTGCGTTCGTCGCCACTTTGTCCTCTCCTGTTACGCTTCTGTTCTGTTGCAGGAGGTATTGAAGTAGGAGAGTCCTCCAGTCTTTCATCTTCCTGAGCGAGGCGGTTTCCAACTGTGCATTGAACTCACGACTGGGTCCCTGCAGTTGTTCAGGGTAACGCAATAGCACAAGCAAGTCTCCCAGCCGACCATAGGTCATGGCAATCAGGGTCAGGAGTCCATCCAACCTCAAATCGGCCAACGCTTGGGTAAAGAGGTTTGCCGGTCCTTTCACAAAGTTTTCATGACCAAATGTCACGTATAAGGCTAACACCAGGCCAATCGACAACTTCCTGATGTCTTTGACAAAACTTGCGATCAGGTTCCTAGATGCCCTCGGGTAGCACGTCGATAGGAAAGATGGCGTCCATCCCACTCCCATTCCGCCCAAGATAGCATCCGATCGTTCGTACTGTGCTTTCGTGGCCAGCACGTCCGCTTGGAACTTGTCCAGCGACATCGTATTCACGTCTTGCATCAGCTTCAACATCTTGCCTCCAGCCAACTCCCGGGCATCAAGTAGACTCTTCAAATACGCGTGTATCTCTTTAATTATTGCCGGCGCATGCTCAAACGCGTCTTCACCCAAGGTGCACAGCCTCGGTGACAGATACAACCATATGTTGTTGTGTGGCTTCGTACGCAAAGCCATTGCCATGAGGTCCTCTTCTGCTGACGTCATGTTCTTCCTGATCATCCTTCCCTGCTCGTTCTCTTTATGATCCATCTGCCTGAACCAGAGATCATCAGCCACCTGTTGTACTAACAGATGATCGTCACCTACCCCTGGTCTTAGCTTCAATAATCTTGCGAAGTTGGACAGCTCCAACCCCAGAACTTCGTCTAGCACCAACCGAGTTGTGCTACAATCTCTGAGTCCCTGTATGGCATTCGAGATGTCAGACCAAACAGCGGGGAGCTCAGATCGGTGCGGATAATAATTGTCCGGGTCCACCACTCTGTTTGGGGCAGGAATTATCACGTTATATATCCCCTCCGCTATCGTCGTGACCATCGTGTACACAAATTGAAGGGGTTCAGGCAACGCAGCGTAGCCTGGTGACAATACAAAGATCACCTTCACCACATTCATGGTGAACCGTTGTCTTGCTGCTGCCTCTACCTCGGCCATCGCCGAGAGCAGTGTCATGATCGCTTCCCCTATAACTTCGTTACTCGGGATCGATCCATCCGTCAGACGTGACAATAGGCCTCTGCTTTGTAGATGATCATTCGCGCCTGCAACCACTATCACCTGCGGCTCCATGCTGACCACTCTCCGTACACTTATCATCATGCCTATCGCCTGTCCCCAGTCCAGCTTAGGCGCCGTTAAGAAAATCACATCAGGCCAGAATAGAGAACGGGGTGTATAGAGATAATCGGAGCCGGCCACAACCAGATACTTGGCAGCCTTCATGTCCAAGGGATCATACGCTGCAAAAAGGCCATCACCTACTGGGGCCTTCAGATTCCCATATCTCTTGTCGTCTCCAAACACTGTTGTGGTTCGGGGATAATCCCTAGAATACTCGCCCGGCGTCTGACCGGGTGGCTTAGAGAATTGTCTAAACATCTTGTGATGCTTGTTGCTGGGTTTGTTCTCCGTCTGAAACTTGCCTTTGCGCACTGGTGGTGTCCTTTCCCGTGCCCTATCTCGAACGTCGGTGAGCGACCGGGTGTTTAGAGGTCCAAAGGTGTTGTCATGAGGCAATCCATCCAAGTCCGCATGTCGGAGTGAGGTCGAGGAGCTGAATTTCTCCTGCTCTGCTAGCAGCCAATCCACGCCCGGTATCCGATAAAGTCGCGACACTGTGGGACTTTCACCGCCAGTCATTCTCATCACATCTTCCCGACACGTCAGGGTATTCATGTTCAACTTCGCCGACATGTCCGTCTTATACTGACCCCAATGGCTAGGATCTGAACTATTCCAAAGCAACCTGCTGCCGGATTCAATTCCCTCCGCTGGCACGGTGCTTGTCGACGATCCTGCCGTCGAAGCAGGATTCGTCGTGGCAGGCGAATCATTCCTCCTAGACGCGGTCTGGGAGTTGTTTCTATTACTCTGTTCCACCGATCTGCCGAGTCGGCTTCCAATCGATTGCGGCCTGGGAGGAGGGGCAGTCCCCAGCCTGTCTCTCACATTTGAGCTCGGAGCGACGGTTACGGCTCCAACCGTCTCCGTTGCCAAGGGCCCTAGGCGGTTGGCGAGGGATTCGGGCACGGTTGCCCTTACTCTACTCCCTCCGGTCGAATTGGTCCGAGCCAAAGAACCGGTCGCCCTTAATTCTTGCTCCACTTCTCTCAACTGCGTTTGAAACACATCGTTGATCCAATGTCTCCCTCGTTGGCTATTGAAGTGCACTCCATCTCTGGTGAGCTCGATGTGATCAGTCATACGTAGCATGTTTTCAAGATCCAGGAGTCGCAACTCGCCAGGATTGTTCCTCACCAGATTGCGGGTCATTTCATTCCACCGCGTTACGTTGCCATTCATAAAATCCGCAGCTGTAGTACCCACCAAAGGATTTGGCGGTATCGTACACAGGATCACGAGCCTGGGTCTATACTTTTCCTTCAATTCATTCAACAGACACACCAACAGAGGTTCCCACTTGTTTTCTGGGGTTACGGGGGCTCTCGAGACGTCATTAGTCCCCAGCATTATTATCAATGTATCCAGACGATCCTCGCCCTGGAACTCCATCATTTTGATCACTTGAGCCACTGAGGCTCCTCCAAAGGACAGAGTGGTAGTCTGGCCATAGACGGAGATCTCATTCAGATCTCTCACCAGACTGTCTCCAATGATCAAATGGCGACTCCCTGGGGGAATCACTTGGTCGCTCGTGGCGGGGTTCCAGCTCATGTCGTTCAAGCAGGCTCGAGGATGCTCGGCTGGCACTTGCGTGAACTGATGACGTGTCATCAGGTTCTTCCTGATATCTACCACGCGAGACTTCTTGAAGACTCCACCAGGCGCAGAGCACGCTATCGTGCGGGTTGCCCGCTCAGAGCCATCTGATGAATGATCACGACGCTGGGAAGGAACGATCCTAGCCAGTGTCCGTTCAGTGCCTCTGTTGATCTCATCCATCGCGGCTCTGGCCACTTGGTTAAATGATTCCTGAAATTGAGGAGCTAGATAGGTGTCAGAAGGGTCTGGTATCGTGAACCTCTGACTCGAAGCAGACGGTCGTGTCTGCTGAGGAGCCTCGTGCCCCTTTGATGCATGCAAATCCAGAACCTCAGGTCCTCTCGATGCGCACAGCTCCTGCTCGGTTGTCCTGGGGCGTGTGTCGTTAGATCCCTCCGAGGACCTCATGCTCGCCAGGATTTCCGGTGACACTTGGCTCACCTTCGCCATATACAGCTCCTTCAGGTGCTTTATCTCATCCTCCTTGTAGGCCACCTGCAGATCTTCGAATTTCTTTTTCCATTCGTCTCTCTCCCGAGCTATGGTCCTGTACTCCTGAAGTTTGGCACACAGCTCACTCTGGTCCCTCTCCTTCTTCTCCAGTGTTTCAATCGTTTCCGACGTCTGGATCTCTATCTCGCTCACTCTCACTCTCTTCAGGGGAGGAGCAGCTGTTGGAGAGTCGACCGAGTGTGACGGGCCTGGCCCATCACGCTGTCTCTTCGCTCCGATTAATGGCTGCGCAGGTTGGACAGGTAAGGGCATCTCACCTAGCCGGTGGTCCCTTTGCTCGCCTAGTCCCGGCTCACGAGCCAGGTCGTGGCCGGACATTTCTCCGCGCCTCCATCTCATCAATCGGTTTCGGCCTCTCTCGGCGGTCCCGGACTCACCGAAGGCCAACATCAACACTACTTCCGTAGGGCGATTCCCTCGACCCTCTCTTCCCAGTGCATTGAGGAGTGCGACCACAAACATCGCCAACCCCGGGTCTTCTCGTGTGAAGTCACAATCGATCAGCCGCTGATAGATCTCGTCTAGAGTCGCTCCTAGACTCGCTGAGAGGAATTCCATGAGTTCGTTAGTATCTCCCATTTCTTTTCGTGTTGATTCTTCGTGTAATCTCTTCTGATTCAGTGTCAGTAAACAATTTCCGATCAATCAAGATCTAAAAGACAGGTCGCGACTTAGAACCATCATTTTAAGATGCAACATCAATCAATTCTCTAAAACTCTCCATTGAAATTCTCTTTTTCAATTCTGATTTAAAATTTTAGCACCAAGGTGGATCGTCCACCTTTACTTTTGTCAGAGTAGCATGAATGTACGCTGTCACCTTGATGACCTGGGGTGCCCCAGGTCTTTTATGACACTAACATAAAACATAACATCACAATAACATAACATAAACATCACATAAAAACCTAATCCCTAATACTGTACCTAAGACCTAACCTAATCTAAAACTTGACTCTAATTCTTATCGAGCAACTTAATAAAAACCACTTATCGCCGAGCGCAATTCTTAGCATATGCTCAGATAGTATTTTTTATGTAAGTAAACCTCTATGTCAGTCTCTGAAAATATCACATGCACAAGAGCGTACAACTCTCTCGGATGTAGCTTTCCCCTATTAGGATCGTACACTGGCAACGAGAGAGAGGTCACACCTCTCTCAACCAGGAAATCCCTAAGTCGAGTCAAGGCCAACACCAAGCTCTCCGGATTCACGTGTTGCCTATCAGTAGCTTTCGTAACCAAAAAACACAAATATTTCCCTGGTATCTGTGATGCAACAGGGGGCAACGCTATCACTCCTCCTACACCCGGCCTCTGTTTCCACAAAAACTCGATATTCTTGTACTCCCTTTTAAAGTCGGCCGCTAGTGCTGTTTTGAAGCTTACGTCCGCAGTTATCGCTATGGCGCATGTGCGTTCCGTGAGTATGAAATCGCTGTCCGTTATCACGATATTGTTCGAATAATGGTTCGGGAGATCAAAATACGATTCAAAGATTCGTCCAAAAGGTGGTTCCTTAGCATTCTCGCCCTCTGTCTCTAGTTCTCCGGTTTCCCTTGCCGATTTTAATTTTTTTATCATGAGATTTTCGGTGTGGGTGAGTCCTACCCCCACTCCCCGGACAAAAATATCCATCGACGTCCCCGTCGATCGCCCAAAGTCTAGGAGACCGAGGTTGGATTGTGGAACACGTAGAGGACCATCTGGGGCGACCCAGTTGGACTCGGTATTGTCATGACTGATGTATCTGACGCCATCTCTGTCGACGTCCTGAATCGTCAGGATCGTCTCTTTTGGATCTGTCGGCAGATCGTGGAGCCATTCGAGCACGCGCAAGTTTGTTAGTTCTTGCTCATGAGTCTGTTCCGCTTCTGGTTCGAACTCCACTTCCGGTTCTGATCGATCGTCGATCCAATCTTGATCCATATCGTTCACAAGGTCGATTTCTTTTAGGATTGCTACTTCGTCCAGCCCCACCAGCGAGTCTATGACATCACTCACTACTATCCGGTCTACAACGAAGTCCTCGCCATACGGATTGTATTTCTTCTGGTTTTTTCCCCTCTTACTTTGGCGTGTCTCCATAGTGAGCGGAAAGTCAGGCTGTATTCCTTTGTCAATTTCGGTTTGTTCTGGGCAATCCCAGTCTTCTTCGGCATATGGTAGAGTTTCATCGTCCACCTCTACTCGCTCAGTCAACTCGAGATCCAGTGGTAGATCACAATTGTCCACCATCTCATTCCCGTCGTTCTTGTCGCGAGTACCCCTTTCATTCACTTCACAAGCAGGATCCACTATTAAATAGTCTCCCTCTTGCATGTCCGCTGGGATGCACCAATCCTCGGACGAGGCGTTGTGTGGTTTGATATTCTCGTAATGAGCCGCTCTTCCGGTGCTCAGCCGATAAAAACGACCTCCTTGATGCACCTCTGTTATCTGAAATGGACCACGCCATTTCTTTAATAGTTTCTTGGTTCCTTTTGGTGGAACCACTTCCTGGAACACCCAGACGTAATCGCCAACTGAGTAGGCTTTTGCATCGGCTGTTCTTTTATCAAACCTCCTTTTTTGTCTAATTTGCGCCTGTTGCGTATTCCTCCTGCATAAGTCATTGAGGTCCTGTTGTCTTCTAATAACGTCCCGCACGTACGTTTGCGGTGCTGTCCTCTTCCCTTCATATTCAGGGTAGAAGAACGTTAACGGGAGTGCTTTTTCATGACCCGTGAGCATCATATGCGGACTTATTCCCGTGGTGGAATGCTCCGTGCTGTTGTAAGCACCCATCACTTGCGGTAAGTGCTTGTCCCAGTCATCCATGTAGCGTGAGCAGTAGACTCTCAACATGGATACCAGTGTGCGATTCTGCCTCTCGACTAGGCCATTCGTTTGCGGGTGATAAGTGGTCGAGTGGGCCTGCGCTACCTGCGACCTTTTCATTAACTCTTTCGTGAGATCACCTACGAATGCTTTGCCATTGTCAGATTGGAACGTGATGGGGCAGCCATGCCTTGCTATCCACACGTTTATCAAATGATCGCACGTTTCTTCTGCCGATGCTGTCATGCAGGGTGCCGCCTCCGCATACTTCGTAAAATGGTCGATCATTACCAGCACCTGATTATAGCCCGTTGCTGTCATGCAGATTTTCTGGTGATCAATTTGCACCACTTCGTTGAAACCTGACGATTCTATTGACTGTAGGGGGAACCTTAGTTTCCTGGGATCCTTTGCCTGTTGACAAGACAGGCATGCGGCTATCCATTTCTCACAAGCCTTCTTCAACCCCGGCCATTCGAATCGTTTTTGTATCCTGTTATACACTTTGTCCACGCCTTGATGTCCCATCTGATCATGTGAGCGAAAGAGCAGCTCAGTCTGGTACAACTGTGGTAACACTATTGAGTTGTATTTATAAAGGACCTTGTCCTCCTCCTTGCGCTTACAGGCTACGATTCCGTCCTTATTCAGGTACAACAAGTCTTTTCTCTTCAGGTAAAACTGCTTCAGGATTTTGTAGCTGTCTTCTTCCAAGTCTCCCTTGTCAGGTGCTCCATTCTCGATCCATCTTTTCAGACTGCTCGTCATTCTATCATTTCGTTGAGCCCTCAGGAGATCCGACAGCCTGTACCTGGCTTTCAAATACGTCTTCACCACGTTCATTTGCCCACTCATTATCTCCGGAGCATGAGCATCGTCCATCAACTTGACACACCATATCTTTTTCAAAGGCGTCGCTTCTTGCACAGATGGTTCCAGATTGGTACGGACGACCGTACCATGTGGCAGCAATCTGGTTGGGCGTTTTGAAACTGCTATCAGTTCGAGCTCGTCTGCGGCATTGTCTACCACAGTGCCCTCTTCATCTGAGGTGTATCTGTCCCTGTCTGGATCCTGATGTATTTCCCGGTCCAGCCCACGCTGCTTCCAGTCTACCAATAAGGAGTGGATCGCAATCTCTGACACATCGGAATTGGAAGTTGTTTCAGACGTGTTGTCCCAGGACTGGGGTCTCGAGTCACCACTTGAAACGACTGATTCCTCAACATCATATTCCAAGTTGTCTGAGATGTTTCTTGACTCCCCGGACAAAACTCTGTCCATCGGTCGCTTTGAACCCGACTCCCCAGACAAAATTCTGCCCCTAGGTGGTCTAGTCAACCTCTCCCCGGACAAGTCGTCCTGCACGGGCTCAAAGATGTCTGACTCATCAGAGGAGACGTCCTTGACTGGCTCGAAGGTGTCAGACTCCCCGGACATTGTCTCGTCCATGGACGAACAATCTGGGCTTGGCTCGTATTCCTCTTTTGCATCCGTGAAGTGCACTCTCCTCGTGAAGCTAGATTTCGATCTGATCCTGACTTCCTCAGTAGCTTGGTTTTGATTCGATGTTCCATATTCAGTGAACGAAGTTCTCAACAATACTTCTTTCGGCATCGAGGTCACCAGCTGGTTGACGATCGACCTGCAATCCCGTTCAACGCCTCGGCTGCGAATGGACACTGGCCTCTTCTCCGTTCTCTCGGTGACAGTCAACCTCTGCATGGTTTCCCTCCATTCACGATCATGCCTATCCACTTCCCTATCCAACAAGTCACGGAGTTTTCCCATGACGTCCGGCGCCACGTTCACCGTCTTATTCAATAAAGCGATGCTGTTTATACCCAGCCTGGTCAGTTCTTGCTGTACCAAGTTGGATCGGACTAGCAGATCCAACGGAACGGGTTCGCCTCTGGCTAAAAGCTTTATCTCCGCAGCCGTCTCCACTGGAAGGTCAGGGTGTCCAGGTATAGGATGTCCTGATTTGTCTAACCACCTAGTAAGTGGCAGCTCATCATAGGTTTCTTTGTCCAGAAAGGAAAACCCGTCTTTGATCTCTGATTGGTTAACTTGCTTCTCTTCGAGGCGCTCATAAAATTCTGTCTTTTTGCTGAGGCTATCTGCGTTCTGGTGCTTGTCACGGGTACGGTGCTCTATGATCATGTGGTATCCATCCAAGCGCACGATCCAACGACCAATGTAGCTCTGGTCCATCGAATAGGTTTTCAGCCAGGCAAGGGCACGATTGTCCACACGCAACTTGAAGGGAGCACTCCCCAAGTAGGCCCTGTACTTTTCCACAAACGTGATCACAGCAAACATCTCCGCTTTTGGTGCGCCGTACTTCATCTCAGTGTCACTCAGGACTTTACTTCCATAAGCTATCGGACGAAGAACCGTTCTCCCGTTCCACTCCTGCTCTTGGTGAAGTATGCCTGATATCGCAACCACTGATGCATCCGTGTCCAGCACGAACATCCCCTTCTCCGTTGGCATGCCGAGGACCGGTGCCTCGCAAAGTTCGCGTTTGATGTTTTCAAATGAGACTTGTGCCTCATCAGTCCAGGTGAACTTTTTGCCCTTATTTCTCATCAACTTCTGCATGGGGTATATTTTGTCAGCATACCCCTTGATGAACTCGCGATAATAATTGGCGAATCCCAGAAAACTCATCAACTGTGTATCTGTTTTAGGTGCCTTCCAGGTCAGCACCGCTTCAACCGCTTCGGGATCTGGTCTCACTCCATGTTTGTCAACCAGGCGGCCCAGATACTTTATGGAATCTTTGAGGATTTCGCACTTAGAGGGTTTGCATTTCAGACCCGCCTGCTTCATGCAAGAAAACACCTCTTCCAACCTTTCGATGTGGTCTTCCAAGGTTGGTGTCGCGATCACTACATCATCGACATAACACATGATGAGATTCCCATACTTCTTAGTAACGCTCGTGAGTGCCTGAGCCATCAGTCGCTGGAATGTGGCTGTCGCGTTGCACAATCCGAATGGCATCCTCTTCCACTGGAACAGTCCCAGCTCACAAGCGAAACCTGTTTTCTCTCGATCTTGCTTTCTGAGCGGCACTTGCCAGAATGCTGAGCCCAAATCCAACGTTGTGAAGAACTTGGCGTCTCCCAGCTTGGATAGGCTCTCATCGATGCGGGGAATCGGATATGCGTCCTTTATAGTCACTGCATTCAGATAACGGAAATCGCAACAAAATCTGAGTTGTCCCCCTTTCTTTTTTGCCATGACCACGCCACAAGCCCATGGGGACTTCGACGGCTCGATCATGTCGTACTCCATTAACATCTCGATTTCCTTCCTACACGCTTCTGACTTGTTTGGGGTCATTCTTCTCGCCCCTTCCCTATGAGGTACCGAGCCCTCTTCTATCTCAATCTCGTGCTCTACAAAATTGCAACAACCTATGTCGGCCTTATGTTTCGAAAAAACGTCTGCGTTCCGATTTAGCACCGCCCTGAGCGAATCTAGTTCCTTGTCGGATACTTTACCCTTCAGATGCTCTATCTCAGGTAGGACAGGCCTATTCGCTGCTAACTCTGCTTCCGTCGGTCTCTCAGGAAAGTTGGAACAACTAGACAGCCCATCATCTGTTTCCGACTTCATTGAAAACAATTTCCTAGAAGATTTCAATTCAATTACTCTTTTCATTATACATTCTTGGTTCGCATGTAATGGACACTTAGTTACATCAAACTTCTTCAAGTTCTCCACACTCAGAAAGTCTGTGTTCAGAGGCAAAGCGTAGCCAAGTTTCTTTCCCCTCTGTATTGTCACTGTTGTTGCCTCTGTGTTCAATAACACACTCACACACAGTCCGCTCTGAGTGAGTGAGAAGCTTCTTCCTAAAATAGCCGAGCTTTTACTGTTTGGATTTGGTACCAGACACACCTGTCTGTCATTGCTGAGTTCATTCAAGTTCCTCATCCTAAACGTTGCTATTACGGCTTGGTTCGGTTTTAATCTAACTTTTCGATCCAGAAAAATCGGCACCTTGGCCTGATTAATTAAGATCTTATTAAGGGGTCTTTTCTCATACTTTCTTTCAGGATCCCTGATCCTAATCAATCCGTCATTGAGATCTATCGTGACGTCAAAGTTGCGAACGAAATCCCTTCCTAGGATGAACTGGTCGGATTCGTCCAAATTCTCTACTACTAGGAAGCTCATCCAAAGATGTCTCCCTCCGAGCTGCAGTGAGATGATCGGGGTTCGCCCGGTGACATAGATCGCTCCCTGATTGGCAGCTGCCAACCTGATGTTTGTCGGTATGAGATCCGACCTCTCAAAACCCATGTCGGTCCAAGTTTTGACTGGCATGACACTGACTACTGCTCCCGTGTCTAGCAGTCCCTTTACTGAAAGCTGTCTGCCTTGCACGTCCAGAACGTGTGCGGCCAGATCTGCCTCGCAACCAATATGCACAGCATCTTGCTCGAGCATCACGTTGTGTCCGATTCGTCTGACCTTCAGTTCCTCTTGACCAATGTATATCCGGCCAACCTGATCGTTCGCATCAGTTATGTGAGCTTTCGTGTAGATATTGATGCCATCCACGTTCATCAGAATCGGGTAAGGGCCATGGACATCGATATAATGTCCGTCCACTTTCATCAGCCTCGGACCTCCCGTTGTGAGCAGCGCTCGCACTGCCCTGGAGTCCAGTTTGGGATCCTTCTCCTTCAGGTAGTCGGCATAGATGTCCAGGTGGACCAGTGTAATCTCGGATGGCTCGCTCAGGTTCTTGACCACCTGGTGCCCTGCGACTGAGATGATAGACATTATTTTGGTCCCTGCCTTCGTCATGCCGAAAGTCTTGCCAGATATAACGTTCAGTTTTAGTCCCTGTTTCTTGGGCTCTTTTTCATCTTCTGCTCTTGTCGTCTTACTCAGGACATTAAGACTTTCCCGAAGATCTGTGCTCTCCAGCTCCGACCTTACCCATTGCTCCACTTCTTTCGTGGCAAGGTCCTGTTTGACATTCTGCAGCGCTGTCCTTGCCGCCAGGCCGTAATCCACCTTGAGTGGACTAGACGACTCTGCTTCGAGGTTCGAGGCTACCACCTCGTCAGGCCATGTCTTAACCTTTTTGGTCGCAAAGGTGCTCGGTGTCGTTTCCTTTCTCCGAGATTCAGCCTCGTTCATCAGACGTGCTCGACTGGCCTTGACACCCGAAAGCGCCTCTTCGTGGCGGGAATGTTTCGCGTCCGCTACTGCGTCCCAAAATTGAGTACAATCCGACTTGAAGTGTCCCTCCAAATTACAGAAGAAACACCTCGGACCATATTTCATGATGAGCCCTCTCACGTACTCTTCATGATCCTCGTCGGTCGCGTCAGCGTCCTCGAGAAAGTAGCCTATGGCCTTCATGTTCTGTTTGTATGCAGAACACGCAGAAACGTGATGGTCCATCGAACCACAATTCGCACACGACCTCCTCTTGTCCATGTCATCGCGAGGTTTGTACCAACTGGAATTCGCACCAGTGTTTGTCCCGCTATAGTTGCCATAATTGCTGTAACGGTTTTGCGCCCTCGGTTTTATCAGTAAATACTCGCGTGACTTCATACGCAAGTCGTCGGGCGTGGGTACCTGGTCAAGCGACAGGGTGAAGTGAGTGGCCAACATCGTCTTCAACTCCTCACTCCTTACACCATCCATGAACTTCGAAGCGATCGCCAAGTTTCGTTCGGATATTCTCTCATCCGGGTTGCTCCTCCTCCTGAGCAATTCAAGGTCGTCCAAGAATTTATCTATTGATTCTTCATCTCTCTGACGCCTCTTCTCGAACTTCACCATGGCCTGGTGCCCTTGTACTCCAGAGCCGAAACGATTCAGCAGGATGTCGAATATCTTGCGAGCGCTATCCCTCTCATTGGCTCTTTTCGCCATTACACAATTTAGTGCAGTACCCTCCAAGTTGCTCGTCAGCGCGCTGCACTCTTGTTTCTTGGAGAGATTCTCTTCCTCAAAGTGTAACTTCATCACCTCTATCCAAGTATCAATGCAGCCGTCCGACTCGTCTTTATATGACTTTGGCTTTTTCAGTGTTCTTCTTGACCTCTCTCCTCTCTCGGTTGACTTCGAGAGCTTGGTGATGAATGTTTCAAGAGATCTGTTCAGAGGCTCAAACATCGAGGCATACATCGTTGTGTCTTGTGAGACTGTAGTCAGATCTGGTACTGAACTGACTTGTGGCACGGTTGGCAATCTTGTCTCCGGGGTGGCATCTGCCTCCGGTGGGACTGGATTTGTCCAGCCAGGCCTCTGCGGGGCTGCCCTTGGCCGCTCCTTGTTTCTATGTTCGTAGTTCGTTCTCGAGCCTTGCTGGGCTCTGGCACTGTTGCCCGTACCATCTCCAACATTCGCATGGCGTGAGCGCTCCCTTGAGTTGGAATGCTCCTGCCAACTATTCCCATTCAGGATCGCGTCAAGCTTCCGCATCATCAAGTCAGATTTGGCGTCCAACCTCCTTTCCAGGCCAGTCATCGTTTGGGCGTAGGTATTATCATGATCATTCAACAATCGCTCGATCTCTCTTGTCATCCTAGCCTCTCTTTCCTCTGACTCTTTGTTTGCCTGTGCCAGGCTCTCGGCCAGGCATTGATCGGTGTCACGAATCAATCGAGCCTGATCAAACCTCGCCTGCGACTTCACGTGCGTTAGCTCATCTTTCAAATTCTCTCGACCATGGTGAGCTCTCTCGTCAACTTGATCTATCCTCTTAGTCATGTCTCGCCTCAATTCATCCAGGCCATTCATCACACCAGCGAACATATCACTTATGTCACCAGCTGCCCCCAATGGCGGGGTTAGCCCCAGAGAAGACGAGGTCAGCTGCGGCGGTAGCCTAGTACTCGATGACGCACCGTCCTTTTGCTTGTGCATTGACGTCATTAGTCTGCCAAACGTTGATGATGCTCCCATCGTTATCCCATCTGACATGGGTCTGGTCGGCGAGACTGATGACGCCTTCCTGCTCATGTCGTTCCTTGGGCACGGTGTGAAGTTCACATCCGGATGGGTTATCTCCGGGTAGCCATCACTGGAAGTCAAACCTACAGTTGGTAGTGACGCCATGCGTTCGTCGTACAAGGACTTCCAACTCTTCTTGGCCTTCGAGAACGTCTGCTCTTCACCCGGACTCATACTCGACATCATCGCGTTGTTACTCTGTTTGGCCAAGGATGAGTGTGCACTTGTCAGATGTGAAGGTTCCCTTCTCCATTTATAGCTCTTAGTCTCTGACTTGGACATTCCCCTGTACAACACCTCCTCCCGAGGTTCGACCTCGGAACGCTCCGAGGTCTCCTCTGTCCTCTCGACTTCCTCTCGTTCGAGGACCCCGTCTGGCTCAAAGTCGGGTCGAATGAGCGTTCGCTCCCCTTCGTCAAAGGGATCCACCGGCGTTTCGCTCGCAGGCTCGGCCTCGGCGCTCCGCCCTTGATTGCCATCAAGGTTTTTCTCGCTCCTTAGTCTCATTTCGATCACTGAAAGATCAGGTTGACCTTTAGTCGATTCGTCTTCAGCAAACGCGTCGGAAGCGCTGCTAAACGAGGTTTGGCTACGCCTAGTTCTAAATTTCCGCGTGCTTCCCTTGCTTAGCCTGGGAATTTTAGTAGTCGATCCTAACGAGTCCCTGCGCTGCATAGTTTTGTACAAAATGAAAGTATTCGTAATTTGATGGCAATGCAAACGTACCACAAACAAGATCTAGTTAAATCACTTAACGCTGCCTACTCGATTCCGTCAGTATCAAAATGTCTCTTAGATCTCTCACGACTAAATTAGTGACTCAGCTAAAGTTACACACAGGGTCTACCCAGTATTGATATAATGCTAACTCAACCCGGTTGTATAGTATAACAGTATCACTAAGTTTCCACAAGATATAATCGACACACAAAACACAATCGATAATCAGATAAGAATATCCTACAGGTGACAGCGACCTTTTGTCAGTATCAATTTATCGCCACACAATTTATCAAGTCACTGCTTTGTTAAAATTAAACAATCTTCGATAAAAAGCAGTGATGATTCAGAAATAGATAAATAAAACTTAGTCTTAAAGAAAAAGACTTCCCCCAATCGGAACGATCCGAAAGAACGAAGCCCAGGACACAGTCTTCTCAAGTGGGTGTGTATTTGCCTAATACACCCACCGAGGTCTTCTTTTAGGTGTCCTGCGATTGCCCGAGCTGTCCTACTAAGTAGCTCAAGGCAACCTCTTGGTCGAAAATTCGTCAAATCTATGAAAAAGCTCTCCCACACTCGGACTGCTCCAAGTGCACGAGAGTAGGGAACAATTCTTCTTCTCAAGTGGGTGTGTATTTGCTTAATACACCCACCGAGGTCTTCCTTTATTTGTTCCCGGATTGCCCGAACTTTCCTATTAAGTAGCTCAAGGCAACCACTCAACCAAAATCACAATCAAAAAAAAAATTTTGTTCGGGTACTTCTAATACACCCAATATAGAATCCAAAGTTGATCACGAATTTCCGGGTCAGAATGGATTCTTATGATCCTGATAAGCACGCCTAATATCCTAATATGATCCTAATTAAATGGATATTTTCCGTTTCCCAAATTGCCACAGAAGGTTTACTCAAGTCTCTTACAAGGAGGGTCGCTAGAAGGTTTAAGACACTCCGGAGGGTTACCTCGGAGGGTACCTCAATCACTCAAGTTACTTAGGAGGGTATCTTAATCACCCAAGTTACTTCGGAGGGTCCCCTTAAATTTACTAAGGAGGGTCAATAAGATGCTTAATACGCTCCGGAGGGTCACTTCGGAGGGTACCTTCAAAATTTTCAAATTTTCTGATCTCACTTGGAAGCAAAAAGCGTCAAAATAAGCTAAGGGTTCTAGGGGGAGCTGTTTCAACTTCTTAGGGTGATCTCGTGGAAATTTTCCACTAAGGAGGGTTGCTAAAGGGTTTAGCTGACTCCGGAGGGTCACTTCGGAGGGTTCCCCCTAAAATCAAGAAAAAGGGTTAAATCACCGCAGTAAAGCCTCTGAAAGCGGTCTACCTGACTTAAGACTAGGTTGGCTGACACGGTCAACCTTCCCAGTTGAATAAAAAGATGTTTTGATAAAATTTTCTGCCGCTCGGAGGGTTGCCCGTTACTTGGACCCTCCGAACCAACAAATTCTAAAAAATTTTTCTTTTCCGAAATAATCAACCCAAAAACGGTTGCGATTCGGAAAAGTGGTCAAAAACGTCGACTTATGGTACCAAAATTATCCCGATCGGATAACTAGTCTTTGAGAAATCGCCAAAAACGCGTTCGTCAAAATGGCCTTTTTCACCACCTGTGTAGGATCTGAAAGACTTTTTTCGCAATTCCGGTCGAAAGTGCCTAAAAATACTTGAAATGAGCGTAGTAGCCCTGTACGGCACTGGAATAATGCAAAAAACCGGACCAAAATTGGTTTAGAAACAAAAATTTGGCCAAAAACTATCAAATTTGGACCCTCCGATTCCTTCCTTTTCCAAACCTTAAGTCGTTAGCTCTATCCACGGAGCTACTCGGAGGGTTATCCAAAAATTTCTCTAGTAACCGAGCACGTTATGCTAGCACGCTCCTAACGCAAAAAATTTTATTGCTCTAACTCTAAAAACTCAAAAAATCGATCCCCAAAACAGATTGACAAAATACAGAAAATTATCAAAATTTTGGTCGAAAAATTCTCGTTTTCCTAACTTCTACTGAATCTTTGCTCACGCGGTTTCTTTAATAAAGGGGATCGAACTACGTGGCTACTCTCTATATAAAAGCTTTTTGCCTATCGGAAAAGCTCGGATATCCGAAAATTTGGGGGTCTACAGTTTGGTCGAAAATTGGTAATTTTCGACAAAAAATGGGTGTTTCTTGGGTCTAAATAGGAGATAAGTAATATATAGTAAGGACAATAATCTATAAATAGTCGTTAATAAATAGTACTATACCCTCCTTTGCACCAAAATATTCGAATTAAGACCCTTAACTCGGAAATTTGTAATCGATGGAGGGTACAATCGGACCGCGCCAATCGTGCCCCCCACCACTTAAGTTTTAAGGAAATAGTACCCGAACGATACTAAAATTGCTTCAACGATACCCAACAGTCGTTGCGGATGTTGTCCTTGATGTCCCTGTTGAGTGTGGAACACGTTGATCAGCCTGCCACTCTACCCTCCGGTCACCGGCAAAATCACCATTAACGTGCTTAAACACTCAAATTACACTCGAGGGAGGGTACCCAACCCTTCACCAAAACACACAATCTCTCTATCAGAAACGATATAAATCAATCTGAAACAACAACAAATAGGAAGGTCAGATCACATCTCGTCCGGAAATAACATATAAACTGTCACTTTATGTTTTTTTTACTGTTTTTGGTCTTTTTTGGATTTTTTACTGTTTTTTGTACTTTTTTTTGTTTTTAAATAATTATTTTTGGCTTTTTCTTGGTTATACACTATTTTTTGTTTGGTTTTACGCTTTCTCTTTAATTGTTTTTGGTCCTGGGACCTCAGGACGAGCGGGCTCTAGATTTCCCACCTAACCCTCCGACCCCCGGAATTTTCGGTGTTAACTAAGTTAAAAAGCTAAATCGTACTAGACGGAGGGGTACGCACCTTCCCCCTAGTACGAAAACGGTCATTAAGGCCTCTAACTCGGGCATACGCCCGGAGCGGAGGGTACGTCGCTGAAACGCTTGCTGATCATGATGGTTTCATGCCTTTAACAGGCCCACCCAGGAGCGCCATAAAAACGTCTATGTAACATTCGCCCAAATATCACACAGCGACGGAGCGTAGAAAAAGTACCTATTGACGACTGGCAGGCGTCAGTTACCTTAATTCCACTCGTTTTTCACCGTCTCGACCTTGCCAGTTGATTTTCTGGTCTGTCTAGGGCAAAGTAAAAAGTTACTATTTTTAGGCCATCAGTCAAACGACTTTTGATCAGCTTTCGTTTGCATGCGAACACAACCACATAGCTGAGTCTCGGATCCTCAGACTACGTGATTGTCATTAAAAACACGGCTCGAACCACCTATTTCTATATGTTTTTGTGTGTGACAGTTTTATATTAAATCCATTGGAGATGGATTGACCTTTTCCTTTCTCTATCTACTCATGCTCTGAAATATTAAATAATAACGGTGTTTAATTCAGATCTAGGACATTACAGCAACTGTTATGGCTAGTTTACACAGTCCCTTCACATATAACAGTCTCTGGGGGACCAAGCCTCCGCTCCCGTGATTTTCTTGAGACAACACTCTTATCTCCTATATTTCGTGTCCCGGGAGGGTTCCGTGGTATTTCTCTTCCCCCCACTGAAGCCTCCGTCTCCACAAATATCCGTCACTAAGGTCCTTATCGTGTGTTATTGCCACGATAAGAGGCTCCGTAATTTTCTCGTCTCGGATACAACCGTTCGTCACAAAATATGGCGTCGTTCTGATTTTTCTCTATTTTATTCAAAATGGCCGTCTTTTTTCTATTTCTCAGAAATGTTCTCCTTCAAATCGAAATTTTAAAAATAAAAATTCCAGAACATTCTGACCCTCCGTCGCAACACTTTTCTGTTCGTAAGGCCTTTAGTCACTTTTTTTTCCGTCGCGGGAAGGTTATACTGTGTCATCCGGCGGAATGGCACAAAAAAGATGAAATAAATAAGAGTCTCTACACAAGGATGAGGTCTACTGGGGGGCAGCCCGCCAGGCTTTATGGGCTGGCGAAAGTGCATAAAGTGAATACCCCATTAAGACCGGTCCTCTCCTTGCCAGGTAGCTCTTATAATAACTTGAACAAGGTTCTTGCAAAAAATTTCGAGAAAATTGAGGGCGCAAACATCGAAACCAACTCACTAGATGCGAGAGAAATCTTAGAGAGCACTAATCTTGAGCCCAATGAAAACTTAATATCTCTAGATATGAAGAGTTTGTACACAAATGTTCCACTGAAAGAAGCGATAGACATAGCTCTGAGAAAACTGTATGAGCAAGATGGACCACCATCAATTGCTAGGAAAACCACGAAGAGACTGTTGAACATGACAGTTAGTCAAGTCCATTTCAAGTGCAATGAAACATGGTACGTTCAGAAAGATGGTTTGGCAATGGGGGCATCTCTTGCCGTTATTTTAGCAAATCTTTGGCTGAAGAAGTACGAAACTGCACTATCAAGGGATATTCCTGAAATGTTTTTGCCCGAGAAAGATCTTCACGGAATATGTCCCGAGTGCAATAAGAAAGTCACGTACAGGTCAAAAGGTGTAGAATGTGAATGCTGTTTGAACTGGTATCACGTAAAATGCGGTGATATATCAGATGATGAGTATCGAAATATACGTGAAACCGTCTGGTACTGCAGAAAATGCATCGCAATAAGGGAGAAAAATCAGTCAGGGCAACAATCTAAATTGTTTCTCCGTTACGTTGATGATATAGTGAGAACAGTGAAGGGTGATCCTGAAAAAGTGCTACGCGCTGCAAACTTACTACATCCAAATTTACAGTTCTTAATAGAGACACCAAACACAAACGGAACTTTGGCATTTTTGGATTTACAAATTAGTATTGACAAAAGCAGGAAAATTAGCTGTGGTTGGTATCAAAAACCAACAGATACAGGTACCATACTCAATTTTAGAAGCTGCGCCCCCCTTCAGTACAAGAGAAGTGTGATTGAAGGAACTGTTCACCGGGTTTTCCGCAGTACGTCAACATGGGAAGAATATGATAAAGCCATGAAAATCAACCGTGAGCAGTGGTTGGATAACCAAAATCCAGAAAGTTGGTCGTCGCGGGTTGCATCCCATGCCCTTGAAAAGATCATCAGCGGGGGCAAAAACAAAATGAACATGGCTGAGAAAAAGAAGCCCTGTGATTATAGCAGTGATTCACCACCCATCTTGATGGTCCAATATAGGGGGAATCACAGTCAGGCATTAGCAAAAAAAGTGCGCGATATCACCAATGCGCTGATAATATTCACGACGACGAAATTGAAAACTTGTATGCCCTCTCTAAAATCCTCCTTTTCCAGTGAACTGAAATCAAAAGTGGTGTACAGATTTGAATGTTGTGGATGCAAATCCATCTATGTTGGCCAGACGGTCCGACATCTCATCACAAGGATTGAGGAACACCGAAAAGAGGATACCCCAGTTGGACAACAAATAAGGCAGTGTGGTAGTGAGCGTGGTAAGTCTGAGTTTAATTGGAAAATAATCGACTAGGCGTCCAGCAGCATCAAATTACTTACATTAGAGGCGCTGCACATCAGGAAAGAGAGACCGGTAATTAACACGCGCGACGAGTTTAGAAGTAGGGAGCTGACACTAAGGCTATAGTTCCAGAATCGAAAAATTCTGGCTAAAACAACAAAATTTTGAAACAACTTACATGTTAGCATAAAAATTAGCCACAAAACGAAAATGTGAAAATAAAAATGAAGAAAACTCTCAGAAATTTGTGACAAAATGCTTTAAAATGTTACATAATAGTTGTTACATAATTTCAGTGATATTTGTAAAGTTTTGATTGGTTGAATTTTCAAAATTTTGAAGTAATGATGTGTGTGACACTTTTTATGATCTTTGATCATTTTGTACAGATATTTTAGAATTTTTAAAACCTGAAGATGCACAAAATGTAAGAAAACGTTTGTTTGATTTTCTAATTTTAATGCATTCTCAAGCTATATAGATACATCGGAAAAATTTTATGAACAAATCAAGTCGATATCAATGCATCAAGAGAATTGTCAATTAAAATATACCCTCCTCGATTATAGCACAGATAGAATTGTCTATGTTGGATGTAAATTTGCTTCCCCTAAGACAGAGGATTGCACTCCTCAGAAGTGCGAAACTTATTTTTGTTCTTATGATTCGTTCCGTTTCTCGCTTAGTTTCTCTGCTAGTTTCTGGATGGTTTTTGTAGAGCCTGGTGCTGCTCCTCCGGTACACGCAAAAATTAGTGGAGCAAAGCTGCTGTGTTACACATCCAGAATTCTTTGTTGGTATTTTAATCTTTTGACACTCTCATGATATTTGTAGGCGTCAGATTGCAGGATTTAGCATGGGGGTTGAAAATTTTTACATCGAAAAAGGTTTGGCTGAGTCGGCCTCATTTGCCTTGATGTCAAGTCGAGCGTCATCTTCAGTGGTGGCTGTTATGTTGTGAAAGCTTTCACCTTCCAACGAACGAAATTTCGGCGCTATTTCAACATCATGGCATACTTCGTCTTGGAATGTCGCAAAGGCATCGCGAGTTTCATTATGTCTTAGGTGAGTGTATCCACCTTTGCGACAGTGTAGGAAGTGGGTCAGTGTGAACGGTGGTCCACATGGGCTTGTATGTGGGTTGTTTGGTGGTTCCCATCCATATCTCGGATGTAATCCATCAGTAGTATATGTTGGGGCAGTTCAAGGGAGGGGCCTGGCGACCCCCATGTATTAAGATAGGCTATAGACTATCCGGTCGCCAACCTATGTTTTAAGATAGGGAATAGATTTCCAATGTATTAAGATAGGGAATAGGTTTCCCAATGTATTAAGATACGAGGTTTCAGATGGTAGGTTTCAGATGGTAAGTTTCTGAAAAATTTTTGGCGCCCGATCTTACCATGTTTTAAGATAGTGTTTAGATTTCCCATGTATTAAGATAGTGTATAGATATCCCTATGTTTAAGGATTAGAAATTCCTTGTATTAAAATAGGGAATAGATTTCCCAATGTATTAAGATAGGGAATGGTAAGGTTTCAGTGTGATGGTAAAAAAATAGTAAGAAAAACGGTATTTTTTGGATTTTGTGTGGAAATGTCTAGTTTTTTCGCAAAAATCTCGGCATGCGTTATGTAATTCTTGAGTGTTACATGTAGAATGTGCAATGAAGAGAATATGTGTATTGGTTCATGGTAAGTCCATGGTAAGATGTGCAAAAATTTGGAAATGCTTTAAAAAAAATTGATATTTTTTCAAAAAACTTCAAAACACGATATCATTTGATATAATTTGAATTAATAACTATTTTATTAGATGATCCTTTTTTTGAAACTGTACTCAATCTAGCTTAAACTATGCTGAAACCTACTGAAAACTTAAAAAATTTTCAAGTTTTTGGAAAAAATTGCCAAAGTTTCAAGTTTTTGGAGAAAACTGGCAAAATTTCGAAGTTTTTGGAAAAATTTCAAGTTCTGAAAAAATTGCAAAAATTTCAAAGTTTTTGGAACAAACTGCAAATTTTTGGAAAGAACTGCAAAAATATCAAGATTTTGGCTAGTTTTTTGTTGCTTCCGATCTAATTGAATAAAAAGTAAATACGTTTAGAGTTTAAAATTAAGCTCAAATTGTATTTCAATTGGCATCATGTTGAGACACTGATACAAAAACTTTGAATAGACATATGGAATTTTCCAAATTTTTCTCACAAAAAAATGAAATACGATAAATTTAAGCATTATTTGAGTACCAAAGCGGGTTATATAATGCTCTCAACATTAACAAGAAAGCTCATGAAAGCTGAATCGAAATTGAAACTTGTGCAAGATAGTGAAAATAACCGTAATTTTTAAGAAAGTAAAAACAAAATTGTTCAAGTTTATCAGAAATTTTAATTTTCAACCTTTTAATTGGATATTGAACTAAATTTTTGTCCAATTCAGGGAGAATTGAAATAGGACTCTCAATACAAATGAACATTAAGAGCAATATTCCATAAAATTTCTAGATTTTTGCTCAATGATTAACCCAAATTTGTACAAAAATTACAAATTCAGAGAAGTTATTCACCTAAATAGTGCAAAATTTCAGATCAATGATGAAAAATGAAGAGTTAATAGCTGAAATTGACTAAAAACGAGATAACTTTTTCTTAAAAAAATTTATTCGATATTTGCTCAAATTCAACAAAATCTTCTTCATAACTGATGATAATCTCTCTGTTGCTTCTGCAACATAATTTCACAATTTTCTGTTGAAATGCTCTATGCTTTAAGGTTATTCCTGCTTTCTGCTTAATGCATGTTGTCGCTATTGACCACATTTTGCAAGAAAATTTAGTCAAAACTGGAGAATTTAGAAGGAAAATGGTATCAATTGAACGAACAATTTGCTGGCAAAGATGAAATTAGAACTGATACCGTCTGATTATTATGATAAAAATTGTAAATATCTTCCTCAAGTTTCCCTTTTTAGGTGCTACAGTAAGATATTTAAGCAAAAATACAACTTATGGGATCTATAATTATCACTTTTCTGGAAAAAAAAGTCAATTTTTAATGATTTTCTCTAGAAATGCTCTATGTTTTAAGTTTTTCCTTGCTTTCTGATTAATGCATGTTTTCGCTATTGAACACACTTGGCAAGAAAATTTAGTCAGAACTGGAGAATTTAGGAGGAAAATGGTATCAATTGAACGAACAATTTGCTGGCAAAGATGAAATTAGAACTGATACCGTCTGATTATTATGATAACAATTGTAAATGTCTTCCTCAAGTTTCCCTTTTTAGGTGCTACAGTAAACAATTTAAGCAAAAATACAACTTATGGTATCAATAATTATCACTTTTCTGGAAAAAAGTCATTTTTTTTATTATTTTTTCTAGAAATGCTCTATGTTTTAAGGTTTTCCTTGCTTTCTGCTTAATGCATGTTTTCGCTATTGAACACACTTGGCAAGAAAATTTAGTCAGAACTGGAGAATTTAGGAGGAAAATAGTATCAATTGAACAAACAATTTGCTAGCAGAGATGAAATTAGAATTGACACCATCTGATTATTACGATAAAAGTTGTAATTGTCTTCCTCAAGGTTGTCTTGATAGGTGCTAGAGTAACTTATTTCAGCTAATTACAATTTTTGTGTCAATAACTATCACTTTTCTTGCTAAATAAATATTGAATAGCTTTTTTTTCTTATTTAAAAGGGAACTTTTCTCAAAAAAATCGAATTGAGAAAGAATCGGTGGTGGTTAAACATTCAAAAAAATATGTAAAAATTGAGAATATAAATGGGTTTTTACAATTTAAGAACAAATTAGGAGCAGCTCTATTAGTTATATTCTGAAAACCTCCGGAAATACGCAAAGGAACCTAGTTCCTAACATCTACAATATCTAAAAACTTCTAAAAGAGCGCGTCTCAAAAAATGATTTAGCAAAGGAAATCAAGGTGCAAACTGGAACAATTGTGTAATTTTCGGATTTTTATTAAGCAAAAGAAAACTCTATATAGTTTAAAAAAATAATGAAATGTAGATCTTGAAAGCTGTTTTTACTTTATGCTTCATGTATCTTCTTCCAAAAGATGTCGGATTGAGTTTACTTTACAAACACTATCCTCAAAACATCTGATTTTTCATAAAAAGTTACCTTATATATCAAAGGATAACAAACTTTTCTAATGAATTACACATAAATACCAATCTTTGACACTTTTTATGTCGGAGGTTGTCTCAAAATATGGTTTATAAGCTAAATTTTAGTAAAATTATGTCAAAACTCTTAATGAATTAAATCGAGTTTCTATCTCATTTTCTCAGTTTCTGCTTCATCTTCTATCTATCAAGTTAATCCAATTTGAACAAAAATTACTTGAAAATTGAACTTTTGATGGAAATATGTATCGTTTCAACGACCGTTCAACAATCCGAAGCTGAATTAATACCCCGAATCCTTTGCTAAACGTCTTAAAATTATTTTCTCTACTTGATAATTTTATATTGCTGTTTCAACTCTAAATTTCTATTTTGAAGTAAATTTTTGTTTAAGAATGATGTATACTATTATCTTGAAATTTTCAAATGTTAGCAGAAGATACATTTTCCAGGACAGCTATCAATTTTTTTTCTGAATCATAGACAAAAAAGCGAAAGAAAACCATAATTCTTAGTAAATTAATCCCCAATATCTGCTACGCACTACTCTAAGATTACTTTTACAACCACTAAGCAAGGAAAACTTTAAATTGGTTACTAGGCAAAACCTTTCAATTAATCGATAGTTTATAAATATCCAGTTTTTTAATGTATTTCAACAAATTCTTAAGCACTCATTAGCGTATGTGATTCGCTTTTACTACAAATTTATCTCAACAAAATCTCCGCAAGCTTGCAACCAATGGAGTTTTTTTTCTGTAGTTTAAAGATTTTCGGATTGATTTCCGTCGAAAGTTTCACGACAATTTGAACTCGATTGTTGCTGGTTTTACCATCAATCAGAACCTTTTAGTATGACAGAACAAGAATAATGACAAAAAACTGTAAATTTTTTACTAAAAATTTTTCAAATATAGTGTATAGACTTTTCAGACTCAGTAAAAATTATTATTCAAAGTATTTTCTACTATGTTTTTCTTAAAAATATATCAATTTTACCTTCTCTTGGAGTGTTTTTTGAGACTGCCAAGCACATACTTTAACATTATATTGGCACTGCTTCATCTTGATATGATTAGTAAGTTCCTCGCTGCTAAATGTATAAAAGTTACAATTCGATCACTTTAAAACGTCACAGTGCTTTTGATGTCTTGACGCATCTTTACGTGTGTATTCTCTTCCACATTCAAAACATGCATTTCTTTTGTTTCTATTAAGTAACGGCATCTCAATAGGAAGAAAAAGAAAAAAAAATGGGAGATTTAGAATGTCCCAAGTTTTCAGTAAAGAAAAGTTGAATAGGCTCAAAAAATGAGTTAAAGTGAATAAAAACAGCAAATTTCTTGAACAATTGTTTTTGACGTGAAAGAAAATCAACATAGATACGCTATTTAGCCTAGCTGAAATAGAAATCATCCAATCTTGACTAAAGAACTTGACTATCTACTCAAAAACCAGCTTTATCTCATTGATTACATACAAAAAATTCAATTAACTTGATGAAAAAAGTTGCAGAGATGTTACTTGTTTGCTATTCTTTTGTTACTTATATCAGCAATATTTCTTATTTTTACATCAAACAACTTTTGTTCATTTATTTTTGCAATTGCTTTTGTGTATATTTTTACTTATTTGGCAGATTTAAGTCCTTAAAATTTATTCGATATTTGCTCAAATTCAACAAAATCTTCTTCATAACTGATGATTATCTCTCTGATGCTTCTGCAACATAATTTCACAATTTTCTGTTGAAATGCGCTATGCTTTAAGGTTATTCCTGCTTTCTGCTTAATGCATGTTGTCGCTATTGACCACATTTTGCAAGAAAATTTAGTCAGAACTGGAGAATTTAGGAGGAAAATGGTATCAATTGAACGAACAATTTGCTGGCAAAGATGCAATTAGAACTGATACCGTCTGATTATTATGATAAAAATTGTAAATGTCTTCCTCAAGTTTCCCTTTTTAGGTGCTACAGTAAACTATTTAAGCAAAAATACAACTTATGGGATCTATAATTATCACTTTTCTGGAAAAAAAAGTCAATTTTTTATGATTTTCTCTAGAAATGCTCTATGTTTTAAGTTTTTCCTTGCTTTCTGCTTAATGCATGTTTTCGCTATTGAACACACTTGGCAAGAAAATTTAGTCGGAACTGGAGAATTTAGGAGGAAAATGGTATCAATTGAACGAACAATTTGCTTGCAAAGATGAAATTAGAACTGATACCGTCTGATTATTATGAAAACAATTGTAAATGTCTTCCTCAAGTTTCCCTTTTTAGGTGCTACAGTAAACAATTTAAGCAAAAATACAACTTATGGTATCAATAATTATCACTTTTTTGGAAGAAAAATCATTTTTTTATTATTTTCTCTAGAAATGCTCTATGTTTTAAGGTTTTCCTTGCTTTCTGCTTAATGCATGTTTTCACTATTGAACACACTTGGCAAGAAAATTTAGTCAGAACTAGAGAATTTAGGAGGAAAATAGTATCAATTGAACGAACAATTTGCTAGCAGAGATGAAATTAGAATTGACACCATCTGATTATTACGATAAAAATTGTAATTGTCTTCCTCAAGGTTGTCTTGATAGGTGCTAGAGTAACTTATTTCAGCTAATTACAATTTTTGTGTCAATAACTATCACTTTTCTTGCAAAATAAATATTGAATAGCTTTTTTTTCTTATTTAAAAGGGAACTTTTCTCAAAAAAATCGAATTGAGAAAGAATCGGTGGTGGTTAAAACATTCAAAAAAATATGTAAAAAATGAGTACATAAATGGGTTTTTACAATTTAAGAACAAATTAGGAGCAGCTCTATTAGTTATATTCTGAAAACCTCCGGAAATACGCAAAGGAACCTAGTTCCTAACATCTACAATATCTAAAAACTTCTAAAAAGCGCGTCTCAAAAAATGATTTAGCAAAGGAAATCAAGGTGCAAACTGGAACAATTGTGTAATTTTCGGATTTTTATTAAGCAAAAGAAAACTCTATATAGTTTAAAAAATAATGAAATGTAGATCTTGAAAGCTGTTTTTACTTTATGCTTCATGTATCTTCTTGCAAAAGATGTCGGATTGAGTTTACTTTACAAACACTATCCTCAAAACATCTGATTTTTCATAAAAAGTTACCTTATATATCAAAGGATAACAAACTTTTCTAATGAATTACACATAAATACCAATCTTTGACACTTTTTATGTCGGAGGTTCTCTCAAAATATGGTTTATAAGCTAAATTTTAGTAAAAATTATGTCAAAATTCTTAATGAATTAAATCGAGTTTCTATCTCATTTTCTCAGTTTCTGCTTCATCTTCTATCTATCAAGTTAATCCAATTTGAACAAAAATTACTTGAAAATTGAACTTTTGATGGAAATATGTATCGTTTCAACGACCGTTCAACAATCCGAAGCTGAATCATTACCCCGAATCCTTTGCTAAACGTCTTAAAACTATTTTCTCTACTTGATAATTTTATATTGCTGTTTCAACTCTAAATTTCTATTTTGAAGTAAATTTTTGTTTAAGAATGATGTATACTATTATCTTGAAATTTTCAAATGTTAGCAGAAGATACATTTTCCAGGACAGCTATCAATTTTTTTTCTGAATCGTAGACAAAAAAGCGAAAGAAAACCATAATTCTTAGTAAATTAATCCCCAATATTTGCTCCGCACTACTCTAAGATTACTTTTACAACCACTAAGCAAGGAAAACTTTAAATTGGTTACTAGGCAAAACCTTTCAATTAATCGATAGTTTATAAATATCCAGTTTTTTAATGTATTTCAACAAATTCTTAAGCACTCATTAGCGTATGTGATTTGCTTTTACTACAAATTTATCTCAACAAAATCTCCGCAAGCTTGCAACCAATGGAGTTTTTTTTCTGTAGTTTAAAGATTTTTGGATTGATTTCCGTCGAAAGTTTCACGACAATTTGAACTCGATTGTTGCTGGTTTTACCATCAATCAGAACCTTTTAGTATGACAGAACAAGAATAATGACAAAAAACTGTAAATTTTTTACTAAAAATTTTTCAAATATAGTGTATAGACTTTTCAGACTCAGTAAAAATTATTATTCAAAGTATTTTCTACTATGTTTTTCTTAAAAATATATCAATTTTACCTTCTCTTGGAGTGTTTTTTGAGACTGCCAAGCACATACTTTAACATTATATTGGCACTGCTTCATCTTGATATGATTAGTAAGTTCTTCGCTGCTAAATGTATAAAAGTTACAATTCGATCACTTTAAAACGTCACAGTGCTTTTGATGTCTTGACGCATCTTTACGTGTGTATTCTCTTCCACATTCAAAACATGCATTTCTTTTGTTTCTATTAAGTAACGGCATCTCAATAGGAAGAAAAAGAAAAAAAAATGGGAGATTTAGAATGTCCCAAGTTTTCAGTAAAGAAAAGTTGAATAGGCTCAAAAAATGAGTTAAAGTGAATAAAAACAGCAAATTTCTTGAACAATTGTTTTTGACGTGAAAGAAAATCAACATAGATACGCTATTTAGCCTAGCTGAAATAGAAATCATCCAATCTTGACTAAAGAACTTGACTATCTACTCAAAAACCAGCTTTATCTCATTGATTACATACAAAAAATTCAATTAACTTGATGAAAAAAGTTGCAGAGATGTTACTTGTTTGCTATTCTTTTGTTACTTATATCAGCAATATTTCTTATTTTTACATCAAACAACTTTTGTTCATTTATTTTTGCAATTGCTTTTGTGTATATTTTTACTTATTTGGCAGATTTAAGTCCTTAAAATTTATTCGATATTTGCTCAAATTCAACAAAATCTTCTTCATAACTGATGATTATCTCTCCGATGCTTCTGCAACATAATTTCACAATTTTCTGTTGAAATGCGCTATGCTTTAAGGTTATTCCTGCTTTCTGCTTAATGCATGTTGTCGCTATTGACCACATTTTGCAAGAAAATTTAGTCAGAACTGGAGAATTTAGGAGGAAAATGGTATCAATTGAACGAACAATTTGCTGGCAAAGATGCAATTAGAACTGATACCGTCAGATTATTATGATAAAAATTGTAAATGTCTTCCTCAAGTTTCCCTTTTTAGGTGCTACAGTAAACTATTTAAGCAAAAATACAACTTATGGGATCTATAATTATCACTTTTCTGGAAAAAAAAGTCAATTTTTTATGATTTTCTCTAGAAATGCTCTATGTTTTAAGTTTTTCCTTGCTTTCTGCTTAATGCATGTTTTCGCTATTGAACACACTTGGCAAGAAAATTTAGTCGGAACTGGAGAATTTAGGAGGAAAATGGTATCAATTGAACGAACAATTTGCTTGCAAAGATGAAATTAGAACTGATACCGTCTGATTATTATGAAAACAATTGTAAATGTCTTCCTCAAGTTTCCCTTTTTAGGTGCTACAGTAAACAATTTAAGCAAAAATACAACTTATGGTATCAATAATTATCACTTTTCTGGAAGAAAAAGTCATTTTTTTATTATTTTCTCTAGAAATGCTCTATGTTTTAAGGTTTTCCTTGCTTTCTGCTTAATGCATGTTTTCACTATTGAACACACTTGGCAAGAAAATTTAGTCAGAACTGGAGAATTTAGGAGGAAAATAGTATCAATTGAACGAACAATTTGCTAGCAGAGATGAAATTAGAATTGACACCATCTGATTATTACGATAAAAATTGTAATTGTCTTCCTCAAGGTTGTCTTGATAGGTGCTAGAGTAACTTATTTCAGCTAATTAGAATTTTTGTGTCAATAACTATCACTTTTCTTGCAAAATAAATATTGAATAGCTTTTTTTTCTTATTTAAAAGGGAACTTTTCTCAAAAAAATCGAATTGAGAAAGAATCGGTGGTGGTTAAAACATTCAAAAAAATATGTAAAAAATGAGTACATAAATGGGTTTTTACAATTTAAGAACAAATTAGGAGCAGCTCTATTAGTTATATTCTGAAAACCTCCGGAAATACGCAAAGGAACCTAGTTCCTAACATCTACAATATCTAAAAACTTCTAAAAAGCGCGTCTCAAAAAATGATTTAGCAAAGGAAATCAAGGTGCAAACTGGAACAATTGTGTAATTTTCGGATTTTTATTAAGCAAAAGAAAACTCTATATAGTTTAAAAAATAATGAAATGTAGATCTTGAAAGCTGTTTTTACTTTATGCTTCATGTATCTTCTTCCAAAAGATGTCGGATTGAGTTTACTTTACAAACACTATCCTCAAAACATCTGATTTTTCATAAAAAGTTACCTTATATATCAAAGGATAACAAACTTTTCTAATGAATTACACATAAATACCAATCTTTGACACTTTTTATGTCGGAGGTTCTCTCAAAATATGGTTTATAAGCTAAATTTTAGTAAAAATTATGTCAAAATTCTTAATGAATTAAATCGAGTTTCTATCTCATTTTCTCAGTTTCTGCTTCATCTTCTATCTATCAAGTTAATCCAATTTGAACAAAAATTACTTGAAAATTGAACTTTTGATGGAAATATGTATCGTTTCAACGACCGTTCAACAATCCGAAGCTGAATCATTACCCCGAATCCTTTGCTAAACGTCTTAAAACTATTTTCTCTACTTGATAATTTTATATTGCTGTTTCAACTCTAAATTTCTATTTTGAAGTAAATTTTTGTTTAAGAATGATGTATACTATTATCTTGAAATTTTCAAATGTTAGCAGAAGATACATTTTCCAGGACAGCTATCAATTTTTTTTCTGAATCGTAGACAAAAAAGCGAAAGAAAACCATAATTCTTAGTAAATTAATCCCCAATATCTGCTCCGCACTACTCTAAGATTACTTTTACAACCACTAAGCAAGGAAAACTTTAAATTGGTTACTAGGCAAAACCTTTCAATTAATCGATAGTTTATAAATATCCAGTTTTTTAATGTATTTCAACAAATTCTTAAGCACTCATTAGCGTATGTGATTCGCTTTTACTACAAATTTATCTCAACAAAATCTCCGCAAGCTTGCAACCAATGGAGTTTTTTTTCTGTAGTTTAAAGATTTTTGGATTGATTTCCGTCGAAAGTTTCACGACAATTTGAACTCGATTGTTGCTGGTTTTACCATCAATCAGAACCTTTTAGTATGACAGAACAAGAATAATGACAAAAAACTGTAAATTTTTTACTAAAAATTTTTCAAATATAGTGTATAGACTTTTCAGACTCAGTAAAAATTATTATTCAAAGTATTTTCTACTATGTTTTTCTTAAAAATATATCAATTTTACCTTCTCTTGGAGTGTTTTTTGAGACTGCCAAGCACATACTTTAACATTATATTGACACTGCTTCATCTTGATATGATTAGTAAGTTCCTCGCTGCTAAATGTATAAAAGTTACAATTCGAACACTTTAAAACGTCACAGTGCTTTTGATGTCTTGACGCATCTTTACGTGTGTATTCTCTTCCACATTCAAGACATGCATTTCTTTTGTTTCTATTAAGTAACGGCATCTCAATAGGAAGAAAAAGAAAAAAAAATGGGAGATTTAGAATGTCCCAAATTTTCAGTAAAGAAAAGTTTAATAGGCTCAAAAAATGAGTTAAAGTGAATAAAAACAGCAAATTTCTTGAACAATTGTTTTTGACGTGAAAGAAAATCAAAATAGATACGCTATTTAGCCTAGCTGAAATAGAAATCATCCAATCTTGACTAAAGAACTTGACTATCTACTCAAAAACCAGCTTTATCTCATTGATTACATACAAAAAATTCAATTAACTTGATGAAAAAAGTTGCAGAGATGTTACTTGTTCGCTATTCTTTTGTTACTTATATCAGCAATATTTCTTATTTTTACATCAAACAACTTTTGTTCATTTATTTTTGCAATTGCTTTTGTGTATATTTTTATTTATTTGGCAGATTTAAATCCTTAAAAATTTCTCTGATTGGATACGACAACTAGAAAAAAAAACGAATTTTTTTGTGATTGGAAACGACAATAACAAAAATGGAGCTTTGTTTCCGATTGGACACAACTTTTATCAAAGAATCTCATAAAAGGAAGCTGAAATCTGATTGGACACGACTACAATCCAAATAAGGAAAATCAATTCTGATTGGTTAAAACCACACAGTCGAGTTGAAGGTACCCCTAACTCCTCACAAAAAATCATTTTATTTTCAACTTAACTACCGTCAACTACCTCCTCTCTCAGCTCTAAATACCTTGATTTCAACTTCTCTTCCGTCAGCTATCCCTCTATCAGCTTTTTCTTGTTTTTACTCTTTTACTCAATTTATTGCTCAAAACGATCTTCTCAGTGCAAAACAGCAACCTCATGTACTCTGTAGAATTTTCGACTGATCTAGTACAAATTCAAGTGCGAGAAACAGTTTATCAAAAAGTTTGACTACAAATTTATCTCAACAAAATCTCCGCAAGCTTGCAACCAATGGAGTTTTTTTTCTGTAGTTTAAAGATTTTTGGATTGATTTCCGTCGAAAGTTTCACGACAATTTGAACTCGATTGTTGCTGGTTTTACCATCAATCAGAACCTTTTAGTATGACAGAACAAGAATAATGACAAAAAACTGTAAATTTTTTACTAAAAATTTTTCAAATATAGTGTATAGACTTTTCAGACTCAGTAAAAATTATTATTCAAAGTATTTTCTACTATGTTTTTCTTAAAAATATATCAATTTTACCTTCTCTTGGAGTGTTTTTTGAGACTGCCAAGCACATACTTTAACATTATATTGGCACTGCTTCATCTTGATATGATTAGTAAGTTCTTCGCTGCTAAATGTATAAAAGTTACAATTCGATCACTTTAAAACGTCACAGTGCTTTTGATGTCTTGACGCATCTTTACGTGTGTATTCTCTTCCACATTCAAAACATGCATTTCTTTTGTTTCTATTAAGTAACGGCATCTCAATAGGAAGAAAAAGAAAAAAAAATGGGAGATTTAGAATGTCCCAAGTTTTCAGTAAAGAAAAGTTGAATAGGCTCAAAAAATGAGTTAAAGTGAATAAAAACAGCAAATTTCTTGAACAATTGTTTTTGACGTGAAAGAAAATCAACATAGATACGCTATTTAGCCTAGCTGAAATAGAAATCATCCAATCTTGACTAAAGAACTTGACTATCTACTCAAAAACCAGCTTTATCTCATTGATTACATACAAAAAATTCAATTAACTTGATGAAAAAAGTTGCAGAGATGTTACTTGTTTGCTATTCTTTTGTTACTTATATCAGCAATATTTCTTATTTTTACATCAAACAACTTTTGTTCATTTATTTTTGCAATTGCTTTTGTGTATATTTTTACTTATTTGGCAGATTTAAGTCCTTAAAATTTATTCGATATTTGCTCAAATTCAACAAAATCTTCTTCATAACTGATGATTATCTCTCTGATGCTTCTGCAACATAATTTCACAATTTTCTGTTGAAATGCGCTATGCTTTAAGGTTATTCCTGCTTTCTGCTTAATGCATGTTGTCGCTATTGACCACATTTTGCAAGAAAATTTAGTCAGAACTGGAGAATTTAGGAGGAAAATGGTATCAATTGAACGAACAATTTGCTGGCAAAGATGCAATTAGAACTGATACCGTCTGATTATTATGATAAAAATTGTAAATGTCTTCCTCAAGTTTCCCTTTTTAGGTGCTACAGTAAACTATTTAAGCAAAAATACAACTTATGGGATCTATAATTATCACTTTTCTGGAAAAAAAAGTCAATTTTTTATGATTTTCTCTAGAAATGCTCTATGTTTTAAGTTTTTCCTTGCTTTCTGCTTAATGCATGTTTTCGCTATTGAACACACTTGGCAAGAAAATTTAGTCGGAACTGGAGAATTTAGGAGGAAAATGGTATCAATTGAACGAACAATTTGCTTGCAAAGATGAAATTAGAACTGATACCGTCTGATTATTATGAAAACAATTGTAAATGTCTTCCTCAAGTTTCCCTTTTTAGGTGCTACAGTAAACAATTTAAGCAAAAATACAACTTATGGTATCAATAATTATCACTTTTTTGGAAGAAAAATCATTTTTTTATTATTTTCTCTAGAAATGCTCTATGTTTTAAGGTTTTCCTTGCTTTCTGCTTAATGCATGTTTTCACTATTGAACACACTTGGCAAGAAAATTTAGTCAGAACTAGAGAATTTAGGAGGAAAATAGTATCAATTGAACGAACAATTTGCTAGCAGAGATGAAATTAGAATTGACACCATCTGATTATTACGATAAAAATTGTAATTGTCTTCCTCAAGGTTGTCTTGATAGGTGCTAGAGTAACTTATTTCAGCTAATTACAATTTTTGTGTCAATAACTATCACTTTTCTTGCAAAATAAATATTGAATAGCTTTTTTTTCTTATTTAAAAGGGAACTTTTCTCAAAAAAATCGAATTGAGAAAGAATCGGTGGTGGTTAAAACATTCAAAAAAATATGTAAAAAATGAGTACATAAATGGGTTTTTACAATTTAAGAACAAATTAGGAGCAGCTCTATTAGTTATATTCTGAAAACCTCCGGAAATACGCAAAGGAACCTAGTTCCTAACATCTACAATATCTAAAAACTTCTAAAAAGCGCGTCTCAAAAAATGATTTAGCAAAGGAAATCAAGGTGCAAACTGGAACAATTGTGTAATTTTCGGATTTTTATTAAGCAAAAGAAAACTCTATATAGTTTAAAAAATAATGAAATGTAGATCTTGAAAGCTGTTTTTACTTTATGCTTCATGTATCTTCTTCCAAAAGATGTCGGATTGAGTTTACTTTACAAACACTATCCTCAAAACATCTGATTTTTCATAAAAAGTTACCTTATATATCAAAGGATAACAAACTTTTCTAATGAATTACACATAAATACCAATCTTTGACACTTTTTATGTCGGAGGTTGTCTCAAAATATGGTTTATAAGCTAAATTTTAGTAAAATTATGTCAAAACTCTTAATGAATTAAATCGAGTTTCTATCTCATTTTCTCAGTTTCTGCTTCATCTTCTATCTATCAAGTTAATCCAATTTGAACAAAAATTACTTGAAAATTGAACTTTTGATGGAAATATGTATCGTTTCAACGACCGTTCAACAATCCGAAGCTGAATCATTACCCCGAATCCTTTGCTAAACGTCTTAAAACTATTTTCTCTACTTGATAATTTTATATTGCTGTTTCAACTCTAAATTTCTATTTTGAAGTAAATTTTTGTTTAAGAATGATGTATACTATTATCTTGAAATTTTCAAATGTTAGCAGAAGATACATTTTCCAGGACAGCTATCAATTTTTTTTCTGAATCGTAGACAAAAAAGCGAAAGAAAACCATAATTCTTAGTAAATTAATCCCCAATATCTGCTCCGCACTACTCTAAGATTACTTTTACAACCACTAAGCAAGGAAAACTTTAAATTGGTTACTAGGCAAAACCTTTCAATTAATCGATAGTTTATAAATATCCAGTTTTTTAATGTATTTCAACAAATTCTTAAGCACTCATTAGCGTATGTGATTTGCTTTTACTACAAATTTATCTCAACAAAATCTCCGCAAGCTTGCAACCAATGGAGTTTTTTTTCTGTAGTTTAAAGATTTTTGGATTGATTTCCGTCGAAAGTTTCACGACAATTTGAACTCGATTGTTGCTGGTTTTACCATCAATCAGAACCTTTTAGTATGACAGAACAAGAATAATGACAAAAAACTGTAAATTTTTTACTAAAAATTTTTCAAATATAGTGTATAGACTTTTCAGACTCAGTAAAAATTATTATTCAAAGTATTTTCTACTATGTTTTTCTTAAAAATATATCAATTTTACCTTCTCTTGGAGTGTTTTTTGAGACTGCCAAGCACATACTTTAACATTATATTGGCACTGCTTCATCTTGATATGATTAGTAAGTTCTTCGCTGCTAAATGTATAAAAGTTACAATTCGATCACTTTAAAACGTCACAGTGCTTTTGATGTCTTGACGCATCTTTACGTGTGTATTCTCTTCCACATTCAAAACATGCATTTCTTTTGTTTCTATTAAGTAACGGCATCTCAATAGGAAGAAAAAGAAAAAAAAAATGGGAGATTTAGAATGTCCCAAGTTTTCAGTAAAGAAAAGTTGAATAGGCTCAAAAAATGAGTTAAAGTGAATAAAAACAGCAAATTTCTTGAACAATTGTTTTTGACGTGAAAGAAAATCAACATAGATACGCTATTTAGCCTAGCTGAAATAGAAATCATCCAATCTTGACTAAAGAACTTGACTATCTACTCAAAAACCAGCTTTATCTCATTGATTACATACAAAAAATTCAATTAACTTGATGAAAAAAGTTGCAGAGATGTTACTTGTTTGCTATTCTTTTGTTACTTATATCAGCAATATTTCTTATTTTTACATCAAACAACTTTTGTTCATTTATTTTTGCAATTGCTTTTGTGTATATTTTTACTTATTTGGCAGATTTAAGTCCTTAAAATTTATTCGATATTTGCTCAAATTCAACAAAATCTTCTTCATAACTGATGATTATCTCTCCGATGCTTCTGCAACATAATTTCACAATTTTCTGTTGAAATGCGCTATGCTTTAAGGTTATTCCTGCTTTCTGCTTAATGCATGTTGTCGCTATTGACCACATTTTGCAAGAAAATTTAGTCAGAACTGGAGAATTTAGGAGGAAAATGGTATCAATTGAACGAACAATTTGCTGGCAAAGATGCAATTAGAACTGATACCGTCAGATTATTATGATAAAAATTGTAAATGTCTTCCTCAAGTTTCCCTTTTTAGGTGCTACAGTAAACTATTTAAGCAAAAATACAACTTATGGGATCTATAATTATCACTTTTCTGGAAAAAAAAGTCAATTTTTTATGATTTTCTCTAGAAATGCTCTATGTTTTAAGTTTTTCCTTGCTTTCTGCTTAATGCATGTTTTCGCTATTGAACACACTTGGCAAGAAAATTTAGTCGGAACTGGAGAATTTAGGAGGAAAATGGTATCAATTGAACGAACAATTTGCTTGCAAAGATGAAATTAGAACTGATACCGTCTGATTATTATGAAAACAATTGTAAATGTCTTCCTCAAGTTTCCCTTTTTAGGTGCTACAGTAAACAATTTAAGCAAAAATACAACTTATGGTATCAATAATTATCACTTTTCTGGAAGAAAAAGTCATTTTTTTATTATTTTCTCTAGAAATGCTCTATGTTTTAAGGTTTTCCTTGCTTTCTGCTTAATGCATGTTTTCACTATTGAACACACTTGGCAAGAAAATTTAGTCAGAACTGGAGAATTTAGGAGGAAAATAGTATCAATTGAACGAACAATTTGCTAGCAGAGATGAAATTAGAATTGACACCATCTGATTATTACGATAAAAATTGTAATTGTCTTCCTCAAGGTTGTCTTGATAGGTGCTAGAGTAACTTATTTCAGCTAATTACAATTTTTGTGTCAATAACTATCACTTTTCTTGCAAAATAAATATTGAATAGCTTTTTTTTCTTATTTAAAAGGGAACTTTTCTCAAAAAAATCGAATTGAGAAAGAATCGGTGGTGGTTAAAACATTCAAAAAAATATGTAAAAAATGAGTACATAAATGGGTTTTTACAATTTAAGAACAAATTAGGAGCAGCTCTATTAGTTATATTCTGAAAACCTCCGGAAATACGCAAAGGAACCTAGTTCCTAACATCTACAATATCTAAAAACTTCTAAAAAGCGCGTCTCAAAAAATGATTTAGCAAAGGAAATCAAGGTGCAAACTGGAACAATTGTGTAATTTTCGGATTTTTATTAAGCAAAAGAAAACTCTATATAGTTTAAAAAATAATGAAATGTAGATCTTGAAAGCTGTTTTTACTTTATGCTTCATGTATCTTCTTCCAAAAGATGTCGGATTGAGTTTACTTTACAAACACTATCCTCAAAACATCTGATTTTTCATAAAAAGTTACCTTATATATCAAAGGATAACAAACTTTTCTAATGAATTACACATAAATACCAATCTTTGACACTTTTTATGTCGGAGGTTCTCTCAAAATATGGTTTATAAGCTAAATTTTAGTAAAAATTATGTCAAAATTCTTAATGAATTAAATCGAGTTTCTATCTCATTTTCTCAGTTTCTGCTTCATCTTCTATCTATCAAGTTAATCCAATTTGAACAAAAATTACTTGAAAATTGAACTTTTGATGGAAATATGTATCGTTTCAACGACCGTTCAACAATCCGAAGCTGAATCATTACCCCGAATCTTTGCTAAACGTCTTAAAACTATTTTCTCTACTTGATAATTTTATATTGCTGTTTCAACTCTAAATTTCTATTTTGAAGTAAATTTTTGTTTAAGAATGATGTATACTATTATCTTGAAATTTTCAAATGTTAGCAGAAGATACATTTTCCAGGACAGCTATCAATTTTTTTTCTGAATCGTAGACAAAAAAGCGAAAGAAAACCATAATTCTTAGTAAATTAATCCCCAATATCTGCTCCGCACTACTCTAAGATTACTTTTACAACCACTAAGCAAGGAAAACTTTAAATTGGTTACTAGGCAAAACCTTTCAATTAATCGATAGTTTATAAATATCCAGTTTTTTAATGTATTTCAACAAATTCTTAAGCACTCATTAGCGTATGTGATTCGCTTTTACTACAAATTTATCTCAACAAAATCTCCGCAAGCTTGCAACCAATGGAGTTTTTTTTCTGTAGTTTAAAGATTTTTGGATTGATTTCCGTCGAAAGTTTCACGACAATTTGAACTCGATTGTTGCTGGTTTTACCATCAATCAGAACCTTTTAGTATGACAGAACAAGAATAATGACAAAAAACTGTAAATTTTTTACTAAAAATTTTTCAAATATAGTGTATAGACTTTTCAGACTCAGTAAAAATTATTATTCAAAGTATTTTCTACTATGTTTTTCTTAAAAATATATCAATTTTACCTTCTCTTGGAGTGTTTTTTGAGACTGCCAAGCACATACTTTAACATTATATTGACACTGCTTCATCTTGATATGATTAGTAAGTTCCTCGCTGCTAAATGTATAAAAGTTACAATTCGAACACTTTAAAACGTCACAGTGCTTTTGATGTCTTGACGCATCTTTACGTGTGTATTCTCTTCCACATTCAAGACATGCATTTCTTTTGTTTCTATTAAGTAACGGCATCTCAATAGGAAGAAAAAGAAAAAAAAATGGGAGATTTAGAATGTCCCAAATTTTCAGTAAAGAAAAGTTTAATAGGCTCAAAAAATGAGTTAAAGTGAATAAAAACAGCAAATTTCTTGAACAATTGTTTTTGACGTGAAAGAAAATCAAAATAGATACGCTATTTAGCCTAGCTGAAATAGAAATCATCCAATCTTGACTAAAGAACTTGACTATCTACTCAAAAACCAGCTTTATCTCATTGATTACATACAAAAAATTCAATTAACTTGATGAAAAAAGTTGCAGAGATGTTACTTGTTCGCTATTCTTTTGTTACTTATATCAGCAATATTTCTTATTTTTACATCAAACAACTTTTGTTCATTTATTTTTGCAATTGCTTTTGTGTATATTTTTATTTATTTGGCAGATTTAAATCCTTAAAAATTTCTCTGATTGGATACGACAACTAGAAAAAAAAACGAATTTTTTTGTGATTGGAAACGACAATAACAAAAATGGAGCTTTGTTTCCGATTGGACACAACTTTTATCAAAGAATCTCATAAAAGGAAGCTGAAATCTGATTGGACACGACTACAATCCAAATAAGGAAAATCAATTCTGATTGGTTAAAACCACACAGTCGAGTTGAAGGTACCCCTAACTCCTCACAAAAAATCATTTTATTTTCAACTTAACTACCGTCAACTACCTCCTCTCTCAGCTCTAAATACCTTGATTTCAACTTCTCTTCCGTCAGCTATCCCTCTATCAGCTTTTTCTTGTTTTTACTCTTTTACTCAATTTATTGCTCAAAACGATCTTCTCAGTGCAAAACAGCAACCTCATGTACTCTGTAGAATTTTCGACTGATCTAGTACAAATTCAAGTGCGAGAAACAGTTTATCAAAAAGTTTGACTACAAATTTATCTCAACAAAATCTCCGCAAGCTTGCAACAAATGGAGTTTTTTTTCTGTAGTTTAAAGATTTTCGGATTGATTTCCGTCGAAAGTTTCACGACAATTTGAACTCGATTGTTGCTGGTTTTACCATCAATCAGAACTTTTTAGTATGACAGAACAAGAATAATGACAAAAAACTGTAAATTTTTTACTAAAAATTTTTCAAATATAGTGTATAGACTTTTCAGACTCAGTAAAAATTATTATTCAAAGTATTTTCTACTATGTTTTTCTTAAAAATATATCAATTTTACCTTCTCTTGGAGTGTTTTTTGAGACTGCCAAGCACATACTTTAACATTATATTGACACTGCTTCATCTTGATATGATTAGTAAGTTCCTCGCTGCTAAATGTATAAAAGTTACAATTCGAACACTTTAAAACGTCACAGTGCTTTTGATGTCTTGACGCATCTTTACGTGTGTATTCTCTTCCACATTCAAGACATGCATTTCTTTTGTTTCTCTTAAGTAACGGCATCTCAATAGGAAGAAAAAGAAAAAAAAATGGGAGATTTAGAATGTCCCAAATTTTCAGTAAAGAAAAGTTTAATAGGCTCAAAAAATGAGTTAAAGTGAATAAAAACAGCAAATTTCTTGAACAATTGTTTTTGACGTGAAAGAAAATCAAAATAGATACGCTATTTAGCCTAGCTGAAATAGAAATCATCCAATCTTGACTAAAGAACTTGACTATCTACTCAAAAACCAGCTTTATCTCATTGATTACATACAAAAAATTCAATTAACTTGATGAAAAAAGTTGCAGAGATGTTACTTGTTCGCTATTCTTTTGTTACTTATATCAGCAATATTTCTTATTTTTACATCAAACAACTTTTGTTCATTTATTTTTGCAATTGCTTTTGTGTATATTTTTATTTATTTGGCAGATTTAAATCCTTAAAAATTTCTCTGATTGGATACGACAACTAGAAAAAAAACGAATTTTTTTATGATTGGAAACGACAATAACAAAAATGGAGCTTTGTTTCCGATTGGACCCAACTTTTATCAAAGAATCCCATAAAAGGAAGCTGAAATCTGATTGGACACGACTACAATCCAAATAAGGAAAATCAATTCTGATTGGTTAAAACCACACAGTCGAGTTGAAGGTACCCCTAACTCCTCACAAAAAATCATTTTATTTTCAACTTAACTACCGTGAACTACCTCCTCTCTCAGCTCTAAATACCTTGATTTCAACTTCTCTTCCGTCAGCTATCCCTCTATCAGCTTTTTCTTGTTTTTACTCTTTTACTCAATTTATTGCTCAAAATGATCTTCTCAGTGCAAAACAGCAACCTCATGTACTCTGTAGAATTTTCGACTGATCTAGTACAAATTCAAGTGCGAGAAACAGTCTCTGGAGTTTTTCTGGCACGAATGGATATTCCAATCCAAGTCTGGCACATGGTGGAAGTGATGCGAAGGGATTTCAACAAATATCATATGACACAAGTACCCATGACAGAGAACCAACTTGAAGAAATGCAAATGATGGAGGAAGTTTCTGATCATGTGGGCATGAACTATCCCGAGGTTCCGGACTCAAGATTTGTGGCTCAACCAGTCGACGACTTCCTCTTTCCTTGAGAGGAGGAAGAATCAGTCAAAAACCCCATCACAATAGATGAAGATGAGGGTTTCTCAGAAACAATGACGCCTCCAGCTCAACAACAGCCACCAGCAATGGAACCTCGTCCAGCTCTGCGTTCTATAGAGAACCTACAGAACTCTTCTGCTGCTCGACAGCTCTTTGATTAAATGTTTTTGTAAATAATTGTTGTTTGGTATTATTTTTGTTCTTCGTAATTAATTAATTTCTTCAATTTCATTTTAATTATGAGCATAGTTGAGAGGTTCAGAGTAAACCATTTTAAAACAATTAAAACCTAATTTAGTACTCCGATTTCGCACATACGTTAAGAAACTCGAATAATTTTCGCACACATATTCGGAAAAACACTAAAAAAATTGTACACATGTTAAAAGTTACCTAATGGTTTTTGCATCTTTACACACTATTCGCACTTTGTAGAAAAAATGAAACACTTTTCGCTTTTCGTCAAAAAAAGTGAAAGACTTTTCGCAAAGTGTCCTAAATATTGAAACACTTTTCGCATCTTGTCAAAAAAAGTTGAAACACTTTTCGCATCTTGTCAAAAAAATTGAAACTTTTTTCGTATTTTATCGAAAAAAGTAAAACATTTTTCACATCTTGTCAAAATAATTGAAACACTTTTCGCATCTTGTCAAAAAAATTGAAATTTTTTTCGTATTTTAACGAAAAAAGTAAAACACTTTTCGCATTTTGTCGAAAAAAGTAAAACACTTTTTGCATTTGTAGGAAAAAAGTGAAACACTTTTCGAATCTTGTCAAAAAAAAGTGAAACACTTTTCGCATCTTGTCAAAAAAATTGAAACATTTTTCACATTTTGCCAAAAAAAAAAAACTTTTCGAATCTTGTCAAAAAAAGTGAAATACTTTTCGCATTTGTACAAAAAAAAGTGAAACAATTTTCGCATACGCTTCAAAAAATTCAAACACTTTTCCCATCTTGCCAGTCATTACAATTTTTCATGCACAGTTACTTGCTAATCTTTATGAAACTTTTATTAAAAATGAACTCCTTCAGAAAACTAATTTTTGCACGTCTGTTGATCAGAAACAATTGAAAACCAAGGTATTAGAAGTTATCTAAGCAATAAGTCAACATGCTTTTTACATCAAAGTTTTGCGTTTTTTGCCATATCATTTTAGAAATGAAAGAAAATTCAACATAATTTTTGAAAAAACCAAGAAAAAACGTACATTTTACCAAAAAAAAAATCTTAGATAGGTATACATAAAAAGTTTTATTTATATTTATATGTTAAAATCTGTTCAGGCTAGAAAAAATTATTTATGACAAAATTCTTGTAACAAATATTCAATTATCTTGATTCTGAGGGTCTGACATGATTCCTTTTGAAATTGTTAGGTAATGAAAAAGTAATTGCACCTGAGAAAATGACGTCATTACACTTTAACTTTTATAGAACAGTAAAAGTTATGGAATATTTCCACCAGAGAAATTGTCGTCATTATTCATTAAATTCTAGAATCTTCTAATTTTTAGAATCTACATATTAAATCCTTGAATTTTATAAAAAGTCATTACCTATTAATATCTACATTTTTCTCAATCTTCTAAATTCTAGAAATAATCACTAAATTTTAACCAATCAGAATTCCAGAACTAACTCTAAGGTGATGACGTTGATGAAAAAAAAAGTGGATTTTAGTTATTTTGCTAGTTGTGTTTTTTAAATCTAAATAAAGATACGCAACCAGTGTTGTAAATAATAGGAATAGTTTTCAGTGAAATTCTTCCCTTTTGAAAAATCTTAGTCAAAAAAAAATTCTTATTTTACAAAATCTTTTATAAACAATTAAAGTCAATCAAGTGTTGCAAAATTTTTGGAGTTCAGTTTTTTATGAGAAATTCAGCAAAATCTACAGGTGAAAAAATATATATTTCATTTCATTTGAAAATCTCCCACAAATCAGTTCATTTTACCGACGTGAGAAAATTTTTTAGAAGAAACGGAAATCTATCTCAAACTTTGAAACCAATCATAACAGAACGAGCGAGTTACTGCATCCAGTTTGAAATTGGCACCGAAACTGTCAAGATTCTCAAATTTATTAAAACGTCCCAAGCTAGTGAGCAAATTATCATAGATCTTTCGGAATGGAGAGAACTCGAGAGCAGAAGGGTTAGAGAATTTGGAAAAGAATTGGCTATGTCTAAGTCACCTTCGAGAAAAAAGTATGGGTTTTCATATGATTCAAATGAAAAATATTTTGATGAAGTTGTGGATCTGGGATACGGAAATAGTTTTCATTTTCTTACAAGTGAACGTTTACTACAAATGACTATTTTTGAAAAAATGGTTGAGTTTGACATCTTCTACAGAGATCCGAAGAAATGTTTCAGTCCCTTAAGAATTTCCCTTCATGATTGGCAAAAAATTGAAACAATTCGTGACAGAAGGTACAAGAAAGAAAAACTGAAGGTTCAACAGGATAACTTAGCTCTGTTTAGAAGGAAACATGGTGTGGCACATGAAGAAGAAAGTGACAAGGAACTCGAAAATTAACTCATTTTTTGATTTTTACACATTTTTTCAAGTTTCCCATTGAATTATAAATTTGCTTTTTTTTATCATTTGAATAAAGTGCTCCTGAACCAAAGCTTTGTTTTTAAAGATTTATCAATGTAAACTTTTAAGAACACATTTGAAACTAATTGATTGTTTTATCACAAAACTTACATAATCACTATGCACAGAACCATGACAATCAATAAAGCAATCAATAATCTTGAACAAATCAGGTTCATATTTTGAGTTTTGAATTTTTCGAATTCTATCCAGAAACGCTGAACCAAGAGTCTGTGTGGAAGCCAGTTTCTGGTTGGAACATAAATAGTGTCTCTTGAATTTTTCCGAATGAGTCGTTTCTTTGCAATACTAGACATCTTTTCGGCTCCTCTCCATCGTAAGTTATGTTGAACAGCTCGTCTAAGCTGATTGAACATTTCTCCGCTTAACGTAACAATACTTGAATAGAATCTGTGTTTGAACAAAGTGTAAAGACAGTCAATTTCTTGATAAATGTATACATATTTATCTAATCTCTGAAAAATTTGGCTAAGAGATATTCCTATTAAAACCAAATGGAACCTACAATTTTCCAAAGAACATAAAGAGTTGTGGGTAAAGACACAATAATCCTGTGTTACTATGTATTTTTCGTAAAAATCACTGGAAACAGAAATAAATAGCGATTTTTTACAATAATCTGAATAAAAGCTGGGAAGAGCTTGACACATAGCTGCAGCCATCTGAAACAATGATTTTTGCTGAGAATTGTGGATTTATATAGGAGAAGTAACGCCTACGTGATTTCGGTATATGTAAATTTCATACAAAACATTCCTTATTTGATATTACTTCCATAAATGGAAATCATGATGAGTCATACATTTTACTTCAATTTTCAATTAATCTCAAAATCATTTTTCTCATTTCTCTTCATCTGATCAGTCTGTTCTTCAAAAATGTACTCAAGAAAAGACACTAGTCCCAATTATATTGAGTTTTCAAAAAATCAAACAAGAGTTGGGAGATTTGTTTGGTTCCAAAAATCCTACAAGGGGAAATTTTATTTTGAGCACTGCTTTCAACTATTGAAAATTACAGATTTGGGACAATTTGAAAAGTCCCAACAAGTCTATCTTAGTGAAAGAGAAGGTGAAGCATTATCGACAATCCGGAATACTGTTATTCACGATGCTGAAAACCTTGGACTCGTACCTATATATGAAGCCAAACCTGGCCAAGAATCAACTATGGATCAGGAGCTGGAGATCTGTAATAGAGTATATGAAATAGCAACATACAACATGAGGAGGGTGTGTGTCACAATCAAGAAGTACAGTGTGAACAAGCCACCCTACATTCAGATTCGACTCTTTACTGCAAAAGAGAATGAAGCAATGAAACAAGTTGCCTATGTCAACTATACTTTGAACGAATTCAAAGAACTGTCCCAAATTTTGGGAGACTTTTTGTTTGTTGATAATTGTAAGCCTCAGTAATGCTTTGTGATGTTTTGTATGTTGGTTAATTGAAAAATTGTTGGTCCAAAACTATTTTTTGTCAGTGAAGTTCACATTTAGAGCTGGGATATCTCAGGAAAAGTCAGACAACACATGAAAATTTAATCAAAATTGACATTAAGCTCTATCCAATCATCAATAGATTTTCCAGTATTTGTTTAGGAAATTACAGAAAAATTTATTTAATTAATGCTTTTATCAAAAGTTGAGTAAAAGTTGTCTGATTTGAACAACATTACAAACAAAATGTATAGTTAGTTGTAAGATTATCATTATTTTTCGAAATTCTGAATTTCATTGGTTGTTTTCAATTGCCTAAATTTGAGGTTTCGATTGGCTACATGAATTAACTTAAAAATAACCAGTCTCTAAATAAAGGAAATACACTTTATGTTGCTTACAAAATAAGTAAAAATGGTTCAACAATTCGAGTTTTTTCAAGTTTCTTTGTTAATTTCAGTAAGAAATATGTTTCTATCGAAAGCGTTTTCAATGTCTGAAATGAACATATATCAGATTTTAAGGTTGAAATACTACATAAAACAAAAAGAGTGGTGGACAAATGACGTCGATAGAGATTGTATTACTTTTAACTTTGAGATTGTAGAATTACAGAAAGTTCAATAACTCTGTTAAAAAGATGGAGAGGAGATTTCAGAAAAGAAGAGTACTGCCAGATTTATCAACAATGTTTTTTTTAGAAGAATTAACTCAAATTGAGTGGTCGATCAGTAAAAAACAAAAGAATGGAAGATTCTATGAAACAAATATTGAAGATAAGGAACATCATTTCGATTACTGTTTTGAATTTGATACAAATGCAAAATCTAGAGTTGTCAGATTATCTTTTAATCGACTATCGAAATTTAAAAAACTTCCGGTTGTTTTTATTACAATAGACCAGAAAGAAAAGAACAAAAATGTATGTTTCGGTAATTTCTCTTTTCACTGGTTAGAAATAGAACAAATCGAAAAAATTTTGATTGAAATTGCAAAATTTGAATTCAGCATCGAAAAAAAATATAAATCAGACAATCAATCTCATTTATCTCTCTAAGGTATCAAATTTTATATCTTAGTTATGTTAGAACAATTCAATTAAATTGATTGATTGGGAAGTTTCATAAATATAGTTTGGTTCTAATCTACAAAGTATTTTAAAATTTGTGAATACTTCATTCTGATTGGTTATTATCACAAATACTACCTGTGAAGAAATCCTTGATATCTACAAACGATATCAAAACTGTTGAAAAACCCATGAGAAGTAGAAATCAGTTTCAATTGGTTGATATAAACTTTATTAAAAATTCCATGACCATTGAAGCTCGATTCTGATTGGTTAGTATCAGAAAAAATTAAAAATTTCCTTAAAATGAATGCTCGATTCTGATTGGTTGATAGCAAATTTTTGAAAACTCCATGGTTAGATTGGATGATTTTCATTTCAGCTAGGCTAAATAGCGTATCTAGTTTGATTTTCTTTCACGTCAAAAACAATTGTTCAAGAAATTTGCTGTTTTTATTCACTTTAACTCATTTTTTGAGCCTATTCAACTTTTCTTTACTGAAAATTTGGGACATTCTAAATCTCCCATTTTTTTTTCTTTTTCTTCCTATTGAGATGCCGTTACTTAATAGAAACAAAAGAAATGCATGTCTTGAATGTGGAAGAGAATACACACGTAAAGATGCGTCAAGACATCAAAAGCACTGTGACGTTTTAAAGTGTTCGAATTGTAAATTTTATACATTTAGCAGCGAGGAACTTACTAATCATATCAAGATGAAGCAGTGTCAATATAATGTTAAAGTATGTGCTTGGCAGTCTCAAAAAACACTCCAAGAGAAGGTAAAATTGATATATTTTTAAGAAAAACATAGTAGAAAATACTTTGAATAATAATTTTTACTGAGTCTGAGTTTTTTTAACGATATAGAGTTTTCTTTTGCTTAATAAAAATCCGAAAATTACACAATTGTTCCAGTTTGCACCTTGATTTCCTTTGCTAAATCATTTTTTGAGACGCGCTCTTTTAGAAGTTTTTAGATATTGTAGATGTTAGGAACTAGGTTCCTTTGCGTATTTCCGGAGGTTTTCAGAATATAACTAATAGAGCTGCTCCTAATTTGTTCTTAAATTGTAAAAACCCATTTATATTCTCATTTTTTACATATTTTTTTGAATGTTTTAACCACCACCGATTCTTTCTCAATTCAAATTTTTTGAGAAAACTTCCCTTTTAAATAAGAAAAAAAGCTATTCAATATTTATTTTGCAAGAAAAGTGATAGTTATTGACACAAAAATTGTAATTAGCTGAAATAAGTTACTCTAGCACCTATCAAGACAACCTTGAGGAAGACAATTAGAATTTTTATCGTAATAATCAGATGGTGTCAATTCTAATTTCATCTCTGCTAGCAAGTTGTTCGTTCAATTGATACTATTTTCCTCCTAACTTCTCCAGTTCTGACTAAATTTTCTTGCCAAGTGTGTTCAATAGCGAAAACATGCATTAAGTAGAGAGCAAGGAAAACCTTAAAACATAGAGCATTTCCTCAGAAAATCATAAAAAATTGATTTTTTTTTCCAGAAAAGTGATAATTATTGATCCCATAAGTTGTGTTTTTGCTTGAATAGTTTACTGTAGCACCTAAAAAGGGAAACTTGAGGAAGACATTTACAATTTTTATCATAATAATCAGACGGTATCAGTTCTAATTTCATCTTTGCCAGCAAATTGTTCGTTCAATTGATACCATTTTCCTCCTAAATTATCCAGTTCTGACTAAATTTTCTTGCCAAGTGTGTTCAATAGCGAAAACATGCATTAAGCAGAAAGCAAGGAAAAACTTAAAACATAGAGCATTTCTAGAGAAAATTATAAAAAATTGACTTTTCTTTCCAGAAAAGTGATAATTATAGATCCCATAAGTTGTATTTTTGCTTAAATAGTTTACTGTAGCACCTAAAAAGGGAAACTTGAGGAAGACATATACAATTTTTATCATAATAATCAGACGGTATCAGTTCTAATTTCATCTTTGCCAGCAAACTGTTCGTTCAATTGATACCATTTTCCTCCTAAATTCTCCAGTTCTGACTAAATTTTCTTGCAAAATGTGGTCAATAGCGAAAACATGCATTAAGCAGAAAGCAGGAATAACCTTAAAGCATAGAAAATTTCAACAGAAAATTGTGAAATTATGTTGCAGAAGCAACAGAGAGATAATCATCAGTTATGAAGAAGATTTTGTTGAATTTGAGCAAATATCGAATAAATTTTTTAGAAAAATTTATCTCGTTTTTAGTCAATTTTAGCTATTAACTGTTCTTTTTTCATCATTGATCTGAAATAATCCACTATTAAGGTGAATAACTTCTCTGAATTTGTAATTTTGTACAAATTTGGGTTAATCATTGAGCAAAAATCTAGAAATTTTATGGAATATTGCTCTTAATGTTCATTTGTATTGAGAGTCCTATTTCAATTCTCCCTGACTTGGACAAAAATTTAGTTCAATATCCAATTAAAAGGTTGTAAATTAAAAATTTTGATAAACTTGAAATATTTTTATTTTACTTTCTTAAAAATTACGGTTATTTTCACTATCTTCCACAAGTTTCAATTTCGATTCAGCTTTCATGAGCTTTCTTGTTAATGTTGAGAGCATTATGTAACCCGCTTTTTTACTCAAATAATGCTTAAATTTATTGTATTTCAATTTTTTGTGAGAAAAACTTTGAAAAATCTATATTTCTATTCAAAGTTTTATATCAGTGTCTCAACATGATGCCAATTGAAATACAATTTGAGCTTAATTTTAAACTCTAAACGTATTTACTTTTTATTCAATTAGATCAGAAGCAACAAAAAACTAGCTAAAATCTTGATATTTTTGCATTTCTTTCCAAAAATTTGCAGTTTGTTCCAAAAACTTTGAAATTTTTGCAATTTTTTCAGAACTTGAAATTTTTCTAAAAACTTTGAAATTTTGGCAGTTTTCTCCAAAAACTTGAAATTTTTGCAATTTTTTCCAAAAACTTTAAAATTTTTTAAGGTTTCAGTAGGTTTCAGCATAGTTTAAGCTAGATTGAGTACAGTTTCAAAGAAAGGATCATCTAATAAAATAGTTATTAACTCAAATTAATATCAAATCATATCGTGTTTTGAAGTTTTTTTGAAAAAATATCAATTTTTTTATAAACATTTCCAAATTTTTGCATATCTTACCATGGACTTACCATGAAGCAATAAACATATTCTCTTCATTGCACATTCTACATGTAACACTCAAGACTTACATAACGCATGCCGAGATTTTTGCGAAAAAACTAGACATTTCCACACAAAATCCAAAAAATACCGTTTTTCTTACTATTTTCTTATCATCACACTGAAACCCTACCATTCCCTATCTTAATACATTGGGAAATCTATTCCCTATGTTAATACAAGGAGTTTCTAATCCTTATACATAGGGATATCTATACACTATCTTAATACATGGGAAATCTAAACACTATCTTAAAACATGGTAAGATCGGGCGCCAAAAATTTTTCTGAAACTTACCATCTGAAACCTACCATCTGAAACCTCGTATCTTAATACATTGGGAAACCTATTCCCAATCTTAATACATTTGAAATCTATTCACTATCTTAATACATAGGTTGGCGACCGGATAGTCTATAGCCTATCTTAATACATGGGGGTCGCCAGGCCCCCCCTTGAACTGCCCCAACATATACTACTTCCATCTTTAAACTCTGATTTGATGAGGGAAAAATTGTATCTTTTTAAAGGTAGCACGCTTAGCCAATTCGATGCTCCTTTCTGTAACGCTAGATTTTTTGTCAATTTTTTTTCTGATGAGCAATTTTCGATAATTTTAGCTTTTTTTGAGAGTGTGATGTTCTGTCTCTAAGTTTTGATGTTTCTATTTATCAGAGTTTGTTCCGTTTCAGCTATTTCTGGTTTATTGTTTTCTAACGGATCACAAAAGGCTGAGACCACTCATAATTTCTGGAAAAGTCTGTGTTACTGAGGAGGTCTAATCCTCCCATTCTTAATGGTAGTACAAAAAGGTTGCGATCTTCATTGGTTATATGTTTTTTACGAGTAATTCTAAGAATTAGCTGCTGTCTTACATTTTTCTCAATTTCATCCATTTTCTTGAAAGCTTCCGAAGTTGTTCTGATTAGAAAGCTTAATTTATTATGAACTCTCTTTGTATAGCAGGAGTAGGCATTTTGTGGCGATGTTTTAGCTATTTTGTAAAGCACTTCAGTTAGGGTAGCTGTCACTTCAATTTGTTTTCCATGTATTTATCGCAATCTGATGGTGTTCCTGTAATCGATCCAAGGACTCTAAATTAGTCTACCATTGTAATATTTGTAACTTCAAATAGTTTTATGTCGCTGTCATGATGGTTTCTTTTTCTATGAGTTGACACTTGTAAGGCTTCACATTGTATCCGAAAGCTTTTCGTGCTCATCCAAGCTGTCCAGTATTGCGCGGAGACTCTTAAGATCACCTGCAGCGCTTCCATCATCTGCTTACCATTTTTGGATGGCATTTGATTCTTGCAGGAACTCAATTAGTGGGGTAATCCCAATTCCATACATAGCCATTGCGAAGGGATCGCATTTCTTTGTGCCTTCGGTAGATGTCAAAACCGTGTTATTGACATATAGATTTGAGGGATGTTTATATGAGTTGGCCAGCGCATGATGTAGTGCCGGACAAAGGATTTCTACATTTTTAGAGTTCTCTACTGAGCGAGGTGAAGGCATTTTCTGCATCAATAATTAGTATGGCATCCTTTTCCGGTTTCTCAAACTTGTTCCTCAAGCTGTGGATAGCATATTCGATTCCACACTTCTGGCCTAAGCAGAATTGGCAATTTTTTCCCAGATTTTTAAGGTCTGATTTTATACATTGGGTGATTGTTTTGCCAAGTATTCTTCTCAGAACTTCGCCTATACCAATGGGCCGTACCCCTGGTTTTTTGTCCACAAGTATCAGACGACAGGAGTGGTACGCTGTTAGTTTTTCATAGGGGAGAACTTTAGTTGCAATTATAAAACATAGTTTACCAATTGTTTTGGAAAGCTTAATGGATGTCTGGTTGAAGTGAGTTAATATCCTTCTTCGTTTGCACGCATCTAGACCTGAAAGACCGTGGCTTCCGTGCGTTTTCAGGGTTGATTTTTGAACTGTTTTGGCGTTTATTTGTTCGAATATAGAGGAATGGTAGGGCATTGTGTCTTCACTTACTTCAGTTATATAGTTAGTGTTCGCTGTTTTGGCTTGAGGGTGTTTTTCCTTCAGGATACTAGGGACTGTTTTTCCTTCAATGACTTCGTTTAGGGGAAAAACTTCTTTTGTTTTCTTGTCTGAAAGGCAGCCAATGGTGGCAGATATTTTGCCTGTATTCATTAGTTTATCGAATTGCTTAACTTTCTCGTTTACTTTGGACTTCGGCCGTTTTGGATGTATAATTTGGAGAGCTTTTGCTTCAATGAAAAATTAGTCTAAAGGCCCTGCTCTCATTAAACTATGCGGCGGCTTAGTATTTTAGAATTTGATTTAGAATTTGAGTTTCTGATTTAGTTTTGGGGAGCAGCAGATAAGGGGTAATCATTGCTGCTTTCATTGCGTTGTTAGAATTTGGTGTTTCTTCTACTAATGACAACAGCTGCTGGTTCATTAATTCTACGAATTGAAAATCGGGTTTGTTCTTGCTTGGAACTATGAAGCGAGGTTTCCAGTTAACGACATTTTTAAAAATTGGTTACTTTGAATTCAAGATCATGTTCGATAAGTTTCGAGGCGTCAAAGTGGACTGTAGTGATTGCTGGGGACTAGGGATTAGATTGAGTTGCGTTGGACAGTATGTTTGTTTCAGGTGTTGCTGGTGATGTTTCTTTTTGAGTTGTGATGGGGGCTGTGCTTGTTGGTCTGTTGATGGAGTTGGGCTCTTTTGCAAAGTTCTGGGGGGTGCATTGTACGAAGGAGAACCCATCGTAATAAAATTGCTGCTCTGTAGCCCGCTACATGAGACATGGATGTAAGCTTCGCAAATGACACACCATATGCCCTCTTTTCGGAGGTGGCGTTTGCTAGTAAGGCAGTGCGTTTGATCGGCCATAATTTGGCAGCAAGGAGGGTAAGTTTATGGTAAAGATATACAAGTTAGCTGAGCGAGCAATAAACAGAAATTTTTTCTTACCATAAATAGAAAAACGAATACCATCTTTACAAAACATATTAGCACTAAAAATAACGTTTAGATTGGGGGAAATCATTCGCATTCTTAAATGGTAAAATGTGTTAATAAGGCAAAACAAAGAGTTACTTATTTAGAGCACCAATTTTACTGTTTATGAAGTTAAATTAATACTGTTAAAGAAACTCTTAAATTAGTACTTTTGCTGGTTAAAAAACCAAGACTTTCATTGACAAATAGAATTTTTCTCAGAAATGAAATTTCAGGCCAGGTTTCAGTGAAATAAGGTTCAGAACAATACGGTCCAACTACTCATATCACCAGGTTCAATTGAAAAAAGGGTCAATTAAAATGGGCCCTTTCGTCATGCGATGGTCCGTGCACAGGTTGATGATGATGATGATGAAATAATTAATTCCCTTAAATAAATTAAGGCAAAAATTAAGGCAAAAATAAAAACAAAAATATAAAGTCAAGATTAACAGTTTGAACAACTGCACTTCAAAAACCATGAACAAGAGTTCAGTTGATCAAAAGTTGACACAGTTCTCTCCAAACGAAGTTCCTTGACTCTTCTCTTGAAAGACTCGAGGGTAGCAAAAATGTATACACCAAGACGGATCAATTCATTGACAAATGTCTCAAGGCGATGCAAGATGAGGTTATCGGTCTGCCACTTCTTTGCTGTTGAAATGTGCAGAGGATGGTGGACTTCCGGCTAGCGGTCAATTTTAAAAAAATACGCAGAAAACGGCAGCTCTGTAAGACCATGTAACATTTTATAGAACAGTAACACATTGTTGAAAGTAAGATAGTAACAGATAGGCAGAGTTTTCGTGAGAAATAACTGGTCTTTACAGGGCATTGAACCAATGACCCATGTAACGAAGGAAACCAAACAGGGGATGCATAAAAATTGATACTCCTGATACGCATGTTAGCAAACATGAGCTTGGTGGATTGAGAGACAGTGAAAAGAAAATTGCGTTCGATAAATTGACGTGACTTTTACATGATAACAGCTTATTATTGGTATGTGTCATCCAGCTTAAGTCATCAGAGACAAGTAAACCCAGGTTGTTTTTTTACTACAATTGAGGGAGTTTTGTCCTTCCTGGTTGTTGACCATCACATGACGAGGAAAATAGCCTTTGAAAACAATGAGACTGCACTTATCGTGGTTGAATGCTAAATCATTTGCAGCACAATATCAAAAGAAACAATATCAAGCTGTAGAGAAAAAATATCAGTAGAAAACAACTGTAAATCGTCAGTAAACAAAAAACAGCTGGAAAATTCTATACACTCTGGCAGACATTGATAAAAAGAAGAAAAAGAAGCGGCCCCAAGATGCTGCCTTGAGGAACGCCACTAGTTACAGGACGTGGATTGGAAATAAGCGCGTTTATAAGAATACACTAGGATCGGTTGCAGATATAGGACGAAAAAAAGTACCAAGAAATCATGATCGAAACCATACAATGATAGCTTGTTGAGAATGATATCATGACGAACAGAATCAAAGGCTTTACTAAAGTCAAAATAAACAGCAGCAGATGGAACGTTGAAATCACTAGCGTGGTAAACTTTGTCCAGAAACAATAAAACTGTGTTACTTTGATCGTTGTTTTCTGAAACCATGCTGAGAGTTTGACAAATGTTTTCGAGACTCTGGATATATATGATTGAAGAGAACTTTCTCAAAACATATACCAGGGGTTGTAAGATACAGATAGGTTTATAGTTTGTAATCTCATTAGGAGACCCAGACTTCAGAATTGAAGGAACAAAAGCACAATTGAAGGCAGCAGGTCAGACGCAAGTGTTGATAGAAATATAAAAGAGAAAACTAGCAAGAGGGGAAAGTAACGATTTGCAACATTTTTAAACAAAAGCAGGAATACAGTCAACAGAACGGGTTCTTAACGGATTGTAATAATGAACTGACAACCGACGGAGACACATCAACTTCCGATAACTTGATATCAGAATTAGAAGAAACAGTCGGTACAGTATAGTCAGACGCTGGCTTCCGGAAAACAGAAGCAAAATACTCGTTGAAAAGTTCACTGATAGACTCGTCACAGATAGCTCGCTTACTGCCCCGATGAAGTTTGTTGGGATCGATTGGGGACTTCTTAAACTCTTTCAAGGATCCCGAACAAATGGAGGTCCCCAAGAACTTGGAACCAGATCTTCCGTTCACGATACAGACTCGACAGAACGACGGGACAAGACCCAAAAAGAAATATAACCCTTACGGTGACGACTTTGTAGTAGACAGGATAGATCTGAAAAAGACAGTGGAAGAAGTGGTAGGTCTAGAAGTAAAAACAGTGTCACAAGACATCGACATAGAAGTTGATCACGACCAGGAATGGATCGAGGACCGGTCGAAACCCGAAGTAGAATTCGACGACGAGCAACAGGAGTCCTACGAACAAGAGTTTAAGAAGTCCCCAATCAATCCCAACAAACTTCATCGGGGCAGTAAGCAAGCTATCTGTGACCTGTCTATCAGTGAACTTTTCAAGGAATATTTTGCCACTGTTTTCCGGAAGCCTGCGTCTGACTATACTGTACCGACTGTTTCTTCTGATTCTGATATCAAGTTATCGGAAGTTGATGTGTCAAGAAGGAGAGGATGGAGAAAATTTCAGAAAAAAACTCTTCATCCAAAACAATTGAGTTAGTGAAATCACTCTCTAACCGAGTCATATAAGACAGATTTGAAAAATATTTCCGAGTTTTGAGTTCATTGACTAAATGAATAGAATGAGAGTCATAGTAAAAAGGAAAATCAAGTCTTCTTTTACTCTTTTTGGGGCATGAATCATCAAGTGCGGCTTTAATAGAAACATCAAAAGTGGAGAGGAAATCACTTTGAGAACTTGAATACAACTTGGTGTAAAGAGGTTCTAACACACAACTAAAACGTTCCGTGTTGAAACGCTTCTTTGAATACATTTGCTTTGAGACATCAAGTGTAAAACAATCATCATCAGAGACATGCAAATAAGCAAAAATTGGAGAACGATAGAACTCCAACGATAGACAACAAATCTCTGTGGATCATTCGACCAGAAAAGATCTAGAGTAATAGCGGACAAAATAGTCGGAAAGTTCACTAATTGAAACAGATTGAGATCTTCAAGTGCACTCAAAACCTTTAACGAATATTCAGAAGATGCATAGTATGAGCTCCAACAGACGTCAGCTAAATTGATGTCTCCCAGAACAGCAAACACAGTTTGGTCTGACGGGTAGCGACCGATGTCTTCGAGCACCTCATCACGATGGTTTTGAACAGCGTTTATAAGTGTAGATGACTCAACGCGATAGTCAGAACTGAGAGGGGGATTATTGACAACCATCAAACCAAAAAACGTGTGATTGACTTTGATGACAATTGAACAACTGAAGTAAAAAAAACTGTAGGAATGAAGGAGATTGAAAGAAAAACCTTTCCGGCATGCAATAAGAACCGCACCTTGGACACGTTTAATCTGTCACAGCCAGAAATCATCAAATGGGAAAACTTCATGGCAAGTAATATCATTATAGAGCCATATCTCGGTAATAAAGAGAATGTCGACAGAGTTGGAAGAAAGAAAATTAGAAAACTTGTTACGCTGGGGGATATCGATAAGACTTTAACATTAATAAGGCAACAACTTTAACTGTGAGAGTCAATCAGGAGCGGTTATTTCCACGCCATTATGAAGTAACTTCAGTTTACGTATTTTCATTTTTTTTCGTAATGTTGTCTCCTGTTGATACATCAGATCTTAGTTTGAGAAGTTCACGCATTGTGATCTACTCTGAGGGAGACAACGGTGGCGAAGTATAAACAGGAGAACAATATGTTTTCAGCTTGTAAGACATGGATAGAAGCTTCATGCAATCGAACTTCGAGTAGAACTCAATAAGAAAAGTTCTGAGTCGGGTTGCATCGGGGTTTTCTGACCAAGATGTCTGAATGACTTCACACGTTCGTGCTTTTCTTCCCCTCGATGAGGCTAAATAGTATTCAAACTGAATATATCAGACTCTGTTTGTGAATTAAATTCGCCTATGCTTTCAGAAATTCTATCATACTTCAAACTACGAGTTCAGTGATTATCAAGTGAGTATCAATCTGCCCTACTTGAGCAGATACAGGTATAACAGGTACAACAGGCGTGGCAGTAACAGAGACAGGACTCGGATCAGAGACAGGTACAGAATCGGCCATACTTTCTTTGACAACTCTATCAATAGTCGCAGGAAGCTCAGAGCGAGCATCCTTTATGACTTCTTGAATAGTAGAAGATGAAAGAACAAAAGACTTCTTTTGCAAACTAATTTTGCATTTGAACAGGAGCAACTCAACTTTTACTATTTGTGGTAGAAGATCAACTGGGATTCCCGAACAGTTGTATTGATACCAGAGGTCGCACAGGTCTCACTGAATCCATTGACTACCGCCACTCTTGTTGCACTTCCCGCGCAAGTCAACAGGAACATTAGAGACCGAGTGAGCATCTCCTTGATTTTTACTTGACATTGCGTGCGAGATATGAAACTATTTAATAAATCTATCACAAAAATTAGGCTGATGGCCTTACCAACGCCATGCCAATGTTCGATAGGCCCATACCAACACTATATAACTACATCGGCAAATTTAAATTAAGCCAATTTTAAAGCATCCAGAGAAATAAAATCTACCCTCCTCGATTATAGCACAAATGGAATTGTCTATTTTGATGTTTTTTTAAAGTTTTTTGCACCCTCGAGGCAGATGATTGCACTCCTCATAAGTGGAAAACTCATTTTTGTTCTTATAAAGTGTATTGTGTCCGAGTATGATTCGTTCTGTTTCTCGCTCAGTTTCTCTGCTAGTTTCTGGATGGTTTTTGTAGAGCCTGGAGCTTCTCCTCCGATACACTCAAAAATTAGTGGAACAAAGCTGCTGTGTTCCACGTCCAGAATTCTTTGATGGTATTTTCGTGTTTTGACACTCTCATAATAAAGAAATTTTAAAAAGTTATTTCAAACACTTCCGCACACCTTGTGCATCATCAGGATTAAAATTATTTTTCTACAATTTTTACATAACAGTCAAAACTCTGAAAAAATGAGAGTCATGACTAAAAAAACTCTAAAATTTTTCGATCAATCAATTTTAAACAACTGTTACTACGTAATTTACGTAAGCATTAATAAACTTGCCTGTAAATTTTGGAGAGTTTTTAATTTTTTGTTCTTTCATAGTCAAAAAAATTCGATTTGGGAAAATTTTCCAATTCTGAGATATCAATTTTTGAATTTTAGCCATTTTAAACTTGGACTATAATTTTAGTGTTAATTCCCGGCTCCCAAATTCATCGCGTGTGTTGATTCTCGGCCTCTGCCTCCAAATATGCAAAACCTCTAGTGTGAGTAGTTTCTGAATGTTGGCTGTTTGGTCTATAATCTCTGATTTCAGCTCAGCAGTACTGCCTACCTCTTTATTACACTCTAACAAGTTTTGTCCTACTGGGAGTCCCCTTTGCGGTGTTGATCGATCGACCCTCGTGGCTAAAGGTCGGACTGTCTGGCCAACTTAGGCAGAGTTACATCCACTACAGAGTTACATCCACGCCATTTTGCATCTCAATTCACGAGCAAAGGAAGTTTTGAGTGATGGCAAGCATGTTTTCAATTTTCTCATGATATTTGTAGGCGTCAGATATAGTTTTAGGGCAGGATTTAGCATGCGGGTTGAATAACTTTCCATCGAAAAAGCTTCGGCTAAATCGGCCTCCCCTGTCTCTAATTGCTTTGATGTCAAGTCGAGCGTCATCTTCGGTGTGGTTCTTTTGTTGTGAAAGCTTTCGCCTTCCAACTATTGAAGTTTCCGCTCTGTTTCAACTTCATGGCATACTTTGTCCATGAGTGCCGCAAATGTATCACAAATTTCATTATGTCGTAGGTGACTGTAATCACCTTTGGAGCAGTTTTGAGAGTTGGTCAGTGTGAACGGTTGTCCACTTAGGCATGTATGTGGAGAGATTGGTGGTTCCATCCATTTCTCAGATATAAACCATCTTTAAACTCTGATTTGTCTGGAGAAAAATGTAATATTTTAAGGGTAGCACGCTTAGCCAGTTCGATGCTCCTCTCTGTGATGACGGGTTTGTTGTCAGTTTTTTTTTCTGATTATCAATTTTCCATAGTTTTAGCTTTTTTTGAGGGTGTGATGTTCTGTCTCTCATTGTTGATGTTTCAATTTTTATGAGTTGGTTCCGTTTCAGCTCTTTCGGTAGCACTGTTTTCTAACGGATCACAAATGGCTCATAAAGCTAGGTTATGAAAAGAATGGATAATGTCTAAACACAGCTTCACATGCTTTTAACCGTCTCTACCAAAGCCAGTTCTATGCTTGGTCCATTAAGATCGGGTCGACAAAGTCCTTACTATTCAAGGCTATCGGCCAAACCGCGCAAATTAACTTGATAACATGCAAAACTTGTGACCTCATGGCTGTTTCTCAGTATCCGCAGATCATGAGGTCACTCTTGAAAACAGGGCTGCTACTTATTAATATATTACTAATATTTTTGTTCAGTAGATAAAAATCATCATGTCCATAAGAGTTGAATCAACCCTTTCCCTCAACTCCTAGCGTCTCATTGTCTGAAAACGAACTTGATTTTATAGTAATTCAATTCAGCACATACCAGAAAGCTTAAGTTGTTAAACTTCAGTATTGAGTCTTTTCCCAGGACCCTTCCAGATTCTCGAATGCGGTCGAAGAGCTGTCTTCTTGATGACCAACAAGGGTAGCAAAACTTTCCAAATTGCCCTCCTGACTCTTAGGAGTTACTCCATAACGATTGTAGCTGCACTTTTTCAGCGTTCTCTCTGTTTTCTCACAGCAAAAAATCGTTGTTCTCATTTTTGCGGATTTTCAGCTTTGCGAAAATAAAAAAAGTCCACGTATCTTTTTTTTGAACGAAATTTCAAAAATAAGCATGTCAGCTCAAAGTGACCCTTCCTAATCCGTTCATTTTGTCAAATAAGACAGTTAATCATCGAAACTGCCCCTCCGTACAATTGAACTACTTCCAAAAAAATTCGTTTTGACGAACCATTTTTTAATGGCATTCCGTTCAAATGGCACACACTCCCCGGACAGCCCCGGTCAATGTCCCCATTGAGCTGCGAGTAACTCATCAAAATGGTACAGTTCCATCAAACACATTTTACAAAATGCATCAAAAGCAGTTCATTCACTATAAACTGCTATAGCTATAGCCTTCTAACCTTTTCAGTAATCTGCACGTGAGGATATAGCTAGAAATAAATTTGCTCTTTGGCTTTCATTGCCATTTTCTATTCAAAAAATTTTCTCCAGTGCTACCAAACCACAATTGAAATTATCCTACTATGCTTCTTTCCTCCGGAAATTTAGTTGATATTGGTCCTGAATTTTAAAATTGGGAAACTCGGTGGCTAGAAGGAGCAATGAAATAATCTCCCTTAAGCCTTTCATGTCACCACAAAGTGAACAGACATCTTAGTTGAATAAAATCAATTATGCTGCTGATATACTTTAAACATACTCTCCACTCAAGCTTGTCTAAATATTTAGTAAGTGTCTCTAAAAACAAATTAAAATCACAATTCAAATTTTTAAATGCAACGAGTTTAAGCTCAAAATAACTAAAAGTTTTTCCTTCATCAAGTTTGAATTTCACACTTAGTTAGCTTGGTTTCTGATTTCAGTTCTTCTAGCACAAAACAAGCTGTTGTGGAGGCACAACGTCAAATTTCTTTCCAGATCATCCTTCAAGATTTCTTCTCTTTCTTTCCCGTAAGTAATCGTTTTCAACGTCCTATTCACTGCGGTAGTTACTGCAATCCGGAAGTTTGCTTGAAAGATTCTGACCCTATGTCCATCTGGAACGAACTGTATACTCTGCTGTGCTTTGAAATATGCTATTTGGCATACTCGTACAACCAAGCAGTGATGTTGGCTCTAAACCATGGCATCAGTCGTCTTTTTGTCTATATCTTTTTTTACCTTCATCGGAATGTTCGAGATTTTGCACATTTTCTCAAAAAAACTTAAGCCGATTTTGAGGCATCCAGAGAACTAAAATCTATTCTCCTCGATTATAGCCCAAATGGAATTGTCTGTTTTGATGTTTTTTTCAAAGTTCTTTTGCACCCCCGAGGCAGAGGATTGCACTCGTCATTTAAAGAAAACTCATTTTTGTTCTTAAAAAGTTTATTGTGTCCGAGTATGATTCGTTCCGTTTCTCCTTTAGTTTCTCTGCTACTTTCTGGATGGTTTTGTAGAGCCTGGTGCTGCTCCTCCGGTACACGCAAAAATAAGTGGAAAAAAGTTGCTGTGTTCCACCTCCAGAATTCTTTGATGGTATTTTCATGTTTTGCCACTCTCATAATCAAAAATTTTAAAATTTTAATTCAACCATTTTTGCACACCTTGGGCATCATCAGGATTGAAGTTATTTTTCCACATTCTAAACATAACGATCAAAGATCTGAAAAAATAAAAATCAAGACTAAAAAAACTCTAAAATTTTTCGATCAATCAAATTTAAACAACTGTTATTACGTAATTTATGTAAGCATTAATAAACTTGCCTGTAAATTTTGGAGAGTTTTTAATTTTTTGTTCTTTCATTGTCAAAAAATTTCGATTTGGGAAGACTTTCCAATTCTGAGATGTCAATTTTTGAATTTTAGCCATTTTAACCTTGGACTATATTTTTAGTGTTAATTCCCGGCTCCCGAATTCATCGCGTGTGTTGGTTCTCGGCCTCTGCCTCCAAATATGCAAAGCCTCTAGTGTGAGTAGTTTCTGAATGTTGGCTGTTTGGTCTATAATCTCTGACTTCAGCTCAGCAGTACCGCCTTCCTCTTTATTACACTCTAACAAGTTTTGTCCTACTGGGAGTCCCCTTTGCGGTGTTGGCCGATCGACCCTCGTGGCTAAAGGTCGGACTGCCTGGCCAACTTAGGCAGAGTTACATCCACTACAGAGTTTCATCCACACCATTTTGCATCTCAATTCACGAGCAAAGGAAGTTTTGAGTGATGGCAAGCATATTTTCATTTTTCTCATGATATTTGTAGGCGTCAGATATAGTTTTAGGGCACGATTTTGCATGGGGGTTGAAAAACTTTACATCGAAAAAGCTTCGGCTGAATTGGCCTCCCCTGTGTCTGTTTCCTTTGATGTCAAGTCGATTGTCATCTTCAATGTAGTTGTTTTGTTGTGAAAGCTTTCGCCTTCCAACTACTGAAGTTTCCGCTCTGTTTCAACTTCATGGCTTACTTTGTCCATGAGTGTCGCAAATGTATCACGAAATTCATTATGTCTTAGGTGATTGTATCCACCTTTGGGGCAGTGTAGAGAGTGGGACAGTGTGAACGGTTGTCCACTTAGGCATGTATGTGGAGAGATTGGTGGCTCCATCCATATCTCAGATTTAAACCATCTTTAAACTCTGATATGTCGGGAGAAAAATTGTAATATTTTAAGGATAGCACACTTAGCCAGTTCGATGCTCCTCTCTGTGATGACGGATTTGCTGTCAGTTTTTTTTCTGATGAGCAATTTTCCATAATTTTAGCCTATTTTGAGGGTGTGATGTTCTGTCTCTCATTGTTGATGTTTCAGTTTTTATGAGTTGGTTCCGTTTCAGCTCTTTCGGTATCACTGTTTTCTAACGGATCACAAATGGCTCATAAAGCTAGGTTATGAAAGGACTGGCTAATGTCTAAACACAGCTTCACAAGTTTTCAACCGTCTCTACCGAAGCCTGTTCTATGTTTGGGGTCGGGTCGACAAAGTCCTTACTTTTCAAAGCTATCGTCTAAACCGGGCAAATTAACTTGATAACATGCAAAACTTGTGAACTCATGGCTGAGTCTCAGTATCCGCAGATCATGAGCGTTGGCTAGAAGGAGCAATGAAATAATCTTAATCTTCAAGAGATTATTCAACCCTTTCATGTCACCACAAAGTGAACAGACATCTTAGTTGAATAAAATCAATTATGCAGGCTGGTATACTTTAAACATACTCTCCAGTCAAGCCTTTCTAAATAGTTAGTAAGTGTCTCTAAAAACACTAATTAAAATCACAATTCGAACTTTAAATGCAACGAACTTTAAACTCAAAATAACCAAAAGTTTTTCCTTCATCAAGTTTGAAATTCAAACTTAGTTACCTTGGTTTCTCATTTCAGTTCTTCTCGCACAAAACAACTCCAAGTTTTAGTTTCTTCTTCTTTGTTGCTCCTTTGTTCCTTTTTCTCTTTTAGATTTTGTGGTTTGGAAGTTCTGGAATTTCTAAATTCTTCTTGTCTTTCTTTGGCATCTTGTCATTTGGTTATTGTCACTGTTCCATCTCCTCCCTCTGTGACATCGACTCTGCACTCTTGGTCTCTGTGTCTTTTAACACATCGGTGGCCATTCTGACGCGGTTGAAGGCAGTGGTCCAACACCTCTGCTCTTCCACCCGTGTTTGCAACAAGGTAGAGGATCTAAAATAGTTTCCCTATTTCTGCACAAGCTGTTAGGGAGGCACAACGTCAAATTTCTTTCCAGATATTTCTTCAAGTTTTCTTCTCTTTCTCTCCCGTCACAAGTAATTGTTTTCAACGTGCTTTTTGCTGCGGTAGTTACTGCATTCCGATGTGTCACATTGCCCGTTCTCGGTACCAGATGGACATAGTTCTGATCCTATGTCCATCTGGCATGAACTGTATCCTCTGCTGTGCTTTGAAATATGCTATTTGGCTAAATCGTACAACCAAGCAGTCATGTTGGCTCTAAACCATGGCATCAGTCGTCTTTTGGCCTAAATCTTCTTTACCTCCATCGGAATGTTCGAGATTTTGCACATTGTCTCAAAAAAACTTAAGTCTTTTAGACAATCCAGTTCTTCCAACCGTTATTTGGTCGGTGCTTCCTGTCAATTGTTCTCTTTAACATGAGCTTCCAGCCTTCTAATCGCCATCATAACGCCAAATATTATTATTGTTACGGGCTGTGATGAGTCTGGTAACCCATAGAGAGCAGCTCTCCAGAGTTCCAGGTCAACACCAGATTTCTTCGCCCAGGATACCACCATGTTTGTAGCAAACAATGGTATGGCAAATCATCATTTGTCAACAAGATGCTTCTCTAATTTCGTTTTCCTGACGCTTCCAGCAGTGGTTCCACTTCCATCATCACTCGGTGGATTTTGTGACTAACGTCTACTGCATTGCAACCTATTAATGTTGAGCCTTTCTGGTTGTGTCTTTCAAAATCGCTAAAGTTCCCTCTAGCATATAACATGAACTTTTTTCCAAGTATCGATTCTAATTCGTCTTTAGTTCTTCCGGGAAATGCGAAAAAGATCGTACAAAGTAACTTGTAAGATTTTGCCGTCGTTCTCGCAAGTCCTACACATTTTGGCACTGAGAAAGTTTGATCTACTATCGTCTTTGTGCTTTTTACATCCACTGCTACGAAGCGCACTGGATATCGGCTTTTGCACATCGGAGCCATCGTCGAGCCTACTAGGTATCTAGCTCCAGACAGTCTGCCAAAAACTTCAACCTGCTTGATGTTCATCTCCACTTCTATTGCTTCTCTCCATTTTCCGGTATGCTTCTGTTAAAATTATAACACTCCCGGAAACAATTCTACACGGATGACTGTGACCATCTCATGTTTTTGTTCTAGGTTCAGTAAAGACTCTAAAGAACCAAACATGCTGTAGAATCTTAATGCAGTCACTAAATTATCTTCAGTTCCTCGATGACAGTCTGCAATTAGTTCTATTTCCGTTTTTGCTTTCATCATTACATTTCCAAATAGTATTGTCAGTTGCTTGTGCTGTCTCGCTAGTGTTTTCACGCAGTCAAGATCCCCACCAATATAGTCTTCTAGTCCGCACACTTCCGCCAGACAGCTACACGATTTGACCCAGTCTTCTCGTCCCCAGCTAGGCAACTTTACTCTGTTGTCTCGGTTGCTCCCAGAGCCTGTAATCTTCAAGTTGTAAATGATGTTGAGGTCGCACAAATTGCAATCTGCAATAATTTCACTCTGCGAATCTGAGAATCTCAACCCAATTTCCACTCTTTTGTCAGGTTTCGATATGGAAGGTGCAGTAGCATTTTCTGCCAATACAAGCCCCAGCTTGACTTGTCGACTAGCAATAATTCTTATCGTCGATATTCTCGACCACCAGAATCTCAGCAACACAGCGTAATCATAATCGAAGTAACAATCACGTATGTCCTCATCGTGGAAAGGATTATATGCCATTCTAACAATTCCCGACACATAGTAGTATGACTTCTTTCTGAGCAGTCCAAAGTATTCACTGGACTTCAGCAGTGTCCCCATCGTTCTTTTGTGTCCCCATCGTTTTTTCGTGATCCTAAGCTCCTTATTTGAGAACCTTCGGAGTTCGTCGATCTTCTTCAAGGGTTTCAGTTCCTCAGGTTCTTTCATATTCACCCGCATTTGCTTGCTTTGGTGAATGTCCAGTAGCGCTTGTAGGAGCAAGGTCTTCGCTAGGTCACTGCTTTCTCTCAGCATCTGGGCACAGGTATTCAGCGCTGGTACCAACATTTGCTCCAACATGATCCTGACGAAACAGAAGGCGTCTCTCCAATTCGCATACGCTACCGCCGGTCCTTCACAAATCATAAAGACTATCAAACTCGTCACGAAGGAAACCTTTATCTTCTTTCGTCCTTTTCCTTTCTTCCGAGTCATACTCTCCCATCGTCACTCCCGTCATACACCAAGCAAGTCTGAGTTGTAACTCAGTTCTGACATACGGTATTGCTACTACTGCTCTCCACGGCAAGCTCACCAATTGATCCACCGTCTCCGTTTGCATTTCTGAAAAGGCTAACGTTTCATATGCCTTTTGCTTCATCGACGTGCCCTGGATTGTTTCTTCCAGGTAACATTCCATGGCACCTTAATTTTCTAGCGCAAGTAGGTGTCCTCTAGCTGAATTTCTGCATTCCAACATCTCCATGTATCCACCGGCGGGCTCGTCTATCTAGTCTAAGTCCGATACTGTCAATCGGTTATATTCCACTGGGGTCAGCAGTGTTATGACGCTTCCCTTTGCGTGATTCATGCATGATGGTTTGAAATTCCGAAGGGTCCTCTCACCACATTGGCTTAGTATTTCCATTTTTAGCGTAGCTCCAGTAAGAGTGCGGTTACTCCTCGTGGTCTTATGGCTGGCTGATCTTAATTCTGTCATGAGAACGGGTGGCACCATCGTTACATCGGTCATCGTTGTGGATGTGCCAGGAAAGCTGTCATCGCCTTGCCCCATATCAATGACATCTTCGACTCGCTTTCGTTCAGCTGAGTTGACAGCCTTCGTTGGAGGTTCAGAATCCATTTTGTCTTTCCAGTTTTTCTTAACTTTACTTAGTTGCCCAATTTGATCTTCGTATCGTTGATCTTGTCAATCAACATCTTCGATCGAATCATTCCTTTTCGAGTTCTGGACAGGTATACCACTTTCTCGTTGCTTCCCTGTTGCCTCATCTTGATAGGAGAATTAGCCTCACTTTCCTCAGTGGCCGAATCAGTTAGCAATTTGTTCATTTTCCGTTCACATTCGCCAAATATGTCAAGGATCACTGGTTTGTTGAAACCTGTTTTCAACATCGAGTGGGTCCCGTTGAACTACACTATTGTCCAGACTTCCTCCATGAAAGCAACTCTGTCCATACCGCAGCCTGCTCTATTTTCATGATCTATGTGGTAATTTTCCCACTCTTCTTCTTGCAGAGTTCTCTAGAAAGTTACTCGGCCTGCGCCTTCTATTCTTCTCCTGCGCGGAGACTCCGTTGATAGTTTTTTTTAGTAGTTTCAATCTTGACATGTGAGCTGCTCTCCGGCAAGTTATAGGCTGCATTCATAGAGGCTGAGGGAGGCTAGAGCATGGAAGTTTCATCTTCCGCTGATTCCGTCGTCCCTGCCAACTTTTCAGTTCCTTCTTCGTCTTCGTCCAACAAGTTGAAGTCCAGGCTACACACACCACCTACTGAGGCTTTATCCCTTCTCTTTTGGTCGGCTTCATTGGCTCTTCCGGTTGACGGTTTTCTTTGTCCTTAGCTTCTCGCTCTGCGTTATTCCCTCACCCTGAGGGTCTTTGCTCATCGCTCATTGTTTTGATTGGAAGCTTTGGCACGACCAGATTACCTGCTGACCGGTCTTCCCGTTCTCCGTGTTTTATCACAATTTCTTCACAACCAAAGGGCGCCAGAGCAGTCCTAGTCAGCAGTTTCCCTGTTATTTCCAACTCTGGTCTCACTTTCGCTACTTTCAGTGCCGCTTCTTGCAAGTCTGCTTTCCCTGTCATTGCAGTTGTCGGCAGGCCCTACTTGGCCCCTTCTTCCTCGAATCTCCCAGATTTTGGAGTGGCTGCGTTACTCATCCTTCTCCTTGTCGGCTCATCTACATATGCAAATAGCGTGAACTGCAGCACGGCAGCAATTCTGCCTAGGCAACACGGCTCCATCGATTTGGAGAATTTTGCCATTCTTCTCTCGTTATTCTCGAAGGCTCTCAGCCTGGGAGTGTGTACTACGGAGTCTGCTCCGAGCAACATCCTCCAAATTAAGAGAAATTCGCGTATTTCTTCTGGTAGCCTTTTCTAATCGCCCCAGTCGTTGGTTTGCTTTCTAGTAGGAGTCTGTTAGTCGAGAAATTCTAGTTATTTCGCTATTCGTTATTGTCGTAATGTCTCAAACTAAAGAGCTTCGGGAACACTTTGATATGGTATCTGTCCACTTCGCCCATTCGATCGCGGTGGTGATTATTGAAATTGTTTGCTGTCATATCTGGCTCTGATGTTTTCGCAAAAAACTAATCTTCGCTCATCGATTCGCGCAGCACTTTCTGCTCGCAGCAGTTGAGTGTGCTCCCGCCTACTACTGAATTGAAGTTCAGGTGCAACACCGACCTCCTGTAGGCTCACACTTTCCTGTCAGGGACCGCGAACGTCAGTGCTGGACCGTATATCACCGTCACCAAGTCGCTGACGCCTCTGATCAGTGCTAATGGTTCTGTCCTTATAGCCAGGCATAAATCCGTAAGTAGGGGCATGCCTCCCACATAACGTCGCAGGTCCTCTTCTTTTTCTTTTGTCTTGTACTCTCCGGTGCCGAAGCGATTCTGTTGTAACTGGAACTGGATCATAGTATGTCTTAGATGCCGCATTTTAGTCCAAGAGGCCGTAGAGTTTTTCATGTCCAAACTTTCCAAATTCTCCCTCATTTGCTCGGGGTAGCGGGTTACAGCTATCAACTCTCCCAGTTTTCCATGCGCTATCGCAGTCAATGTCAGGAGTCCATCCAGTCGGAGACTTTGTATTTCTTCGGTCAACAGCACTGCTGGTCTATTTGAGAAATTTTCTGCTTCGAACGTCACGAACAGTCCCAGGACCACTACGATAGATAATCCCGTAATGGCCTTGAGTATTTCCCGTATTAAATAGCGAGAGAGACCCCGGGTAAGTTTTCGCCAGGAAGGGCGTGGGCCATCCTCCTCCCAACCTTCCCAACATGCTATCCGTCCTTTCAAAACCTTCTTCTCCTCGCATGTTCTCTGTCCAGATTGTCTCGAGTGTCGTCTGATACATTCTATCTCTGTACTCCGTTGACTTCTCTCCTTCGTTGTCCGCCGAATTCAATTCTCGTACCAGGGCAGCGTGTATCTTTGGGATCATCGGTGGGCCCCGCTCGAAAGCGTCTATGCCCAATGCTGCTATCCGTGGAGTAAAGTGCAGCCACTTGTTTGCCTTTGCCTCCGGTTTCGCTCGCAAGACCATAGCTCCCAAGTCAGCTTTCGTTTACTTGGCGTTCTGCCTCTTTGGTTTTTCTTCCTCATCGAACTCCATTCGTCTGAACCAAGTTCACTAAACATCTCCACTATCATTTGATCATCGTTTTTTTGCTTCATCTTGAGCTGCCTGTTGAAAATGGACAGTTCCAATCCCAACATTTTGTCCAACACAAGCATGGGTAATTAATGGTATTTCAATCCTCTCATAGCGTTTAATAAATCTGACCATACTGCAGGCAATTTTGACCGAGGAAGTCTCATATTCATCGCCTTCACTTCGCAAATTGGAGCAGGTATGATCACATCATATTTCCCTTCTGAGAGGAGCGCTATCCTTGCATACTGGCTTTGGCGTTATTTCTGGAATACGCTTTCTTTTATGGAATGCCTTCCTTTATTTTATGGAAATTTGCCCAGAGAATCCAGAATGTCTTTAAATGCTGGCCACACCGCAGCTTCCACCCGTGCTGGCTCTCTGAGTCTGCTCAGGAGACCTCTGCTGTGCACACGATCATTAATACCGGTTAACACGATTGTTATCAGATTCACTTCGGTTTGTCGTTGAACCGCAATTGGCATTGATATGTTTTGCATCCAATGCAGATCAATTCCCGCCAACATTATCACATCGGGCCAAAACAAGGACTTAGAGGTGTTCACGAAGTCCGATCTCACAATCACTAGTATCTTCGCCCTTCTCATCTCTGATTTGTCGTACGCAGAGAAGATGGTCTCGTCTATTCTGAATTTCAGTTCACCGTATCATTCAGCATCACCTTCTTGTTTTAATTGCTTCGGATAAACTCTTTCCTCACATTAGCTGGAGGTGCTCGCGCTTGTTTAAAAGATCTTCACAAATTGCCCCGTTGGTGCTCTTCCTCCTGGTCTCTCTTCTCTAGTTTGCTCGCTGTGATTCTTCCTTACATCATGCAATGGTCTGGCCTCCAAAGGACCCATGGTGCTGTTTGAGGGCAGTTCCTCAAGGTCAGCAAACCGTAATGCTGTCGTAGAGCTGAAGTAAATCTCTGCTGCTATCAACCAGTCATCACCTGCAATCGAGTACAGTCCATTTACTGAGTCTCGCGCCATTCAGCATTCTCATCGCATCAGCTGCAAATTTTACTGTTTTGGAGGTAAAAATTCATCAAATCTTGCTTGTAAATATGCAAAGGGAATTTTATCGGTCTGGACCTCATTAGGGAACGCCTATCTGGACGTCGCTCTTCCCAGTTCGCAGTCGTCGTCGTCTTGGATCTGGAGGTGCCTGAGGTTGTATCTGTCTTCTGATTGACTAGTCCCAAACTTCGTCGGGACTAAGTTGAGGTTCAAAAATTAAATTGATCGTTAAGGTTTCAGAAACAAAGTCACGAATTTCACACCTGTAAACATTGCTCCCAAATCGAAGTAAAATGTATTTAAAAACAGTCAGATAAAAAATTTTTGATCTTAAAAAAATTCAATTGAGTATAAAATCTAGGAAACTGATTTAAAAGTGGACAGTCTACAATTTTGGATCTGTTCCTAGATCTATCGTTTGAGCATTAGTAGTCACTAACCCTTCCAACCCCAAGATCCTAGTAACATAATAACATAACACATAACACATCCTATAGTCAACTTACACTTAACCTATACTCAAATAATACGTCTATGTAGATGCACTTCTTTGTTGGTATCCGATAAGAACATATGTCTCAGCGCGAACAGCTGAAGAGGATGCAGTCGTCCTTTGTTCGTGTCATACACCGGAATTGATAGTTCTTTCACTCACCTCTCCAGCAGGAAGTCTCTTAGTCACGTCAGGAACAAAACCAGATCCTCAGCGTCCACATGCTGCTTCTCCGTCGCCCTCGCCACCAAGAACCATAGGTACATCCCTGGTATCTACAAAACCGCCGGTGGCAAAGCTGCTTCACCCCCTATTCACAGTCCATGCTTCCACAAAAACTCAATGTTTTTCCACTCTAATCCTGCTGCTAATTCTGCTGCTAATCCTGTTCTGAAACTCGTATCCGCGGTAATGGCTATCGCACAAGTCCTATCGGAAAGTATAAAATTGCTGTCCGTTAGTTTAATGTTACTTGAGTATTAATTTGTCAAGTCAAGATATGACTTTACTAATTTCCGTAGTCTGTTTCCTTAGGGTCTTCATTTCTGTCTCTAAATCACCAATTTATCTTGCAATTTTCAATATTCTTTCTTAACAAATTTTCAATATGGATAAGTCCTACACTCACTCTCCAGACAAAAACATCCGTCGACGTCCCTGTCAATCGGTTGTGGGATACTAAGTTGAGGTTGGACGCAGCAATGAACAAGGGTCCTTCCTGAGCTGCCCAGGATGGATCATTATTATCATTCCTTATGTATTTCATGCTCTCGCGGTCCGCGTCCTTGACTCTGGTTTTCTTTTGGGTCTGATGTCATTTCGTTGAACCACTCCAACACGCGCAGGTTCGACAATTCTTGTTCAAAAGACCGCTGCTGTTCGTCGTCAAATTCCACTTCGGGTTTAGACCGATCGTCGATCCAATCGTTGTCTTCCATTCGTGAACCAGTCATCTCCTCCAGACCCATCAGATCTTCTACTATCATTTCCAGGTCTATCCTGTCCACTAGGAAGTCGTCTCTTTAAGGGTTATTGTTCTTTATGGGTCCTGCCCTGTCACTTTGTCGTGTCTGCATCAAAAAGGGTAGATCTGGTTCCATGTTCTTGTGAAGTTCTTTCTTTTCGGAGTTGTCCCAAGCCTCTTCTGCATAGGGTAAGATTTTTTCATCCGTATCAATTATTTCATTAAAACCCAGTCGAACGGCGGGCTTGTTTCTTCTTCCAGTGCCATCATTCTTTTACCTAGTGCCTTTCTCATTGACTTCGCGAGCAGGATCCATCATTAGGTAATCGCTTCCTCCATGTCTTCCAGTTTAAGCCAATCTTCTGTGGATGGGTTGTGTGGTTTATTGTTTTCAAAGTTCGCAGCTCGACCGGTACTCAGTCTGTAAAAAGAATCCCTTCATGCACTTCTATAATCATGAACGGACCCCTCCATTTCGTCAGGAGTTTCTTCGTTCCAATCGGCGGGATAACGTTATGAAAGACCCGCACGTAGTCTCCTACTGTGTAAACTTTTGCACCAGCTGCTTTCGTATCACATTATTTTCCTCTGCCTCGCCTGATTTTGTTGCGTATTTCGTCTACATAAACCTTTTAGCTCCTGTTGACGTCTGATCACAGCCCTTACATAGACTTGTGGCAATGTCTTCTTTCCATCATATTGCGGATAAATGAAAGTCAACGTCAATGCCTTCTCAAGTCCAGTCGACATCATGTGTGGGCTATTTCCTGTGGTAGAATTTTGCGTACTCTTGTAAGCTTCCATCACTTGTGGAAAATATCTATCCCAATCTGTCATGTATCGGGAGCAATACACCCTCAACATCGACTGATTTTGTCTTTCTACTCAGCCATTTGTTTGGGAATGGTATGTCGTAGAATGAGCCTGAGGCAGTTCCATTGTATGATTGGAATGTCAACGGGCATCCATGTCTTGCTATCCATGTATTGATCAAATGATTGCAAGTCTCCTCGGCAGAGGAAGCTATGCATGGCATGGCCTCTGCATACTTGGTGAAGTGATCGAGCATCACCAAGACCTGATTATCGCCACTGTCTATCATACTTATCTTCTGGTAATCAATCTGCACCACTTCAATAAACTCGGATGACTCGATTGACTGTAATGGAAATCGCAACTTACTAGGATATTTCATCTGTTGGCAAGACAGACATGCCGTAACCCACCTCTCGCATGCTTTCTTCCTCCCAGGCCACTCAACGCGTTTCAAACTCCGCAGGTATATTTTATCGATTCCTCGATGGCTTATCTGATCATGTGACCTGATTAAAAATTCCGTTTGATAGAGTTGCGGCAACTTTTTGCGTTGTAATTGTATTGGATTTTGTCCTCTTCTCTCCTTTTGCAAGCAACGATACCATACTTGTTCAGATATAACCGTCTCTCTTTTTGCATATATTACCGTCTCAAGATTAGGTAATTATCTTCTTCCAGGGCTCTTTTGTCTGGTGCCACATTTTTGATCCACGTTTTCAAGCTACTTGTCATGTGGACATTTCTCTGCACTCTTAGTAAGTCTGAGAGTCTGTATCTCGCATTCAAGTATGTCTTCGAGACCCTCAGTTGACCGTTCAGCTCATTTAGTTGATGCGCGTCATCTTCCATCTTAACACACCAAATCTTTGCCAATGGCTTTGTCTCCTGATTAAAAGATTCTAGGTCAATTCTGACTGCTTCCTTCTGCGGTAATAGGCTCATCAAACGTTTTGACACCGCTTTCATCTTCAGGTCATCTGCCGCGTTGTCAAAGACTTTCTCACTCGGGAACAGGTAGCGATCACTATCAGGGTCCTGATACAACTCCCTGGCCAAGTCTCTTGCTCGAGTCTCCAACAGTAATGTGTGGATCGCCAACTCTGACCATTCTGATCCCGTGCTCGATTTCCTGTTCGAGTACTTGTCAGCCTCCGATCTCTTCTAAGTGTCGTCTACAGATGAGTCTGTCGTGGAGCATGTCTCCACGGCAGATTCTGATTAACTTGATTTATTCATCCATCTAAACTCCCAGGACAAAACTTTGTCCACCTGGTCTTGTCCATCTACGTACCTACTCAATGTTTGACTCCCCGGCCAAATTTTTTTGATCCAATTTTTTCTACTCGGCTTCTATCAAACCTTTATCAAGTGCCTCAATAATACTGTTTTTTTTTCGAGTCACGACCTCTTGTTACTTTTTCTTGTAGGATGTCCTCATTAAAACGCATTAAGAATTGAGAATACTAGAGTTGAGAATACCTTCTTTTTTCTTTGTGCTGGTTTCTTGATGATTTTATCAATACTTTCTCACCTATTATCAGCGAATCTACTGCTGCTGCCCATTCAGGGTCATCTCTAGTCACTTCTTTCTCTGCATCAATCCTGGTGTGCTCTTCACCGTTTTCTTTAGCAAAGAGATGCTGTTAATGTTCATAGGAGAGAGTTCCTGTTGAAACAGGTTTGAAAGTATCAACAGATCCAAGGGCACTGGGTCGTTCTTAGATAAGATCTTGATCTCTGCCGCTTTCTCCACTGGTAATTCAGGATGTCCTGGTATATGATGTCCTGACTTAGGCAGCCATCTCGTCAAGTAAAGTGCTCCGTAAGCCTCTTCGCTCAAAAACGAGAACCCTTCATTGATCTCCGCTTGATTGGTCTGCTTCTGTTCCAATTTTTCATGAAACTCAGAGGCGGTCAGCATTCTGGTGCTTTTCAAGCATCATGTGCTCGATTTTCATGTGGTAGCCATCCAACCTAGCTATCCATCTACCAATGTAGCTCTGTTCCCTCAAGTAAGTTCTCAACCAGGTTAATGCTTGTTGCCCACTCGCAACTTGAAGAGAGCACTCCCCAAGTAGGCGCGATACTTCACCACGAACTTGACTACCGGAAACAATTCTGCTTTTGGCGCACCGTATTTCATCTCAGTGTCGCTCAACATCTTACTGCCATATTCAATGGGACGGAGAACTGTACTCCCATTCCATTCTTGTTCCTGCAGCTGTGTTCCGGAGAAGCATCAGTGTCGAGAACATACACGACTTTCTCCGTGGGCATACTAGAACTGTCACTTCGCACAGCTCCCTCTTTATGCTCTGGAAGGCTTTCTGTGCCCTTTCATTCCATACGAACTTCTTCCCTTTGTTGCGCATCAGGTGCTGTATCGGTTAGTCTTTGTCTGCGTATCTTTTACGAATGTTCGATGAAATATTCGCAAATCCTGGGATGCTCATCAACTGCGTGTCAATTTTGGGGGCCTTCCATGTTAACACAGCCTCCACCGCAACCGCATATGGCCTCATGTCATGCTATTGTACCATTTTCCCCCGTACTTCATTGAGTCCCTAAGAATCTCGCATTTCGAGCGTTTGTATTTCAAACCAGCTCTCTTTATGCAGTCAAAGACCTCATCGAGTCTGTCAATGTGGTCCTCCAAGGTGGGTGTAACTATCACTACGTCATGCTTATAGCACATCACGAGATTGCCATACTTCCTTGTTATGCTGATCTCTTCTAAATGTCGTCTACAGATGAGTCTGTCATGGAGCATGTCTCCACGGCAGACTCTGATTAACTTGATTTATTCATCCATCTGAACTCCCAGGACAAATCTTTGTCCGCCTGGTCTTGTCCATCTACGTACCTACTCAATGTTTGACTGCCCGGCCAAATTTTTTTGATCCAATTTTTTCTACTCGGCTTCAATCAAACCTTTATCAAGCGCCTCAATAATACTGTTTTTTCTCGAGTCCAGACCTCTTGTTACTTTTTCGTGTAGGATGTCCTCATTAAAACGCTTTGAAGAATTGAGAATACTAGAGTTGAGAATACCTACAATCCCTTCTTTTTTCTTTGTGCTGGTGCCTTGATGATTTTATCAATACTTTCTCACCTATTATCAGCGAATCTACGGCTGCTGCCCATTCAGGGTCATCTCTAGTCACTTCTTTCTCTGCATCAATCCTGGTGTGCTCTTCGCCGTTTTCTTTAGCAAAAAGATGCTGTTAATGTTCATAGGAGAGAGTTCCTGTTGAAGCAGGTTTGAAAGTATCAACAGATCCAAGGGCACTGGATCGTTCATAGATAAGATCGTGATCTCTGCCGCTTTATCCACTGGTAATTCAGGATGTCCTGGTATAGGATGTCCTGACTTAGGCAGCCATCTCGTCAAGTAAAGTGCTCCGTAAGCCTCTTCGTTCAAAAACGAGAACCCTTCATTGATCTCCGCTTGATTGGTCTGCTTCTGTTCCAATTTTTCATGAAACTCAGTTTTCTTGCTGAGGCGGTCAGCATTCTGGTGCTTGTCACGCATCATGTGCTCGATTTTCATGTGGTAGCCATCCAACCTAGCTATCCATCTACCAAGGTAGCTCTGTTCCATCAAGTAAGATCTCAACCAGGTTAATGCTCGTTGCCCACTCGCAACTTGAAGAGAGCACTCCCCAAGTAGGCGCGATACTTCACCACGAACTTGACTACCGGAAACAATTCTGCTTTTGGCGCACCGTATTTCATCTCAGTGTCGCTCAACAGCTTACTGCCATATTCAATGGGACGGAGAACTGTACTCCCATTCCATTCTTGTTCCTGCAGCTGTGTTCCGGAGAAGCATCAGTGTCGAGAACATACACGACTTTCTCCGTGGGCATACTAGAACTGTCACTTCGCACAGCTCCCGCTTTATGCTCTGGAAGGCTTTCTGTGCCCTTTCATTCCATACAAACTTCTTCCCTTTGTTGCACATCAGGTGCTGTATCGGGTAGTCTTTGTCTGCGTATCTTTTACGAATGTTCGATGAAATATTCGCAAATCCTGGGATGCTCATCAACTGCGTGTCAATTTTGGGGGCCTTCCATGTTAACACAGCCTCCACCGCAATCGCATATGGCCTCATGTCATGCTATTGTACCATTTTCCCCCGTACTTCATTGAGTCCCCAAGAATCTCGCATTTCGAGCGTTTGTATTTCAAACCAGCTCTCTTTATGCAGTCAAAGACCTCATCGAGTCTTTCAATGTGGTCCTCCAAGGTGGGTGTAACTATCACTACGTCATGTTTATAGCACATCACGAGATTGCCATACTTCCTTGTTATGCTGGTCAAAGCCTGAGCCATCAGTCTTTGAAAGGTGGCCGAGGGATTGCACAAGCCGAAAGGCATCCTCTTCCACTGCTACAAACCTAACTCACATGCAAATGCATTCTTTTCTCTATCCTTTTTTTGCAGGGAAACCTGCCAGAAGGCAGAACCCAGGTCCAGTCTGGTGAAAAAATTGGCATCGCCAAGCTTTGAGAGGCTCTCGTCTATGCGTGGTATTGGGTAAGCGTCCTTTAGAGTCACCGCGTTCAGGTTGCGAAAATCGCAGCAGAATCTTAGCTGTCCTCCTTTCAAGCGCCTTGCTCCCTCTCTGTGGGGAACGGCGCCTTCTTCTAGTTCGATCTCGTGCTCCACGAAATTACAACCACCAATATCTGCTTTATGTTTTGAAAAAACGTCTGCGTTCTGATTTAAAACTACCCTTAGCAACTCAAACTCTCCTTCCCCCCCCCATCTTACCTCTTAGATGCTCTATCTCCAGCAAAACCAGTTTGTTTGACTCTAGTGCATATGAAGAGGGGCGTTCCGGAAAATTCGAGCAGCTCGATATGCCGTCATCTGTTTCAGATTTCATTGAAAAAAGTTTAATTAAAAATTTCGATGCATTAACCCCTTATAAAATTTCAACCCTTTTAAATTTTTATTTGCGTGAATTGGATAGTCCTTCACTACATGTTTTTTCAGACCCGGCGTTTCTTCATAACCCTACCTCATTGGCAAAGCGTAGCCAAATTTCCTTCCACGCTGGGTTGAAAGCGTTGTGTCCAGTGAGATTATTGACTGTATCTTACTTCCTTGTGGCACCATCCCGAATGTCTGTCCGTAAACCATGTTCAACTTCATGCTAAAACTGCTCGGTGCCTTAGTTTCTTCCACCACTGATGCTTCAAAGGCGTTGAGCTGTTCTTGAGTTCTTTCGTTTTCGAGTTCGAGCTTGGCTTTTTGTTCTGTTTCCTTTGTCGCTAACTCCTGTTGAACTCTATCCAGGGCATCTATTGGTGCTGCCCTATAGTCAATCTTAAAATCATTAGTTGCAGTTTCAGGCTCTGCACCACTCGTTTCGTCTAGCACGGCTTTCACATTCTTCGTAGCCAGCTCCTGCGGTTTCTCCCTCCTGCATGCTTCCGACTCACTCATCAGGCGTGCCTTGCTGGCTTTAACGCCTGATGGAGCCTATTCATGCCTAAGATACTTTATTTCCACCACAGCATCCCAAAATTTTAGGCAATTTGTTTTAAAATGACCCTCCAGGTGGCGAAAGAAAAACCTGGAGACTAAATTTGCAATCACTCCTCTCATAAAATCTTTATGGTTTATGTTCGACGCTTCTTCATCTGCAAGACTAAAATTGTTAGATTTCATGCCCTGTTGTTAGGTTGGATATACCAATACATGTTGGTCTGTTGGACTGCAGTTTGTAAAAACGCGCCTCTTGTCCATCTCATCCATGGGCTTGTACCAGTTATTACCTTGGTTTGTAGATTCAACGTTAAAAATGCCAAAGAAGAAATTAGCAGAGGGCTAATGAGAGGATTTCACTGCCCCTCCTGGTCGTCAAGATAACAGCTCTTCGACCGGATTCAATAATCCCGAAGGTTCTTGGGAGAAGACTAAAAACTGAATTTAAAACAAATTTCAGCTTCCTGAAAAGCATTGTTTTGAATTAAATAACATCAAGTTCGTTTTTAGTTAATGAGAAGCTAGGAGTTAGAGAAAGGGTTGATCCATCTCCGATAGATATGATAATTTCTATCTACTGAACAAGGCAATAGTAAATTAAAAAAATATGTAGTAGCCCTGTTTTAAGGAGTGACCTCGTGGTCTGGGGATATTGAGACCCAGCCATGAGCTTACTATTTTTGCATGCAACCAAGTCAATTTGCGCAGTTTGGCCGATAGTTTTAAGTAGTAATGACTTTTTTGAACCAATTTCAATTGACTACACAAAGAACTGGCATTAGTAGAGACGGTTAGAAGCATGTGAAGCTGTGTTTAGATGCTAGCCAGTCATTTCATAACCTATTTTTTTCCGTCGGTATGTATTTCCGTGCCAATGTTAAATAAATGATTTTATATCAAAAACGGTGTCAAGATGAACCAAAATTTTCCAAAGACGGCACCAAGATAAATTGGATTGGTCCAGTTGTTCCAAAGTTATAAAGCAAAACGTCTTTTATCCAAACTCAAAAAATTTTCAAACTTATTGATTCCGCCTAATCTCTGCCGCAATTCTTGTCTTATTGGCCTGAAAAATATTGATCCCATCACAAAAAGCCTATGCTCTTCTAGTTAAATGCGCAAAACCCGATCTAGAACGTTTCAATTGAAAAAATTTCCCAAAAACAATCCTATTCCGACCCCCCCCCCCTGGTTGATGAATCCACCAAATCAAACCCATTAAGTTCTTTTTTACTGGGGCCAGGAAAGTTGTTGGCAGACGGTTTCTAAAATCTCTCGATTCAAGAGTGTATGATATCCAAAAAAACAACTTTTATCGCCATAACTCAGAAATTTCGAAAAAAATCTTTTTTAAATTGCGTTGTTTCGTTTTTTTTTCACATATCACAAGACAGGGGATTTCTGTACCCAGTTAGTTCCAACCACGTCCGAACTAAATTCAACCGGTTCCTTCAGTTAAATTATTCGAATTACGATGTAACTCACTAACTTAGCGCTTTTATCCGTTTCGAAAAGTATCGATTCCCAAAAATCGCAGTTTTTGGGGGCGTCAAAATATTACTATTTTGACCCTAAAAACCGGACTGTTTACGGTCTTTTTGACTAAAAAATGGTATAGCAATATTATTACGAGTAGTATGATTAGTAGTACTACTAGTATTACACCCCTTCGGGTCCATTCAATGTCCAAATTAAATTCCCAACTCGGTGGGTGTCACTACAGTGCAGTCGCTCTCGACACCCCACAGTTTGATAAAAAAGGATACAAAGCTTGTTAACGATACCCAACAGTCGATTGTTGTTGTCCTTGAGACCTTTCCGGCTGCTCCTTGCAGTGCTTGCCGGATCAGTCTTCCGCTCTTATACCGTGACCCTCCCGGATTAAGCGCAAGTTACCATTAATGTGCTTAAATATTTAAACAACCCTACAGTAAAGGCACCAGAGACAGGCCAAAAATTTGATCGCTATGATCCGTGTTGATATAAATGCCTGTAAGAACAAAGTATCCAACAGCAACAAACGCGAGGATCGGATGACATCTCGTCTGGGGAGATGATCTTTACAAATTTCATTTAAATTTTTTTTCTACTGTTTTTGGTTTTTTTGGATATTTTTTATGTTTTTGGTTTTTTCTTAGGTACTACAGAATTTCTTGGTATAAGCTGAAGTGTTTTTGGCCATAAACTGCTCAGGGATCGACGGGCCGGCCAATCCCCTCCCACCTGCCACCCTTCAGGATACGCGAACTTTCGGTCCTAACTAGGTGTTAAAAAGCTAAATCAGTTATTCCGGAAGTTTTCAGCGTTCCAAACCACCCTTCCGGCTCCTCGTTAAGGGCCTTATTGTGAGCATCCGCTCAACGAGGAATGGGGTGCTTCATTAATGGGTCTGCCGGTCAGGATACTGAAAAAATACCTCCCACGAGCGCCAGAAAACCTGAAATAAAGCTAGGTTATGAAGTTACTGGCTAGCATCTAAACACAGCTTCACATGCTTTTAACCGTCTCTACCAAAGCCAGTTCTTTGTGTGGTTGATATACATCAGGTCGACAAAGTCATTACTATTTAAGGCTATCGTCCAAACCGCGCAAATTAACTTAGTTGCAAGCGAAAATAGTGAGCTCATGGCTTGGTCGCAGAATCCCTAGACCACGAGGTCACTCCCTGAAACAGGGCTACTACTTACTTATTATATTACTATTGTTTTTTTCAGTAGTTAAAAATCATCGGAGATGGATCAACCCTTTCCCCTAACTCCTAGCTTCTCATGATCTGAAAACAAGCTTGATGTTATTTAATTCAATTCGGGACATACCAGGAAGCTAAAAATTGTTGAAATTCAGTATTTAGTTTTTTCCCATGACCCTTCTGGATTCTTGAATCCAGTTGAAGACCTGTCATCTTGGTGACCAAGAGGGGTAGAAAAATCCTGCCAGTAGCCCTCTTGATTCTCTTGAAGTGATCCGTAACAATTTTAGCTGCGTTCAAATTTTAACAATGTTCTTCCGCTAATATGTTCGACTGTTAAATTCTATCTGCTAAATTTAGCGTTCTGTCTGTTTTCGCTCAGCAAAAATCGTTGTTTTGATTTTCGCGGCTTTTCAGCTTTAGCGAAATAAGTTCACTTTTTTTTGAACGACTTTTCAAAACTAAGCATGTCAAATCAAAGGGACCCTTCCCAAACCGTTCATTTTGTCAAGTAGAACCTTTAATCACCGAAACCAAACTGCCTTTTTGTACAGTTGAACTACTTCTAATAATTTTGTTTTGACGAACTTTTTTTTGGCAGCATTCTGGTCAAATGGCACACCTAATCCTCTCATTCTGAGTGGTAGCGCAGAAAGGCTGCCATCTTCATCGGTTAGATAGTTTGTACCACTAACGCTGAGAAGTAACTGCTGTTTTCCGTTTTTCTCAATTCCATCCATTTTCTTGAATTATTCCGGAGTTGTTCTGCTTAGAAAGTTTAATTTATTTTGATTTCAAATTGTGTAGTAGAAGTACACATTTTGTGGTGATGTTTATGCCATTTTGTAAAGCTTTTTTGTTAGAATAGTTGTCTTTTTAATTTCAGTTTCCATGTATTTATCGAATGTTGATGGTGTTTGTATAACCGATCCAATGACTCTAAGAAAAGTCTACCATTGTAATTTTTGTGCCTTTGAATATCTCTATGGCGCTTTCCCGACGGTTTTCCTTCACTATGAGTTGACACTTGGAAGGCTTCCCATTGTAGCCAAAAGCCTTTCAGTTCTCATCCAGGTTGTCCAGTATTTCGCGGAGAGTATTGCGCAAAGTTCAACTGCAGCGCTTCCGTCATCTGCGTACCATTTTTGGGTGACATTTACTTTTTGTAGCAGCTTGATGAATGAATGGGATTATCCCAATTCAGTTGATAGCCATGGGTAGAGTATCATCTTGCGTTGTGCCTTTAGTAGATGTCAAAACCGTGTCATTGTTATATAAATTTGAGGGATGTTTATATGAGTCGGCCAGCGCATGTTGTAGTGCCGGACAAAAGTTTTCTACATTTTTAGAGCAAAATCTCTATTTAGCGAATTGAGGGATTTTGTGGGTCAATGAGTAGTATGGCGTCCGTTTCCGGTTACTCAAACTCGTTCCTCAAGCTGTGGATAGCATATTCAATTTAACACTTCTGGCCTAAGCAGATTTGAAAATTTTTTCCTAGATTTTTAGGGTCTGATTTTTTTCAGGATACAGGGGACTGTTTTTCCTTCAATGACTTCGCTCAGGGAAATACTCCTTTTGTTTTTTGTCTGAAAGGCAGCCAATGGCGGCAGATGTTTTTGCATGTACTCATTAGTTTTTCGAGTTGTCTTACTTCCTCGTTTACTTCGCACTTCTTCTGTATTGGATGTCTAATTTGGAGATCTTTCGTTTCAGTGAAAAGTTCGTCTTATAGGCCTTGCTTCGATAAAATTATGCGGAGTTTCAGTGTTATGGAGTTTGTTCCGTTTGTTTCTGATTTAGTTTTGGGGAGCAGCAGATGTGCGAGAATCCTTGCTGCTTTCATTGCGACGTTAGAATTTGGTGTTTGGTCTACTGAGGACAACAGATGCTGGTTCAGTATTTCTATGAACTGGAAATCGGTCTTCTTCTTGCTTAGAACTATGAAGCGAGGTTTCCAGTTAACGACATTATTAAAAATCGTTTACTTTGAATTCAAGATCATGTTCGATAAGTTTCGAGGGGTCAAAGGGGACTGTAGTGATTGCTGGGGACGAGGGATTAGATTGAGTTGCGTTGGACAGTATGTTTGTTTCGGGTGTTGCCAGTGATGTTTCTTCTTGAGTTGTGAGGGGGGCTGAGCTACGTGGTCTGTTGATAGAGCTGGACTCTTTTGCTGGCCGCTACCTGAGACATGGGTATTTGCTCGTCCATAATTTACCAGCGAGGAGGGTAACATTATGGTAAATAAATACAAGTTAAGCGAGGAAGCATTAAACTGAACATTTTATTGCCATAGAAAGAAAAGTGAATACCATCTTTACAAAACAAATCAACACTAGTGTTGGGGATAATAAGCACATTTGGTTAAACTTATGAACTATCAAATTTATTAAAAACCTCATATCAATAGCAAAGTCTGAAACCGTAGATGAGTTATCATTAAAGCCGGCTACTATAGTAACACAGTTCAGTTTCTGCGAGGGGTAGGTAGCGCGAGACAGTAGCGGCAAGGTCGGATAGCTTTGCACCTCTGCACGAGTTGACCGTGGCTCTGACATCTTTGGGGCTGCAGTACTTAGTCCTTGAGGTCCTATTATCAATTTCCTGCTCCATTTGTGTAGCCACTTCGGCCTATACTTCGGCATGGACATTCACTAAACAGGATACAAAAGAGGCAAAACAAGAGAAAGAATAGATTGTTAATTGCATTGTAGAAAAATGGATTTAAGTAACTAATAGCAAAAAAGAAATGAAAGCGATTACAATCTCGTTTTTCACCGGTGGAGATTCCGGCGAGGTGTCCTGGTAAAAAGGGAGTATCGCGGCTTGACGAGCTTGTCTTTCATATCCACAGCATGGTTCAACAACTCAAACAATAGCTTTTAATGGTCCTATTGAATCATAAAATTTGCGCTATTCAACGAGACAGGAAAAAAAAATTCAACAAAAATTAACATTTAAAGGCTGAGGTGTGATATTGCTGATACTTTTAAGCAATATTGAATGGTAAAACGCAGTAAGACTTAAATGAAATAGTGAAATGCATTAGTCTACATCAAATGGAATAAGCAATTGTTACATTAAGAGAAACACTATCCAGCTAAAAATTATTGCGCGCGAAACTTCCAAATTAATTAGGAATTCAGAAATCCAGTTCAGTGAAAAACTCTTTTGTTAAAACAATATCAAAGAACATCTGAGGACAGCTAATATTCGACATGCTCAGAAATGTGGCAACGAAGTAAAATTGAATATCAAACTCGGTTTTCACGAGTCATTGAAGCTACCAGACCTTTAATACGAACTTTCATGCGTTCCTTTTGTACCTTTACGCCACGCGTTAAGAGGAGAAAAAACCAGAAAAATGAAAAATTCAAAGTTGCTAAACACCCTCAGTACATTTAATTTGAATTAAAATAAATTTTTATCCAAACTGTTATCATCATTTTGGCATACATATTTCTGATCGACTCTAAATTCAAAAATTTCAATTTCTCTTGCTGTTAATCTTATGACTGGGAATAAAGCTTCCATCAGCGATGACTTGGTGCTAGATAATTATTCAATTATAGCCCATTTTTAAATTTTGGAGTACTCAAGAGATTTGCAAATGACTCGCGTGTTCTCTTGGATCATAGATCAACCGAAAAGAAGTTGTCATAAACAAGCAGCAACTATGAGCTCTGTGATGAACAAAAAAACAAAAACTTATGTTTTTTCACTGCCTAATTCCTCTGGTCAAGCCCTCAACAGACAGATCTCGAGCAAAGACTTAAGCTAATCAGCAGCCAGCTCGATGAAAGAAATATGATGAGAAGAATGAGACTTGCCTCTTCGGATGACATAATGTCCCTTTTTTGGCTCCTAGTTAAAAAAAATCAGTGTCTAAGCACTCAAAAAGGGCTGATTTACATACCCCAACCCAAAAAAACTCAATAAACCTTTAAAACTGAGTTCGGGATGTACAAAGCATTCAAGTTTTTTCCAGCTGAGTCAGAAGCCGTTACGGATAAAACTGTTCCCCAAGTTTTTAAAGACATAATATGAAAACTCAACAGCATTGCCGGGCTCCACTTCTTGAAACCGCTAAGTAGTTTCCTGAACCTTACAAGTGAACTTGAAGTACCCAAAAAAACCAGATGTTCTATTTTGAAGTAAGACTTATCAACTACAGATTGATTTTTGTGATCAACTGTCATCGGCAATACGTTCAGATACATCGGACCTAAACGCGTTGGAAAAAAGCACCCGCAGAGCGACAGTTTGTTTTTGTAAAACTTCAATGGTTGGTGATAAGTAACGAGGATTTGAAAATGCTGCACATCCTTTTGAAACTTAGTTGAGGATTGGAAAGCTCAAATTGCTCACTTCTTATAAAAACAATTTTTAGCGCTGCCTTCAACTCGCTTAATAGACATACTATGTTGTATCTCGTTTCATTGCACCACCCAGAAATCTGAAAGTATGCTCATGGCGCCGTCAGTAAACCGAGTAACCTTTGTACCGAAGTTTAATCATTATGTCGGAGGACCGGACACAACATGCTGACCCCGAAAACCAACATCCAATAGCTGAAACAAAAGAGACGCTTAAAAAAAATTCAGGCCAAAAAAAAACATTTGGTTTTCAGTAGCCAACTTGGGATAAAAATCTAGCCTGCGACTATATGCTAGTTCACTAAGACTTGAAAAACATATTGAAAATGGAAAAAAAAACAATGGCTTGAGCCTAAATACAGAGAAAATTAGCTATGTTTTCTCTTAACGACCACAAGTACGCAGTACAGTATAATCATAGGTTAGTATGAAAAAGTATGACCGATATTGAAAATCAAACCGAGGATGATTTTTTAATCTTAAGCTCCCATTTGGGCAAATTTTGTCGCAAAAAACAGTTTATTAACAAATTATATTAAAAAATTATAGAAAAGAAAAAAAAACTCGGAAAAACTTAAGGCCCACCATGGGTTTTACTTCCTAAAAATTGCTTTAGTAGGATCAAAACTTTTCTTTTTTTTGCAAAGGTTTTTTGAAAAAAAAACCGTTCATTTTTATAAACTCATCATATGAAGTAACGATTTTAAAAATGAAACATAACCAGTTTTTTCAAGTAGTTTTCCAGACAGCTAAAGGTGGCAGGGTTGTTTTTTTGCTCGATTACTAGTTTTAACTACTTTCTTAGCCTCAGCAGAAAGAGCTGAAAGTACCTCAAGTAAAAGTTTTTGTTCGGAGCACGAGGATGAGCATAAGATGATGCAATAAGTTTTTGATTTGATTCAGCAAAATGGGTAGTGCCTCCAGTAAACGAACTTTAAAAGTATTGGTTTGAGCCCATTTTTGATAATGAAATATCTCAACTGACTTTAAAACTAGAACCTGCTGGTGTGTAAATTTTCAAGGCCAATCGGAAAAATTTAAAACTGCAATGGTAGATTGTCAACCCGTGAAAAAATTTAAGATTGAAAGTTACACTTCAGCAGCATAGAATTTCTAAAAATTGAAAACAAAATAAATACGTTTGCAAAATGGATGTCATAGCCTAATCTGTCTGAAAAGTGAAGAGAGATTTTGTAAGCATTTAAAACTGAGCTCTTGTACAGCAAAATATTGCCTCCACTCACATTCCTTCTGTTTTAGAGCCACGATACCTCCATAGGACAGATCAGAAAAAAACCAGACGATTCATGTAATGGTAGCTGAGTCCCTAGCGCTTCTTAGATTAAGTCGAGGCTCAGTTTGTTATCTTGAAACGCCAGCACCAGCGCCAGGAAGATCGCAACATTGATAAATTTTGAGCTTCAAATAAGTATGGGTTTTTTCAACCAACAGCCAGTAGTTTTAATTTTTGCCTGAAATGATGCCTAAAATGTTTCCTGAAATTAGACATTTTTTAAACAATACAATTTAATTGTGTGTTTTGTTTTGTCCAACACGGACTACAAACTATCAGCAAGACTTCCGTGCCACAAAATAATTTCTACGATTTCATGGCAAACAGTTTTAAAATAGCTAACCGTTTAAATAAGGAAATTACAACTGCCCGTTCCTTGTAATGTACTGGCCTGGGCACTTGAAGATGAAGCAAACAGCATACACGACACTTATTACATCTTTGTTCAATGATAATACCAAGCTCGGGAAAATTCCACACAACCTTAAAAAACTCTTGTTAACCTGTTTTTAAAAGAAGGACCAGATGTTTATCTATCTATATCAGATAGGATGAAAAGGTTTACAGATAACGATTACTCTTAAAGGAAAAATATACGCGCAAAACAAAGTTTACTTTTCGAGATTGAAATTCAACAGAAAAATTTTATACTGTACTAGATCATCTAGAAAATTAATTTGATACCGATCAATTCGCTGCTGTCTTCCTTTTTATTTCATCAAAAGCTTTTGACTCCATCAAGTTTTTAATTTCTAAAGACTAAACCCGCACTCCAGGATTATTAAAATAAAAAAAAAGTTTTGAAACAAATGGTAATATCGCAGTTTTGCCTTGGTAGATCTATGTTTAGGCGCTCCACAAGAAAATGCAAACAAAATTAAATTGAACCTAAAATTATTAAACTACTGCAGAATGTTTCCTTACGCCGATTATGCAACGTTTTCTTCCAAAAACCAACTTTTTTGACATAGCAAATTATCAATTTGATATTTTCCGAGAAAATTTTCGACGAACTTTGAGAATTTATATAATTAGTTCAAAAATGATTGCTAAGAAACTAATTTTGAAATATACAGTAGAATAAATCGAGCTAAAAGACTTTGAAACTGTTTTTTGTATTATACACGAAATAATTGGAATAAATTTTTCATCAATTTTTTCGGAATTGTCGTAGTCAACAAAACTTCAATTTATTGATACGGTTTGAAATTTATACTAAAACAATTGAATAGGCAATTTAAACTATGCAAGTCCTCTTACGACTGTTAAACTAAGACACGATTACTCTTTTTGTATTCTCTCATTTCCAGCCATTTACACTATCCGTCTTCTGTTTACTCAATGGAGAACAGAACAAAACAAAGAAAGCACAAAACAAAATCTTACTGATTAGTTTTTTCTATAACAGAACATTTTTTTGCGTTTTCTAACTATGTTTAAGAAACTTGATGCTCGCTTAAATCAATTTATCCTAGATCATCAATCTCTGTCAAACACTGTCATCAATTTCTGTTAAGCAAAAAATTCGTGTCGACACATCAAATTAAATCAAAATGTTTTTCTGGAAACATTGCTTTTAGAAGAGCTATAACAATTTAGAAAAGCGCATAAAAACACGACATATTAAGTATTGCTCTAGTCTATAATAAACAAAATTTGAAATCCTTTAACTCTGACAATTAACTTCGTTTTATCTATCAAATTTTGATATCGTTTTTTTTAATAAAGTAGTATTGTATCGTGTCCCGGATCCTAAGAGGGGGGGGGGGGGGGGTTTGGTTGGGTCTTTCCTAAGGGGGGTCCTTTTTAAGGGGGGTCCTCACGTAAAGCAAAGGCCTAGGAAAGGGGTCCTTAATTTTTTGGAGGACCCTAATCCTAGGATTTTGTAATGGAAAGAAATTCTCCACCCAAAAAGCAGAAGACCCCCTTCTTAGGATATTGCTAAGTTTAGCTTAACAACAAGGGACACGATACAAAATTCTTCCTAATTCTAATTTTTGGGGTCCCAGTTATTGGCCCTGGTTAATTATATGAATTATATTAATTGTTATATTTGTTTCGGGAAAATGAACTTTCGACCTAGTTGAAATTTGTTAGTGAACTGGGAATTGACTTTTATAGTATATAGTAAAAATTCGCCGGCGATTTTAGCAGCGTAGCTTAACTGTTGGCAGCAGTAAACTAATTCCTTAACTTGACATATAATTTATGATGAAAAGGCAGTAAATTGACATTACTCTCCAAAGGCGGCGGCCGTTTCTGGGCAAAATATACCAAATTATAATTTTGTAAATTTTGAAATAAAAAAATGAAATTAGAGGGAACTTGGTGTACTGAAGATTTTGATAATAGACATTTACAATTAAATGTGTTTCAACCGCAGAAAAAAAACTCATTTTTCAACCTTTGTAATGAAGGCTACCTCGTCTTTCTCGGAAAGGCAAAGGAAATTTCAAAGAAAGATTACGAGTAATTTTCAAAGAACAATTTGATTTGAATGAGCTTCAACAAATCTCTTGGTGCATTTCTACAAAACAAAATTATGGTACTGTGAGCAATTGGAATATTGCTGATTATGAAAACGCATTCGACTATTCGTTTGACTTTAACTCAATATGGGTTGAGAAAGACTTGGAAAGAAAAATCAGTCTATGTTTCAACAAGCAATCAAAATACAAAAAACTTCCGGAGGTTTATTGAATTATTTACCACCGTTATCTTATTGAGTCTAAATGGTATCTGCAAGGTCACTTTTATTTCCACTGGCTTGAAATTCAGCAGGTTGGAGAGGTGTTGGAAAAAATAAACAAGGAAATTGCAAAAAAAGCATAGTAACTCCTAATGAATTAAAAAATATTCTCTAAATTATTACGTCTTTGATACAAACTTATCCTGATAATTCTAACCTACGCAACTTTTTTTTAGCTGCATGTTCGCTGTTTTTTGTTAGCTCTGATAATTTTAACTACGATATTTTAATTAAGTTGAGACCTTATGGTGACTTGATTGGTATTGATAACTCTTCCTTAAACAAATACTTGCACGCTATTTTGCAAATACGATTGCAAGCTATTTTGCACGATGCGGCGGGATTTATACACAAGTTTTATCAACAGGGTCCCACGTACTGATACATGTTGCACTGGAACTATAACAATATCTAATTTGGACATTTGAGTGGAATAGCGTTCTACATTTTCCTTAAGTTGAAAAGACCAGAACTTTACCATCTAGTAGATTGCTAAGCAAGAGATCAGTTGTGCTTGATGTGGAAGGCGTTTGTTACAAGAAAAACGCCTTGTGGTTAAAGAAGTAGCACTAACAACTTCAGACTAAGGCGACCGACTCATTTTTTACCTCCAGTGAATTTCAATATACTGGCAAAGCCCGAACAAAAAGCTTACAACTGGTTAACAAATTATTTACGCGGTCTCCATTGGGAAAACGTTGATTACCTTTACATGAATTTGAATCAAATACTTCAAAGTTTTGTGTTGAGAAATCCCGGTGCCGTTTCTATTGCTAAAGGAAAAGAAAAGACAGAACTTTTGGCCAAGTACTTGGACCGAAAGGTTGAAAACCTAGATGATTTGGGCTGTCCTCGGGTTGAAAACTTATTTTTCAAAAACTACCCAAGTTGCAATAGACATTTACCTCATTACAACTCCAGTAATCATTGTGCCCTGAAAAAAAGCAAGATTTTTTATGATTGGTTGAAAAATGAACAACAGCGGGAGATCAGCGAAAGTGGAGAGATACCTATCACCAAATTCGAGGCTTTGTGCGTGGATGACTCCAGAGGGTAATACTGAAATTTCATTAACAAGACTAGAGCGTATTGATTGCAGCGGCCAAATTGTTCAGAGGAAGGAGCAAATAATAATTTCCGAAAAAGAATTATCTACTTTAGAGAGATTTTTTCCAGTTTTTGATCAATTTGTATACTTCCAGGGATTCAAGTTTATCAAAAATGTTAGCCAGCAAGCGAGGAGTATATTTTCCTCAACTAGTCTTAGTACCCAAACCTCAGCCAGGAATTCAGATGAATCTAAACAGCAGTGAATTGCCAGATGAGATGAAGAGGATAGTGAAAGAGGATACTGTGAAGAAAACAATGTACTATGAAAAAACTGCAAATGTCCCAGCGAACTTTGTTCTAGAAATGAATGTCATAAAGGTTAGAGACTTCAAACGTTATTAAATTTTGTACTGTTCATAATACTAATTCATTTTATTGTTTTTTTTACAAGCTTCATTTACAGTGAGAAAAAATCTAACACAGTCTGTAGAATAAATCAGATCTCAAATGTCAGAAACAGCAGCAGCACCAGCAGTAGATGAACCTGACACGACATTAGTAACAGATTTTGTTTATAACGAGACTAACAGTGAAAAAAAATCATAGAAGTGTTGTAACAATGTAACTCTGCCACGGTCTGAAGCAGTTTTTGTTGCGCAAATGGTAGTAATTGTAAATTTACTAACTTTCTGCATTCTCCAACTTTCAGTCACTAAATTAGGTTGCGAAGAAACTTCAGTATGGTTTTCGATTTTATCCGGCTTGATTGGTTACGTATTACCAAATCCGAGGATATGAATAAAGTGATTGATACTTCGACAAGAGTTTTCAAGGCGATAGTGAGAACCTCAGGATCCGGGAAAACTGAGTTAATTTTGAAACTTTTGACGGGAAATACTTTTTACCCCATATTTGAAACCGTTCTATATCTTTACAAAGAGATGCCACCCGCATTCTCAGAAAAAGTGTCTTCTCGTGAAGTAAAAGTGAAGTTCATGAAATTCAACGGATTCGAATCTCTAAGAAATTTAGAAAATGTTCATGTAGTTTTCGGTGATTCATGTGAAGACATCTATAATGACAAAGAATTTGTAAGATTAGCGACAGCAGGTAGACATAGGGGGATAGATGTAATACATGTTGAGCATAACTTTTTCAACAAAGTCGATTTTGAGAAGCTGTTACGGATTAGCTACTAGAGACTCTTCTGGACATCTTCTAATCGACTTGGGCCCCCGCACATCAGATTGTTTGAGATATTGTTCAAATATCACACCGTCTGCGCTAACAGTTTTTTATTTCCCTTATCTAAAGCAGAAACTACTCCAATCACAAATGAAAAAGAAAAACGTAACTATTCTGCGGCATATGGTACAACTGACACCTGACCAACTAAGACGATTAATTAGAAAACTTGAAATCGCGAGATCAAAACACTTATTTGTGAATATTTGGTCAATGTAGTCAATTTAAACGTGTCCGTTAAAATTGCAAATATCGAATGATTCGAAACAGCATACAATTATTTAATCACTCCAAAAATCAGTGTTGTCGAAAAACGTGCGATTATTTTGAGTAAAGAAGGTTTTCATTTAGTGCGGCAAAAACTTTATTTTTGTTACAATTACCTCACAACTTAATTATGACTGCTGAAGAATTCACTCTAATTCCGAAACAATTATATGTTAAAGAGCAGCCACATGCTGCGCGTGTTCTTCACGATAATACTATTAAACATAAAAACGCTCAACTATCCTACTTTAACAGGCTTAGACCCCAATTAACTCCTCAAACTAGTAAGACTACTGCAACGAAGGAAATATTTCCGGAAAATGCTGATGAGCCCCCAACAAGAACAACTTAAACTGTTAACTGACGATGAAGAAGTAAAGGTCGAACGTGATAAAGATGAAACATTAGAAGAGAAAAACGATAGTCAGACCGAAAACATATTGGGACAGTTACAGGTACTACAGAAAGAGTAACCATAAACCATGACAATGAGGTAATATATGTGGATAAAATACCAACAGGACTTAAAGCTGCAGTATTTTTATACGACATAGAACAACCAACAAAAAAATTACACAATCCGGCGTTCATTATCATTTTAAATGCTCTCAACTTGAATGAAAAGCTGGTAATAAATCGAAATGCCAATCACGCGGTTCAGTCAGCGTCTTTTAACGCTCAAGAGAAACAAGAACCCGGACCCTCAAGAACACGCCCAACATCCCCCGCTCGGCAGGAAAGAAGTAGTGCCAACCTTAAGAGAAGTAAAAAACACAAAAAAGAAAAAGCCTTAGCGACAATAGAAAAACCCAAAATCAAAAGCGTGAAAAAGAGTCAGAAGAAGGCTGTGAATCGTACGGAACGCCCTATAGCGATTCTGATTATCCAACGTCAGAAAAGACGAAAAATTGTTGAAAACTAAATACAGTGACAAAGGTCCAGCGTTATTTGGTAGTGTGAACAAATTGATAAAAGCAACCAATTTGTTGCGAAAGAAACTTAAACATTTCCTTCATACTGAACCTGCTTACACGAAATAATGAACTGTCATCCCAAAAACGCCGCGACTCAAGATCATAATTTACGACATCGACAAAATCTGGTCATTAGATCTTGCCTTTGTTGACAAACTTGCCCAGTACAACCATGATGTTAAAAATCTGCTTGTTGCTTGTCCCGCTATCTTAGAGTGCAACCCTTGAAATCAAATTATGCTACTACAACAGCAGAAGCGTTCGAACTAATGATAACGACAAAACAACCGAAAAAAGTATGGGTGGACAAGAGCACAGAGTTTAAAGGGTCTTTCGAAGCATTATTAAAAAAGAAAGACATAAAAACATATAGCACAGAGAGCGAGAAAAGTCTGTTTTCACTCAGAGAGATATCCGTTCCTTGAAAAATCTTATTATAAGTACTTGGAGGATAAATGGAATTAATCATACATTGACAAATTGCAAGATTTTGTCAATGCAATTAATTCGAGAACAAATCGTGTCACAAATCTTGCACCAAACTAAATAACTAAAAAAACGTTCCTCGCGTGATTTCATTAAGAGTAGAACAGTCATTGAAAATAGTTCGACGTCCGAAGCTTTATGTTAATGATTATGTTAGACTCGTCAAAGTAGACATACCTTTTCTCATGGGTTACAAACAATCGTTCAGCGATGAAGTTTTTGAAGTTTTTGACATACCAACACAAAATCCCCCCCACATACAATTTGATTGATTATAACAGTGAACCGATTGAGGGAAAATTTTAGGAGTCTGAACTAATTCGTATTCTTGAGAAGGAGAATCGTAAGCAATCATGACTGAGGGCACTTCCAGCCTTTTCACCCATAACGTTCCCCCTTCCTTCACAATTACCCTAGTTTCATCTGCATCAATGAACGTTTTTAAAGGTAACACTCTAGCCAACTTTAAAAATCTCCTAGGTGAAGAAATAATTATGCAAGGTGAATGGCGAGTAGCTGTTACAGAAATTACCTTCCCCACTCAGATAAACAACGTAACTGACAACAACATTGTGTATTACAGAAAAGATTGGGTTATAGTAAGCATGAAAGTTGAGAAGGACAAAATCTCCAGGCCTTACCCTGGAAAAACAGCGAAACTAACAAAGGGGGAGTATACGAGCATTGAACAAATACTGGATGAGATTCGTCGAAAGACAGAATTAGAGAAATTGGATTAGGTAATAGATCCAATAACCAAACATCTTTCATTATGGCTGCATTATTTGGAAGGTATAACTCTTTCAAGCCCTCAAATTACTAGTCTACTTGAATTCAAAGGTGTCAGAGATGGAACTGGTTATCATATAGGCTACAAACAAGGAACCTCGAAATATGGCACATTCTCTACCCAAGATCTTGTGGCTGAATAACCCGTTGATGTATGTGCTGGTACTCAGCTTATGATTTTTACCTGGACATAATTCATTATCAAATAGTAGGAGACACAAAAGAACCCATTTTACGAGTCCTTGATACAAATCGTCGAGTGAAAAACGGTTACGCATGTACAATTGAACCGAATCATCGTAAAGTGTTTAGTAATTTGGTTTTTAAAAAACTTTTGGTCAACAATATTTCTATTATTTCTGTGAACTTGCGCAGAGAAACTGGAGAACTTGTTCCTTTCGCTGGAGGCGGAAAAGTTGTTCTGGCTTTGAAATTTCAAACGTTTTTGCAATTGATTAATATGGATTCATATTACCACAACCAAGCAAACCTACCAATTTCTTGGGCCATTATAGACAACGAGGCAGTGGCTTCGGTACATTAGCCTTGGGAATAGGAACAGTGGCAAAGAAAAAGATCAGGAATAGGAAAAGATCGGAAAAGAACTACTTCTTCAGGCAGCTCCAGAACTGATAGAAGTTCCAACAAAAAGAAAAAGCCCTAAGTAGGCACTCAAAAGCACCGTCAGAAAAACCATCAAAAAGCAAGTAGGAGGAGGAAGTGGATCTCGAAAAATTTACGGTATTGAAACGAAAAACGAGACGCGTCACTCCCAGAAAACTAACTGCACAGAAAAGTCGCTCCGATTTCTCTACAAGAAATAAAAATGATTTCTAATTTAATCCCGAGTGAAGCAACTCACAGCTCGCCGGAGTCATTTGAAAAACCGCCTTTTATTGTCACTTTTGAAAATGCATTTACCCAAAAAGTTGGACCTTCCTACTTTCCTGAGGGTCCTATGCTCGAGTTTGAAGTACTCGGCGACAGAAATAATTTCATCGATCATCAACGTACTCGTTTGGAAATAGTTTCACAAATTGTTGGAAACAATGGAACCGTGCTGCGTATTTTGTTAGCAAAATACGCCGTATTTTGTTAACAATCCTTTATCTTCATTATGTTTGAGTGTACACTGTCGCTGAATGGTGAGAAACTACCAAAGATAATTTTGCCCATAAAAGCTTTTTTGAGACCGAGTCTTCATACGGTAATGATGCCAAGAAAACATGGTTGGCTTGGCAAAGTTATAATCATGAAGAAAACCCATCAGCTATTGACTATAATGGAAGGACAGCTGAGGATGTTACGGAGCGTAAAGTGTTTGTTGCGGCCTCGAACGAGTTGAAGCTATTTGGTAAAATTGCTTGCGACTTCTTGTCGTGTAACAAGCACCTACTTTGCGGCGTGACAATTAGATTGTCTCATAGACGTTCTCCTAACAATTTTATTGTCATATCTGAAGATGGAGGTAAACACTACAAGGTTCAAATAATCGAAGCTAAACTCGGTGTCCGAAAGATGACTGTGACTGACTATGTTCCCTCGTCAATGGAAAATCTTTGTTGAAGAACCCGGCAATTTACAATTACATCAAAGTATTACCAAAAACTTTTCTCGCAACTGCAGGAGTACAAAGCTGGCGACAGGAGGATGTTTTCGCAAAAGAACCTGCTGGAAGAATGTAGGTGGCAATGAGCATAAACGAAGCATATTTGCGTACGAATAGGACAAACCCTTTTCATTAGCAGAAGTTTGGGTTGAATGAGATCCTTGTGTACAGAAACCGCCTACCTATTGCCGGAACTCCTATCGCAACATCAGACAATGAAAGAAATTATTACAAAACGCTTGATTTTGTTTGAACACTAGTCATGGAATCAGTCTCGCTAATTATGATAATCATCATATCATTGCTTTTGATCTCACGTCTAGTCAGGATGCTTCACACGATTTCGTTCATCCTGATTTGACCAATTGCACTATTTCGGTCGAACTCAAATTTGACGCAGGTCTCACTAATAACGTCGAGTTATTATTTATGGGAGAGCGGTCATCAACAGTTTATGTGCGTTTAGATAGAAAATTACCAAAAACACTCTTATGAACTAAGCTAGACATGGATAATCTTCAAATCATGGAACTTAATAACCGTTGTAAACATTTGAAATATCGCTTTAGAGGTTTTTTTCCGGCAGATTTTCCATGCTCTTCAGTAAAGAAAAATGATATTACGTTCATGATTATGAATGCGTCACAATCGGATCAACCTGGAGCCCACTGGTTGATTTTTGCTCAAGCTGGGGGACAGATATTCTTCGCAGATCCTCTAAGTAAAAGATTATATGATTATACCCTCGTGTACAAGAATATGCGACGTACAATTCACGAGGGAAATCAACTACTGAAGAAAAAATCAATACAATCAGCCGATTGAGTGTTATGCGGACTTACTTGTATTTATGTTGCTCATGTTATAATTACAAATAGATTTCCAGTAGGTTTCAAAATTAATGATCATGATTTTATAAGATTTGCTAAACTAAACATAGGTTGTTCTAAACTATTTTAATGATATTTTTGTAAACTTTATAAATTCATTTTTTTAAAAATTCTTTCTTATCAACAACAGATTTTCTTTTTCTACAAGTTTATGTGAACCGTGAAAGGTTTAATATCAAGTCCCTCGAATTATTAAGGCACTGCCATTTGGTTTAACGGGCAATAGCTAACCCGGCGTTGCTTGTCGCTACGCTCCTCGTGAACGCCTCTCGCATGTGTAGTAGTTTTTTTGGTATAAAAGAGAGCAAAAGAAAAACAAAATATTTAAAACTTGAAATTCTTCTCCATGATAAATTTCACAAACAAAGTGTTTGAATCATTTCCATAAAACCAGACCCACTTGAAATTATGTCAATTAATCTAGAAAACTCAGCAGTATTTTCACCATTCAAAATTTTAGTAAAGTGTTCAATTGTTACGTTAGTAATCATGTCAGTTTGAGTTTGAACGGATTTAGTCTCCGAGCAGAAGCAAACTTGAGGCTGCAAAACGGAACACTACTACCATCTAGGTTGTTGATGAAGTTATAATTCACAGCTATTTTCAGATTTTCCAACAGAGGGCGAGACAATTCATAGTTCGAGCAACCCAAAATTAAATATTTGAATGTAGAGAGAAGACAAGGGACAACTAAGGCTTTTGAAGTCATCTTGTTTAGTAAATCGGTAGACTCTTCTGTGAATTCGACCAGCACATGATAATGTTTTTCGTTGTCAATCGAATGATTGCAAAAATCTAGTTTATTCGAATGGGAGGATACCACAAAATTTTCCTTTGAAGCGAAGCCTGAAAAGTTGGGTTCTTGATTCAGGGTGAAAATCTGTAATTTTTACGGAATTGCTTAAGTTAATCAGGGGATTGCTCATACATTGCTTCAACCATTGCCTTGAAGTTTCAATAGAATGACGAGTTAATATTGTTACACAACCAGACAGTTATCATCGTTTTCACTTTCGCATTCCTTTTCCAAGCATGAAGACTTTTTCGATTTGTTTCGCTTTTTTGAAAGTTTTTCAGTCCTCTCGCAATTTTTTCCTTTCGTTATTCTTTTGATTTTCGTATAATTGTCCGCCAAGGACGGACTCGAATTCACCACTTGACAAAGTACAATTGGCTAGTTATATAAGTACCGGTCTGTGCGAATATTTTTGCACCGACTCTAACTAAACGTTTATCATTTGAAGATGTATCCCAAAAAACATCGAAATAGTCAACATCCGTTTCAACAGAAGCGTACATTATAAACAAATAATAACCAATTGATTTTTAGTGTGGAACATTGAAGAATGACTGATCACAGTATACGAGAGAGATCATGCGCTTCCAAAGTAAAAGCTTAGGCGATAACTTTTACGAATGCCTTAAGCCATAATGATAAAACTTAACCACCAAGGATATAGTATCTTTAACGATAAATCACTTTTTAGATGGGTATTTAGTTACTTTTTCCCCGGCAATACTCTACTAATATTCTAGTGTTTTTATTGTGACGGTTGTTTTAACGACTGCTATGAATCATGGTAAAAAATCTTTAACAGCATGACAAAAATTGTCTGACAAAATATCATGAAAACTTGGACTTGGCTTCCGCCCGTAGCCACTATAATAAAGCTAACACATAAATCTAAAACATCGGGTTGTCAAATTCATTCATAACATGAACTCAGGCGTCAGAAGAATGTAGAAGAATGAACAAAATTTGATAGCCTCGCTAAAAAGTTATTAGCTTTGACCTAATTGAACCTTGCTACCCCTTTCCTGATCTCATTCTCAATAATAATTTTTTCATACTTTTCATTCTCTCTGTTTCATTTCGGTAGTTCAGTCATTTTATTTTAACAAAACTTCTTCAAGTCATGACTAGTCCTTTACAAATAAAATCAGTGCCTGACCGAGAAAGAACAATTATCTACCAAACATACACGAGAGGGTCGACTGCAGCCATCCATCTTCGCGTATGACTTCGAGTCAATGCCGTTGTATGAAAACCAGGAGGGATGTATTCGTGATTATGCAGAGCGCAAAGCGTCGTGGGATAATCCGACAGCAATTTCTCCCTAATCGTTTGTTAGGGGAGCAGTTTCAACTCCAGAACAATCAACCTCCTATTCGGATGCTCGGGTTTCATCAAGTGCGGAGACAATTGATCTAGTGAACCCAAATCTCATTCAAGGCACTCCTCCAAATGCAGCTTGCTATGCGCCAAAAAAGAGAAAACTACAGTTTCAAGAGTTCCAATAAATTTGATTTGATTTTTAAGCAGTTTTAACATTATCGTTTGATTTGATTTTTAAGCTGTTTTAACATTATTGTATGTAGTTTGTTTGTCTCAGTTTTTGTTTCGCTTAAAAGATCAATTTAAATTTTCCCTGTAAAGTTTTCAGCAAAATGTTATAGAAAAACTTGAAAAACTAAAAAAAATCATAAATCGAGATTTATTTTTTGCTAAAAATGTTGTTTGGGAACGAATGATATAAGTATATATATATATATATATATATACTATATATACACTTGCTCATTTGTGAGCCCCATTTGGAGTATCCTTTTATATAATTTTGGAATATCCCTCAGTAATTTTCTTCACCTGTTCAAACACCCTTTTTATTTCATTCCAAACCTAGATAAAATGAATGTTTTTTTTTGTTCAGGTTCAAAATGTCGAATTGTTGCCCATAAGAGTATCGAGTTGATTCACTACTAGCCTGATTGTGCACTTGTTGCTGCTGACAGATGGATCAAAATATCACTATGTGTTGATAAGTGATCTCCAGAAACTGGTCGACTACGTGCGGCACAAAGTGCACCGATTTCAATCTGAGATTTGCCGCCTATGTTTTCACTCATGCGCTGTATCCGAAACGCTGAGAAGACATCAAGAACTATGCTACCAAGACAAAGATGTCGTCATAACAATGCCCAAGCCGGGAAAAAATGACCACAAATTCAAAAATTTTACAACTCGTTGGTACGTACCCAGAGTAATCTACTTTGATTTGGAGTCAGTGCTCTTATCAGTATACGGACTGCAACCTGATCCGCAAAAATCTAGCACGCAAACAATTGAAATCCATCAACCGTTTGGCTACTCATTAGCAGTAATCGAACTTGGAGAAAAGTTGTGTTCAATTTTGAACTTAAAAGAGGACCGAATCGTTAGCGAGACAAGTTTACGTAGAAAAAAGGAAATATTACCCTTTCACCGGTATAACAGATCAGGAACGGAAAGATGCTACGGTTTGTTGGATATGCGAGAACGATTTTCCCAACAATGATCAAGTGGTACTTCATCATTGCCATTACACCAACAAGTTCCTGGGTTGGGCACACAATGAGTGTAACGTTAATAGAAAATCAACAAATTAAATTTCAGCGGTAGCTCATAATTTTTCAAATTATGATTTACACTTTATAAGAAAATCCGCAAAAATCTAGCACGCAAACAATTGAAATCCATCAACCGTTTGGCTACTCATTAGCAGTAATCGAACTTGGGAAAAAAGTTGTGTTCAATTTTGAACTTAAAAGAGGACCGAATCGTTAGCGAGACAAGTTTACGTAGAAAAAAGGAAATATTACCCTTTCACCGGTATAACAGATCAGGAACGGAAAGATGCTACGGTTTGTTGGATATGCGAGAACGATTTTCCCAACAATGATCAAGTGGTACTTCATCATTGCCATTACACCAACAAGTTCCTGGGTTGGGCACACAATGAGTGTAACGTTAATAGAAAATCAACAAATTAAATTTCAGCGGTAGCTCATAATTTTTCAAATTATGATTTACACTTTATAAGAAAATCGCTGTCAAAAAGCGCTTCGGAATTTACTTTTTCCGTAATACCCGCATCTGAAGAAAAATATATATCCTTGACAATCTCAGTATATATAAAAACGTACACGGAAAAAACAGTATCGTATTGGTTCATGCTAGCACCGTTGGCAAAACTTGTCGATAATTTGCCCAACAAAATTTTTTTTTTTCTGCTGGAGAACTATTTTGAAAAACTCGGCCACTCACTTGAAAAAGTCAGTATGTTGAAACAGAAAGGGCATTACCCCTACTCATACTTCAACTCATTTGAAAAATTCCGAGAAACTTGCTTTCCCACGCGAGCAATTTGGAAAAATAGTCTAACAGGAGGGGATGTGAGTGTTTCAAGAAGCGAGTACAATCATGCCCTAAAATTTTTCACCGAAATGAGTGTGGCTCGCTTGGTGATTACCACGATTTATACTTGACTACATATGTGCTATTGCTTGCTTCCGTTTGCGAAGACTTTTGTGAGGTTTGCTATCAAACTTACGGGTCGGATTGCGCCTGTTACTTCACGGCAAGTAAGTTTTTCGGGGACGCCTTACTAAAAGTTTTTAAGCCCGACCTGAAACTCTTAACGGATCGTGAACATCTGGACCTTGTGCAGCGATAGATAGGAGGAGGCATGTCGTCGGTTTACGCGCGCCAATTTTACACAGCAAACAATAAATACCTCAACAAGTTTTCGCCCTCAGAACCATCAAGCTCCATCCTCATTATTGACGCAAACAATTTGTACGGGGGGATAATGAAACACTGCCCTTTGCCATTGAACCTTTTTTCAATAAGATTTAAAAAATTGGCAGACATATAGCGAAACCTCAGAGTTGAAGTCAATTTGACCATACTCGAAGAGCTTCATGACTTCTTTGCTGATTACCCTCTTGCCCTCTCTCTTGAAGTAGGTGGACAACGGTGCAATGAGCAACGAGAAAGTCGACATATTGGGAAAATTGGGAATCACCACACTGCCAAAAGTGCCAAAACTTCCGCAGACC
>NC_087062.1:54260569-54285511 GCF_963678635.1 Symsagittifera roscoffensis
AACGCCTGACCGTCTCTCCAAATTGTGACATAGGCTTTGATGTAGTCTATCGTTGTCTGCACAGTTCTATTCATAGGCTTCATCTGGAACACATCCGATAACTGCTGCCAGAGGCGGAGCAGTTGACCTGTTGTACCCCTGCGCTTTCTAAAGGCTGCTTGAAGTGAGCTCTCGAGGTGGTACATGAGCCTGCGTGCAACAATCTTTTACATATTTTCGCGCACTTCCTTCTTTTTTGCCTTTGAGGATTGGCCTGATGTCCGCTGTCCTCCAGCTTTGTGGAACCTTGCCACATCTCCAGATGTGGCTGAAGCGCAACAGAATGTAATCTTTTGCAATTCTGCCTACATTTTTCAAGAGGCGCGGTTAGATGTGGTCAGCGCCACCGGCTTTTATTGGCGTTTAGCTTCTTCAGAGAGGCTTCTAGCTCGTTCCTTGTGAAGTGTTGACTCGTCTCTTTTTCCACCGTAGTCGAGCCGAGCGCTTTCTTGACAGTTTTTTACCCAGTGATCTGTCTTGCTGATGTGCGTGTTGCTGGCCTTCATATAGCAAATATTGAAGGCTGTTGGCTTTTGCCGATTGGTGATGCTGGCTACGCCGTTGTGCATGAGAATCTTCGACTTGTTTTGGGTCTGAGTATTATTGCCAAATTTTCTGATCAAGCCTAAGGTTTGATCCTTCTGCACCAGTGATTTTTTTCCTTCAGTTTTTTTGTTTCTTCTCAACCATCATTTCTCTGGTTCTTTTTTCGGCTCTGGTAACTACACTTGGCGCGTGAACCACGCGTGAACCAAGCGTGAACCACACTTGGAAGGCTTTGCCACATTTTAGAGGCCAATGTGCTTGCTGACTGCGTCCGAAATTGTGGCGAACAGTTCCAGTTCCATCTTTATGGCATCCGAGAAGTCGTTGTTCCTCAGTTTGTCTTCAACTTCAATTTTGAAGCCTTCGAAGTCTGATTCTATCAAATTCCAGATTAAGTGGCCTTTAGCTCTGTTCCTGGTCTTCACAGGTAGTTAAATTTTGGTAAAAAACGCAGTGTAATCGGAGTTTAGGTGATGTTTCACAGTCGATGTACATCTGTCGGTGAGCTCGTGCTGGCAAATTTGATGTCTGGAGAGGTGAGAGCTACCGACGCTGGGTCTTTCTAGTCGGGCTTTCATCTTTGAGGATCGCCGCTTCCATGTCAATCAAGCTCTCGTTGATGGTGGTTCCTCTGTTGTAGTTTCTCGCGTTGTAGTCCCAGAGCGCGTCGTGGGCATTGTTTTCTCCAAACAGTAGCGCGTTCGATCTCAGTTGTAGGTTGAAATCTTCTGTGGTCTTTGTTTTTTTGTCATTAACCACTTCATCTGAGAGCCCCTCTACTTGCTGATTCTTTTCCAATGGACAGTCGATAACTCTGTAGCATGAGTCGTTCCGGAACAGGGACATGACACCACCTTCTCTAGCCATACTCTGAAGGAGTCTATTTTTTTCTGACCACCATGTACTTGACAAAGCAGGCAGAAATGTCGCTCGGGATAATTTTAATCTCTTGCAGTCGGCAGATGTTGATCTTCTCTTCACCGAGGTAGTTTTCAAGTTTCATCAGGTGTCTGTGGTGGCCATCTGCGTTCCATTGGAGTACTCTGGTCACATCTTGAGTTGGAGACTTCGCTGGTCGAGACAAGGGCACGTCTGCTGCAATGGGTTGTAGATCCAATCCGGGTTGCTTCCGACTTGCTGACTCTCGCTAGGCCTGTTACCAATGCATTTAAAATGGAAACTTTCTCTGCAAGTGACACACTGCTTGTGCGGGTTCACTGCTTGCCCTGCTTCGGTTAACTTTTCTTTTGCAGTCCTTACACTAGGCTGCTCGTAGTTCTGTGCTACTATCTCTGGGTATTTTCGTACGCAAGATTTTCACAGTTTGCCTCTGCCCCCTGTACACTTCAGGTGTGCCATCGATAAGTTACACTTCCGGCAGATGTTTCGCGGTCCTCCTGTTTTAGTCGTAGCTTTGCAGCAGTCGCATTACGCTTTCGCCAGTAGTTCGTCTTCAGACATGAAGACATGCTCTTCCGCTGGCGTCGTTGCTAGGCAGGGCGTGCAGCTCCAGGATTCCCTAGTGGCCTCTCTGCTTCTCAAATTTTCTGGGACGTTTGCACTTTGGTAGCAAACGTTTTCCTCTTGTATTTTTTTTTATACTTAACGCAGATGAAGGGGTAATTTTTGTACGCTTTTTGAACTGTAGGGCGAGTCAGTCCTTTGCACTGCACATCCTTCTCATGTGGAACTTGGCTCTACATTTGTTCCAACTGAGGTGTTTCATGGTACGGGGGTCGTCGCACCAGTTGCATTTGGCGGCAGCTGGTCCTGGGCTTGCTTCTACCTCACCAAGCCCGTAGGTTATTACTAAGCTACCTGTGAGTGCACAACGGAAAAACTAAAAGTGTGGTTCGATACATCGGCAGCTTTCACGTTTTTTTTAATGTAGGTTTAAATGGTCACACTATCATAAAAGTTTATGATGCCACCGAATCCTTTAATCATGGTGTGGTTTATGATTTGATTTTTTGGGCCAAATTTGATCTTTTCTTATTGAGTTACTGAACCAACAATGGCTCTTTTCCACGTTCTCCCACATTTCAAGTTTTTTATTTTTTTTTCAATTGTCTTACGTGTTATTATGTCTGAATGCTTGATTTTACGAGGTAGGTATGAAGAACAAACTTTCTCACAATAGTTAATTTGTTCACCATACAAAATTTCATTACATTAAGAAAACTTAGTTTTGCAAAACTGAAATTCAATTGAGGGGGGAGTGGAAAAGAGCCCCAAGTATTAAATAGTTTTGACATTTTTGAAATGCAAATTTAATTTTAAAAAATTGTCAACTTTTTTATCTGCTTTAAATGTTAAATGAAAATGAAATATGATAGCTAGTGAAAATTGATCAATTTATTAAGATTAGCTAATGTTAACCAATCAGAGTGATCTAGAAACGTTTATTTGGGTCATTTAGAGCATAAGACCCTACAAGAGGGTCACTTTTTTAATTTGGCTAATGTTCAATTTAGTTTAAATTTTGGGTCTTTTCGGTTCTATTTCCCCTAAATGAAGAAAAATGAACTATAAATAGAGAAATATTACGAGAAATAAATTACCTATCAGATGGTCAAAAGGAAGAAATTTGCTTAACTAGGCTTCAAACTTCAAACATAGTCTTTTCTCTTCTTTTTTTTGCCGTTTTCTCCTCAAAAGTTTTAAGAATATGAACCTAAAATGTGTTTTTAATCGTCCTTTAATTCGTATTCTGAGCCTATTTCTAAATTGTTTCAATTCTCGTTTTACTTTACTAATTTTTATTTTTGATTTTTTAGGAAGGTATAACGCTATAGACCCAAACTCCTTTGTGGAACCAGATTAAAACTAGTAATTGGAACCAGTTACACTTGATAAACTGTCTGTGTACAATACTTAGAACTAACCAATCATGATCTATAACTAACATGGACAATTATTTGTAATGCTGAATCTACTTGTAGTTTCAGCACCAGAACATTTTAACTATAACTTAGAAGACAGTTGATCTCCTTTGGAACAAATTCCAGATACATAATCCGCAAAAACCAGTATACGCTAGATCTATTGATACTAGGAGATATACGAGTAAGATTAAGACCGGTATTAGACTAAGAAGTTGCACGAAAATAACCGGCCGAAAAGAAGACAGCAAGACGAACAGACGGTGTACCCTATCTGAAATTACTCTATGAGTACGCTACTCCAGGCATAAAATCAACTGGTGCGACCAAAAGTCTCGAATAAGACCTAATAACAACTTAGATGTAGCAAATTAGAACAAAAAACAAAATCAAAAAATACCTTGCAAAACTGCAAAATGTTAGATAACATAGACAATCTAATAGATATGACTCTAAGTCTCAATACATCTACTCCTATATTTGAAACGTTAAGGCAAACACAAGGTCAAAAACTAAACAGCAGACCAAGCTACTACATCGTGACGCAACGCAAACCACAAAGAATATACGTCGTCAGAATTCTCTATGCAGTAGATTTTCATTCTCTGACATGAAAATGAATTTAGTTGCAGCAATTAGATTCATTTCCAAGCAGTAAATTTTTTGATGTTGTATTAGAAAACTATATAAATTGATAACGACTGATAAAAAGATACAAAAGTCATTTCTTTTATCAAAATCTCTTTTTATCAAAAAACTGTGAAATCGAAACCTATTTATAAAAAAGACAAAAATTAGTTAGTAATAAGTTTAAAGTTAGTTTTATTAAGTTTTGAAAAGTTCCTCGCTTTTTATGGAACCTAATCCCCTCCCTTTCAAATTGTCCTGTTCTCTTCATCCTTGTTTCCTCATCTAAAACATAACCATAATTATTCAAAAACTAATATCAATTAAATTTTTAATCTTTAAATCAAATCTTTAAATTTTTTAAATTATTTTTCCAAACTTAAACCTAGCACTTAAGGTTTATCAAGACCTATCCTTGCTTTCTAACTAACCTAAATTTCTCCTAAGTTAAGCTTTTCTTGGATCATTGAGTTTAAAACTATTTGATCATCAAGGCTTTCCTGGGATCAATCAGAACAAATTGTTTCCCCCTATCCTCCTAGATTAAAGTGCTAACGACCTCAAACGTAGACCCAGAATTATAATAAACTTTTGAAACGGTAACCATTTCAATTAAGATAAACAGTGAAGATTTTCGTTTTCTAATCCTTGACTTGAGCCCCTTCTCTTAGCTGACCCAGGCTAAAACACATCATAAAACTTAGTAAAACTAATAAAAGTATCTAACAATCTTTTTGTGTTCTTTTTATACCTGAAACTTGTGGGTTGATTTACTATTCTCCAATCGATGATCACAAAATCACAACCCTAATTAGGTTTAAGTAAGTCTTTCTTAAGTAAACCTTAGCCACCGAGGAATAAAGCATCATTCTAATGAATTGATATACTTTCTCTCCAACTCGTCAACCTCGACAAGCTACGCCCCAAATTAGGATAACCATACATCAATAATAACAGTTTAGGAAATAAAAAATTATTTTTTACAACCATTATTGGTTTTTGCAACCATTATTCTAAACCTTATGTCAAGAGATAGTTTCGGCAGTAAACGATAGTACTTCTTAACTGTTTAATTCAAAACGAAGATACGATCTCGATATCACACCACAAAGACAAAAAAAGGATACATAAGCTCAAAAAGACAAACAAGAAAAAAATCGACTATAGCAAAACAAAAACAAATTATTAGGCGAGGAGTTTTTAAAACACGAAACGCAGTTTTGGAATCCGATACAACTACAATACAAAAACTCCAGGATCTGAAAGATTCAATTGATAAAAATAAATCAATAAACGACCAAAACTATTTTACTGAATCAGAATCCACAACGCCATCGTCAATAAAAGATAAAGATAGAAAAAAAAATCATACCTTCGTAAGCCAATACGACTTTACAATTGGAATGAACCAATGAGACACATTGAAAGTTACACAATAAAACAATTAAAACAAAAAATAGTTCAATACGACGACAACTTTGACAATGAATCTATCCTTCACTTTGTTATTCACTCACAAAGTCGTCCAGCTAGATGAAAAGTACAACTTTGTCATAATCAATTCGCTAATCTATTCGAAAAAGAAAAAACTCATACAAGCAAGATCTTCCCGAAGTAAAATCAAAAGACAAATACTTGATGACTACCTACCTAGTATTAGTAACATCTCTTCATAATCCGGCATATTTAACTTTGAAGTTTTACCACCACAGACAAATCAAACACCACACGGATTTCAAACAGATGATATAGGCCTAAGTTTCTCAAAGGTTTTCGCTATAAATAGATTTAAAAAATCTTCAACACCAGAAATCACAAAGAGCAAACTCAAGTTTCACAAAGGATGTTTTCTCTATCATTCATGGTTGCATTTCCATATTAGAAACTAACGAAGTGTTAAATGTATCACCAACTCAAACATCCCGACATACAATAGTAAGGCAGGAAATCAATTTTTTTTTCGCAATTGTTAGAGTCATTTCGTGAAATATTGACCAATAATGATGTACCACGAATAGCAAAACTTGATCTACAAAAAATCTCAGCATGATTCATAATCGATTATTTCGTACACAATATAGATCTTATCACAACAGCAAGAAAAAAAGTTCTGACCACAAACTCCAAACGATGAAACCATATTAGCAGACCAAACAGATTATGTTTGGGACCCTGAAAAATCTCATAATTTTTTGTTAACATCTCCAATGACATTTCAAGTGCGGCAATAAATAATGTCTCCGTACACAACAATTACATTAAAAAAACGCCACTCACTATTGATGCAACTCCCTTGAAATATAACACAATATTTAATAACACGACAAGTAGCAATAATTTAAATTCAACATTTATAAACACACAAGAAACTTTAATGGCACTAGAAATCCGACCATCAAGAAATTCAAACCCAATCACACTTTATAAATGAAGAAATAGTCGAAACAATACCTAAAACAACATGACAAATTATCTCACCTATACATCCAACACTTACAACACCACTTAATAAAAAAATAAAAACACCCCTGTATCCAAACAACACTGCAATCAACAGTCAAACCATCCGTTAGACCAAAATACTCTCACATGGATTATCAAATACATAGACCAATAACTAAAACACGACAACCCAAGAAACAAAAAGTTTCAAACAGAAATAATTTCGCAAAACACAATTTTGAATTTTTCGCAAACAATAATTTAGCAACCCAATAGCAAAACCGCTTTACACAAAACGAAATCAATCACAGGATTGTAACTTCACTAAATAAAAACCACAGCCAGTTCCGCAATCAGTATTTTTTAACGTAAAGCAAAAACTCCAACAGACCGTACTAAAAATAACTCATTTTTTCAACAAATGAAAAAACGATAAAGCAATTTATGAAAAATCAACAACATTACCCTGAAGATGAAGATTAACTCAATTCAAATCAGCAACAACACAATACGGTTCCAAAAAAACATAATAGGAATATTATCAAAAAACCAGATGAAAAAATTAACCAGATAATTTTGAAACCTACATGAATTCAGACCAAACACGATAAACACGACAACCATTGACTCAACAACAAAACTTAGCACAATCTAATTGTAATCTACAGTCACAAAATCAATCTAAATACTCACGGTTTTCATCCCATTCAAATTCCCATGAAATCCCTTTGCCATATTATCTATAAAAACTTGAGATTACAAAAACCTAACTTACAAATTTTGCACAAAAACTAAACACAGATGAACCGCTTCAAATTACAACGAATCCATACCTTATGATTGAATCAGCAATTTCATCTAACAAATCAATCATGGTATTCGAAGGAACAGATAGCGAATACTCAGTAGTAGATTATTTAAGCGCTTTACAACAAATTTAATTTTAAAAATCGGTCCAGAACCGTTAAATACACCACTTCATCAAAAATGGATGCGAACACGCACAGCTTTTGTTCAAACCACACTTAATGGTGCAGCACAAAAATTGTTTTCAGTCCTATGAATAGAAATTAAATCTGATTGGAATTGATTTACACAAGAGCTTCATAAATGTTCGACTCTGAAAGAAACAAACAATACCAAAGAGTTTTAAGCAAGGGAATTCGCAGACTTCTAAACGAAAGGGTAAAACAACTCGCAGTAAGAATTGAAACCGTAGTACGAAAAACATATTTTCTTAATACTCATGATTACAAAAACACGAAATTGACCAATAATGTGATGATCACTCTAACACTACAACTACGCAAAATAGCAAAAAAGACAGCTTCACATCCATCAAACTGAAAACCTGATATAGATTTGCGGAAATTAGTCAATAAACTAGAACAAACTGAAATCATAGTGAAATTAATGGAAACAGAAAATTTACAACTACAGCATGTAAACAATGTTCAAACAACAACTTCACAAATTAATAAAATTCAAGATTCAGATACCGAAGTAGCTTAAAAACAATTACTCACATTTTGAACATCTATTGAAAGAATCCAAATCTTAAACGAAAAGCATCATTCAAAAAATGGTACAATTTTTGTCGCAGATATGGACATAGCATTGCTGAATAAAATCAAAAATAATAAGACAAAATAAATAGACCACAAAAACACAGAGAATCAAATGAATCTTTCTATCAATAGTTGAAAAAAGATCAAAACTTACCGAACAAAAGTACTCAAAGTAAGAATAGCTCAGGAAAACCACTTCCAGATAGCTATAGTAATAATAAACCACAATCGTTCTATCGAAATAGTTTTTGCGGAAGAGCAGCAGATCGACAAAAGTCACAATTTTACACGCAAAACAGATATAGCAGATCAAATAGCCAAAACAATCAGTATCAAAACAAATACTCAAGATCAAACTCAAACAGAAGTAATTATTCAAATCATAACAAGAATCGCTCTTATTCGAATTCTAGGAATAACTACTGTTCCAAAGACCGTTCAAGAAATTCATGTAACAATCAAAATTGAAACTATTCTAACAATCGAAATAGAAACGATTCAAATAAACGAAACCGAAGTTTGAATAATAGATCACAAAACTTCCAATAATAGACCCTTTTATAACATTTATAATAAAGGATCCCGTGATAATTCTTAAAATAGAAACAACAACTATCAAAACAGATCAAGAAGCTATTCTCAATCACTACATAGAAGTAATACCCAATTTTCAAACACACAAAATCAAAACTATAGAAGCAGTACGCCAAAACATCAAAGTCAAGTAAATCAATTACAAATTACAATTGAAACAAACTCATACCCTTCAGGTATTGACAATACAGAAACTTGAGAACTACAGTTAAATCACATACACTGTGAAACCACAGATGAAAAAGTGATACAAAAAACTCACTTATTATTAACATGCTCAAAAAAAAATGATTAACAAACATCAATTGAGTCGAATTTTTACAACAACGAATTTATTAGTTCTCACCCCCAAGAACTATTTAATAATCGGGAAACAAAGATTTACAGCCCACATATAATCAAAGTCACTTCAAGTATGAACAATATATATCTGAATACAACAACTGAAATATCACCAACAAAAGAAAACACTTGGTAAATCGCGCTACAAATAGAAAGTCCGAAAAATAAAAAACTCACAATCACACGACCTTGAAATACGTTTTTCAATTGATTCTGGTGCAGAATCGAACATTATTAATATTCCTCTATGGAATGATTTTCAAAGTCTAAAACCAAAACTTTCCCTCTCTAAAACATCAAGTAAATTAGTCACCGCGCAAGGCACAAGTCTCACCAATTACGGAAAAAATTCATTTATTCCATATCCCAACTCGAACCATGGATTAAAACAAACTTTTACATAAACCCTTCAAACAAATTTTCCATATTGTAGATATATGACACAATATCGTTGGAATCCCATTCATTACTAACTACGTACCAACTATAAACATCTTGAATAGTAAATTACGCATTAAGGATAAATATACAAAATTAGATACTACAACACTATCATTCTTCAAAGGTTGAATAAACAACCCCAATTTTTTACTGAAATTTTTATACTATATGTAACCAACAACAAAAACAAGTAAAACCACTATCAGGGCATGTATATGACTTTTCTATCAATCAAGTTCATCAGTATAACACTGATCAAAATAGACAAAAGCTATATATATCTGACCTTGAGCTTAAACCAAGTCATAAATTCTGTAGAGTGATAATTTCATCCAACATATACGCAAAAATTACAGACACAGATGTAGTATCCATGCATATATGTAAGAATTCACCATATTAAAATACACTAACTTTAAGACTTCTAGGAGATTGCGAAACGACTGCAACATTTTATCCCATACATGAAAAAGCATTTAGAGTTAATGATATTTAAAGTTACCAGACATTTGTCAATCAACAATTTTAAATGAAGATTTATCTATTAATAATATTACTAATGAATAAAAAAAAAACACAAAATATTTCACAACAATTTCTATTTTAAGTCAACCTTCCAAATCTTGAAACACAAACGAACAACAAAAGTTCTTAACTATGGTCAATTTTCAAAATTCTCAAGTCAATCAAGAAGAATTTGAACAGCTAGCAGATTTTTTATTAAACTACCCTATGGTTTATTCCACATCTAAATTTCATCTTGGAAAAACACATTTACCGCTACATCTTCCCCTTAAACCTGACGCAGTTTTCAAAAACTAACCAGCAAGTAAAGTTTTCATTCTTTTACAAAATAAAGTAAGCAGACTCCTAGATATTCTTGAACAATATGAAACAATCTGACCAGTAAATAAAGATCAACAACCAAAAGGAAACAATTTAATCAACCCCGTCATTTTTCTCGCTAACGGCGAATCACTAAGAATCGTTCTAGATGCAAGATACCTCAATTCCCTAATTGATGAATAAAAAGCAATTGGTGTATAGAACCAATACAAGTAAAACTCACAAAGATAAATGGACATTACTGTACAACTGCTGATATGAACAAGGCATACAACCAAATGCCATTAGACGAACAATTGCGTCGACTTACACAATTTGTAATTGGAAACCAACAATACGAATTTAATAGATTATTATATGGTTTATCCGTAAGACCAGCAGTTTTATCTATAAGACCACTAATTCTTACCAAAAACTTAAATACATGTTTAGACGATGTGTTCATGCAAACACAAACAATTAAGGAATGTTTAAAATATTAGAAAACTATAACCAAATTTCGTTGAAAGAAAACCTGAAAGCAGGCCCAGATAAATCACATTTTTTCCTTACCCATGTAAAATTCCTTGGACACATTATTGAAGGTACCACAATTACACCTTTCAAATTACGAATAGATGCAATTTTAAAACTCCAGCTACCATCTAATAAAAAAAATAAGAGTTTCTTGGAATGCTAGACTTTTTGATCAAATACGTTTATAAAATGCAATCATATCTACGACAGTTTTATAATATTCTTAGACAACAAAATAAATTTGAATGGACATTAGAACAATAAAAATTTTTCGACGAAATAAAAACACTTTTAACAGAACAAAACTAAAACACAATTCCAGAACCAGATCAATCATTCTACGCTATGTGCGATGCCTCACAATTTGCGTCGGCGCAGCATTTCTGCAATCACATAAAAGTACAAATAAAATGAACCTTATATCAGCAAATTTAAGATTCAAGAATTTTACACAAGCGGAACTTAGACTCTCTACCTTTATGGGAGAGTGTACAGCTATAATATATACAGAAACATAATGCGAATTTCTAATCCCTGGATCAAAACATCCAACAATACTGTTCACAGATCATAAAACACTAATTTTTCTATTTACACAAAAATTTTATCCAAACCATAGAGTTTATAGCTTTCAACTTATCCTGATGAAATTTTCAAACCTAGATAAAGTTTGGACAGCAGGCAGAAACCTTGCTTTACCCGACACACTTAGTCGAAACACATCACCTGAAACGATAACACGAAAAACGACTGTAGAAATACCACGAAACATAAAAAAAATTTTCATGCAAAAGATGAAACATCACCATGATTAGAAATTAAATATGCATTCAAAAGTTGACTTTGATGTTACGCAGATAAACACCTTAGAACATTTCCCCTTATATATAGACTGTCGAAACAATCACTATGAACTCAATTTATTAAGAAAAATACATTTAAACAAATACCATACTCATCATGGATAAAATACGAACGCAGCAAAAACATTTAAGCAAAAACTACACCGGAACTACTCATTCCCATTGTTAGAAAAGGAAAATTTAACGAACACTATTAATTTACCAGCCCTCCCCCCCCCCCCCCCTCCCGACTTACACCAAAAAATTACAATTATTAGAAAGTTCAATTTGCAAGACCCACTTTTTGGCAAGACCCGCAATAATATATCTCTTTCGAAAAAAAAGAATTTCAAAATATTTTTCTCCCAGCCACAGAAAAAAACACTGCAACTATTATCAATATACCAAAACCTCGACCCTGTCATCAGACAACTTAAATCTTGGCACAAATATGAAACAAAACCAATAAAAGCTGGCATCACAATCCTAGTAAGTAAAACCTTAATCCGAGATTTCCAAAAACTTAATAGTACAACGATTAACAGAACTCACGACTGATCTCTTAGAATATCACACTTCTGAAAAAAGTACCATGTCTACCTTAATTTTATTAGCAATTCATATTTCACAATCCTTGCATACAAAAGGACATGCAGGATCAGATAAAAGATATTCCAATTTTATTCGAATTTTTCTTCCAAATGTACCAATTTGGATAAAATTAACTTGCAATGGTTGCTTAACAAGTCAACTAAACAAAACCTTCCCACACCAAAAACAATTAGCAGAAAAACAAGATTTTAAAGGACAAAATCAATATTTCAATCATAGAATTTCATTTGACACCAAAGGCCCTATATATCAACATCCTAAGAAGAAAATTCGTATATAATGGTAATAAGTGAGGCATTATGTATCACTCAACACCGAACCCCATTATAATGCATACTATGCCGACACAACGCTCTACGGACACTGGATAGCAAAGTTCGGATTACCAGAAACCCTTGCCACGGATGACAGAACAGAGTATATAAACAATGAAATTATAACATTATATCACTTCTACAATATGAGGCATAAACCACGAACATCACAAGCCCCATGGACAAACGGACTTGTCGAAGGCATGAACTGTTCATTACAAGAATACCTCAGATGTTTTATAAGCGGAGATGATAAAAAATAGAAAGAAGGGCCAACAGAAATAAAGTTATTTTCACTAGCATAACATTCCCAAATCACTACAACCCTTGAACTATTGCCATATGAAATAGTTTTAAGCCAAAAATCACGTAAATCATTAAAATTTACTGGAAATTCTTCGAAAAACACACAAGGTTAATGTCAACCGAACAAAGATTCATTTTATTTTAACCCACCACTTAAAACTCATGATGAAGATTATTTTCATCATTTCCAAAACCTAAAGCTAGCCTCTGGATGCCATACAGAATGGATTTCAAATCGAGATAAAAAAAATACCGAAATTTATCAAAAAAAATGCCAAAAAATTGTTACAAAGTCAAAATATACAATTCCAAATAAATTCACGTTTTACTCCAGTTCCAAACCTAAAAGAAGGAACATTTGTCTTAATCTCAAACTTCACAATTCAAAAATTAATGTCAACAAAATTACAGCCTATCCGAAAAAGACCATTTCAAATTAAAAAAAAACCACAGATGTCACATATGAACTTATCGATCATAATAAAAAAGAAATAATTCAACATAGAAACAAATTTTTACCATACTACCCGAAGGAATACGCCCTTCGTGAACAAAGGCCATTAAATTTCTTTAGAAGACTACATATCATTAAAAACACTACAAACAAAAATATCCAACTAAAGCCACTTACTTACCCCAATCATAAGAGTTACCCCTCAGCATGATCTATCAGACAAACACCAAAAACAATTAAATCAAAGTTACAGGCAAATCTTTATACCTGAAATTGAAGAAAAATCACAACAGCGTCAATCCTCTCGTCTCAGAAATCAACCAAAAAAGATTAAAAAACCTTTATTTCACAATCTAAAATATTAAAAAAGTAGGAAAACTCCATGATTAATTAAAACAATTTTAGTATAATCTTTAAAAAAGTTTATAATTACAAAAATTAATTCCACTCGTGAAACTTTCATTCCTTCTGTGAGAATTATTTCAAGATCAACCAATCAAATTCATTTGAGATCATCTGTTTCTCTCTGAACACCATCGCTTTTTCTTAGCCGATATATCTCTAACTTGAACTAGATCTGAAATTCTAACTTGAAGACCTCCAGGTCAAAAATCATCCCTTCTATTTGACAACTTGAATAGAATTCTTATAAAAGTTGCAACCTTCTTCTATCAACCAGTACAAAAATCATCAATTTTGTCTAAACTTATGCCCCAAAACTCCCCAGAGAAAAGCATTAAATTGGCCTAAAGATAAAGTTCGACATGATTACTTAGCCTAAAACAGTTCTCCTTCCAGTTATTCTCTATTGATCGGATAAAAAAAAAACAAGATTCAGAAAGGTAACACCTAAATACCTTGACTTTTTTTCACCAAAAAACTCCTCATACCCAACCCACTTGTCATAGTTCACTAAACATTTCGGTCACACTTGACTTCGACTACGAAAAAAAAATATTTCGATAGAGCAAAAAATTTTCGAATGCTTCTTTCCAATTCAGTCAAACAAATCAAAGTCTTCATTTCAACTCTTCTTTTTTTTCGACACTTTTTCAACTTTGCATTTTTCTCATCACCGACTTTTTGGAACTAACTATCCTCTTTTTTCTACTTTTTTTGCAGTCAATTTATTCTTTTTTTCCCTAATACAAAACTACCTTTCTATCTTTAAAACCATTGACCACTTAAAAGGTACGAAACTTAGTATTCCTTAAGAGATGCGAAGTTTACTAATTAGAAAGGGTATTTTTGTAACTTTTTTCATTTCCCTATTAAAAAACTATAAAGAACATCGACTTAAATAAATCAGAATAAAATCAGATATATTTCAAAATGAAATCACACAATCAAAAATTTCCCACCAGCCACTGCAACTCAAGACCCCCCAATCAAACCGACATCTAGCTAAACAGGTCAATTCCAATCATCTTCATGCATCATTTGTAGAAAATCCTTAAGCATTTGAAGAAAGACACGCGTCACTATCCAAACCATTAACACCAGCTATTCGTCAAGCACCTCTACGTGAACCACAGAACGAGCCACCATATATTATTTACCCCACACTCCATCAAGCTCTTAGCAGAACTAGACACCCAAGTCAAAATCAAAGTTTAATACCTACAATAGACTGACAAAATATTCCTCGAAATTTTGCGACACCAAGAGTACATTTTAACATACCCTCATCTCCATCAGCGAACTTTTTGGATCTTTCTAATATACAAAGCATCCCTCCATCACTCCAAGCTATTTCCCAACAAAGTACTGCAAACCTTCCATCAGACTAATTAGGTTCAACACCAACCTCTGAACAAATTCATGCAAATCCTTTCAATTCTCCTACTTCATCGCAAAGACTCCAACATTGGATGACACAAACATTTTCAAAAGGTGAGCCAAAGCTAGTACACGAACCTATTGAGATTACATCAAATACTTCCTTGTCATTACCAGAAATTCTTTCACCTCTATCAACACCTTCAACAACAGGTCAAACAAGAACAACTACTTTTCCCACAAATTTCCCAATTAATTTGAACGACAGATACCGTGAACTACGAAGTACAAATATACCCTTCCGACTAGACTCGAACACTTTTGTAGCTTCCCCTCCACTTTTTGAACAATGTCTTGATAGTAATAGACTACATAACTGGGCAAGCAAAAAAACTACATTTTAGACACAACATTCACAAAGATATACAAGAACATAATAACCAAATCCTTACACAAATTATTTTAACTCTCAAATTTGAAATAACTGTCAAATTAAGTAATTTAGTTCATCATCCATTACAACAAATTCCGCCAACTATAACAGCTCAATCGTTACCTCCTCTTTTTATTACAACAGAATTTATCTACAAATACAATAGATATACAAAAAAGACAATAGGATATATCACATTCTATAATCCCTTTTCAGGATTATCATACACATGTATTTTCTAACAGTTTTCTGACTTTCTCCTTGAACCAAACCCTTCTCCTTGAACCAAACCACAAGATCTCCTTGTTACACATTATGATTGAGAGAAATCAATAAAAAACACTACATAATTATGCCATCAATCAAGTAACACAATGCGAATCTGAACCACAAGATATAGAATCAAAAAATATAGTAGCTACATTTCACACAAAAGCACGAGCTACAACTCTGACAGGATACAAGTTTACTGCAAATTTCTCAGAAAAGAAAGTACATTGTTCACAAGTTTCAAACAGGAAAAAAAGAGACTCGACCATGAATTATTTTACCAAAGTAAAATCGAAAATTTTTACATCTTAATCTTGAAGATTGAAAGAACGAGCTGCAACGATTAAAGTTAACCTAAAATAAATGCACAAATTGCAAAATGGTAAAATTTCAAGTCCTCCCAGACTCTTCACATCTGGCATAACTTGAACGACATCAAAGTTTTCAGAAGTTAGAACATAAATACCCGTACCACGGCGCGCACGGACGTTTAATTTATGATTTAGGTGACAAAAAATGTATACCACACATCGGAATCAATAATCCATCAAATTGTAAAGCAGACACAAAAAATAAAGAATACCAAGAATTAATGTTTTTTATTGAAAAATTCAATTAGAAACGTTACAAAAAACACGAGATTTAAGATACAAAACTATATAGTATCGAAGAAAACGCTTGCCTTGCAAAAATGAGCTAGGATATTGCGTTCCTACTCTACGAACACAAGCAACTATAGTTTGGTACCCTGAAGACACGTGTGCCACATTTCAAGTCGCTAAAATACACACAAGAATGATAAAGCATCAACAGAAATAATTTATAGAATCCATACTTTTGATTAAACAAACCCTGATAAAATCAGATTAAATAAGCAAAAAAAATAAAAAACCTAAAGGTATAAAAAAAGTTGACACGTTTTCAAATCTACCTTGAAACGGAACTAGCATGTAAATATCCAAAACCACTTTTCAAAACTCAATACGAAAAAGTTTCGATATGAAAACAGGTAAATTAAATATTGATCAAACTTTCCCGAATCAAGATAAAAAAACGAAAAACCTTACATCCCAGTAACATTCTACAAAAGCACAGAACATACTGGCGAATAAATTTGACCAGAAAACAAAGCTAGTACACGACTACCAGAATTCCCATTAATGAATAACACCTATTTTAATGCAATCCACTATTACAGACATCTTGATATGAAGTAAGATTACTTAATAAGTAGAATGTATCAAGAAAAGTCACTATCTGAATTAGAAACACTTCATCATTTATGTGAACTCGAAAGAACACAAATACTACAATCACTCGCTTTAGCAATCCTAAAAATACCCTATGCAGGGTTACCTACTGTTAGTCAATTGCTCAAATTTCATTGATTATGAAGGTAATATTCTTTGGTATTACAACTGCGCTATAAAAGTTTCACCACTTTATGTCTTTGAAGATAAAAGATCCTACCAACGAAATCCTTCAGTTTATAAAAAAAGTACACTTTGTAGACACACTATCGCGACGTACCTATTTTTGGTATACATCTGTCATATGTATATCTAAAAATAGCCACAATACAGTACAGTTTGATCCGAACGAAGATGAGTATAATCTCCTCACCCCATATCCTACCTTAATGATACCTCTCATAAATTTCTCACCGAAACCATACGCGCAATTGCTCGTAACCCAAACGTGGATAAACAATCAATAGATATTTACTCCAAATCCGACATACAGCCTCACATTCGAACACAACAATATTAACAACTCCTCACAAAAATGGATACAATACAAAGACAGTCAATTGACCAAAATTTACGCAAACTAGCTGAAACAGCACGCTTCTCAGACAAATAAGACAAGACACGCACCATAATTACACACTTTTTTTTCTCAGTTCTTTTTTAAATTTCATCAGTCATTTCATCTAAATCTTTTAAATCCAAATGAAAACTACAAACTCTGTTTATAATTCTAGAAGTTCGATCTTACAATGAAATTGAATTATCCAAATGCAATAAAGTTTATAATGAAGTCAATGAAATAAAAATTCTATAGTAAAATTCAAAAATACAGAGTAGTAAATTAATAAAATGCAAATAAATTACAAGCAATTAACCTTTTTATGTTTTCTTCTTTTATAACTTGAATTTGTCTTTCACTCGACCACATTTCACACACTCCATCCGAAAAACCTGCACAGCTCGCCCACGTAGAAATGTTTAATCTTTGAGTTTAAAAATTCAAGAATAACTGATAACAACTCTAACTTGTTTTCACGCGTTTCAAACTTTCAGTTGACCCGGTTGGAAGGAATTTTAAGTCAGCTTAAATTAACCTACGCAGCTTATTAATACCACAAAACCAACCGCATGTATAAGAAAGACCCACGGTACTCAGACCAGATTAAACCCAGATTGAAACTGGATAAATTATTCTTTTGAAACCCACTTTCAAGTTTTATTAAAAGCACTTAAAACACCAAATTGTCATAAAAAAATCCCAAAACAAAACATTGTCTTTGATAAAAAGACACAACCAAAAAGAAAAAAGAAAAAACACCTGAGAAAATAGAATAAAAATTGAACACAAAAAAAAGACTCTGCTCAAAGAGACGGTAGAACACGGCGTCGCTCGAAGTACATGTGCCCACCATGTGCTAAAACCCGATCCTCAGTTTTTTCTAAGAGTGGGTCCAGGGTGAGCAATTCTTTGAAATAACCGAAATTTAACAAAATCGCTTTCGCGAAAACATTAAAAAAACATCCTTAGTAAAATTGATCTCACTAACAAGATATTGATTTATTATGCATTGTAAAAAAATTACTCGGAGCAAACGGAACGAGCAGCAAACGGATATGAAAACTCGACGACATTCCGACACTGGATTGACAAATATATTGGTTTTGTTACTGTAGTCACAATCCTCGCAGGATTTGAAGTATGGACCCAACATCGCAGAAAGGGAATTCATTGAAAAATAACAATGGCCTACTCGATGTTGACTTCACATGCGGATCCTAGTCACGTGGCGCTTCACGTAGAAAGGTCAAACTTCATCTTGAACGTAGTCTCGCTCTAAGCTCAACGAAATTGACACATCATTGCATTAATCTGAAATCTCGACACGATCACTCAAGATGATCTAGGATAAAATGAGACCAATTTCAGGAACACGAACAACTGACCTTCTTCTCTCTACGAAGATGACTACATCTCTCCCTCCTTCACGCAGTCACTGCTTCAAAATTAACCTACTCCGAAGAACAAAGAAATCTCTCCATCCATCCTTCACTACAATAAACCATCTTAAAAATAAAAAACTCTCTAAACATGGATATGTGGAACCAATCCAAAACTATTATTTATAACCAATATTATTCTTGATAAGCTATCATTGTAAAATACTTAGAACTAACCAATCATGATCCATAACTAACACTGACAATTATTTGTAATGCTGAAACTACTTGTAGTTTCAGCACCAGAACAACTTAAATATGACTTAGAAGACAGTTGTTCTCCTTTGGAACAAGTTTCAGATACCTAACCTGCAAATACCAGTATGCGCTAGATCTATTGAGACTATCAGATATAAGAGTAAAGTTAAGATCGGTATTAGACTAAGAAGTTGCACGAATTTATCCGGCCGAAATAAAGATGTTTACCCTTTCTGAAATTACTCTATGAGTACGCTACTCTAGGCATAAACTCATTAGTTAGATACTTCGATTATGCAGAAAATTTACCTTCCTATCAAAAAAGAAACCCCGATTAGTGTTAGATTTTTATATTAGTAATTTATATTGATTTGAGTTATTCACATCATTAACCTTGAGTTATGAGTGACATATCTGGAACCATGTTGGATAATAATCATTCTGTTCTGTGAGTTTGATAGAAGCTGTCGTTTGATAGAAGCTGTTGTATTGATAGAAGCTGTCGTTTTGATCTTTAATATTTAGAACTGTGGGACACGGCTGGACAGGAGGACTACGACAGACTGAGACCTCTCTCGTACACTAACACGGACGTGTTCGTCCTCTGCTTCAGTGTGGACAGTAGAGCCTCATGCACGAACATAGTGAACAAGTGGATGCCCGAACTGAAACATTACTACCCCAAGTGTCCATATGAGTCCCCACCAGCAGTAGTGGCAGCACTCAAGGCAAGCCTGAATATACTGAGAGTTTTCCTATCATAACACCTCAGCTCACGTACAAAAGTTAGGGCCCTCCGCTTATTAGCCCCCCGCTTAGGCTCAGCAAGCATAATCGTATGGATCCATAATAATTTTGATGAAGGTGTAAATTAGACTTTGGGCGAATGACAAGGAGACGGGTCTGATCCAGACAATGGACTTAACAGACAATTATGAGAGACAGTATTGCAAACAAAGCATGAGCAAAACACGCAATTAGAAGAAAATTATTTAGTCAGTCTTTCAGCAGCTAGTCTTATTTTCATTTGATTTGAAAGGTTCTAGGGGTTTTAGCAGACCGGTTTTTTAGCAGACAGGTTTTTTAGCATACACAGAACAATTATAAAGTGTGATAGCTAAGTTTCAAACGCGGCATTGGCGATTAGCGACTTGCTCCGCGGCGCTTCAATTCAACACGAGTGTTATTGCGCGCGTAAATCTTTGTTTTGCCTCTAATTTAGACTGTTGTGTTTTTGAAGTTGTTAATTTTGTTGACAAATTGTGAGATTATTGAATTAATTGGGGAAGCTTGGACCCAGACTGAGAGTCTTTTTGAGTCTGTCAATCGATCATCCATCACTTTATTCTGCTAAAAGACTCATTTTTCACTTTTTATCCATGAAGATTTGTCTGGTAAACTATCGGTCCCCGATTTGAGGGCAAGCAAGTTTTGAAACAAGCATTCGTTTACCGCCAAAACCTCTTCATTTTATTTGTTTTACTCGTTATTAAGTTCACTGATTTTTATAAATCATCTTTAAACCGAGTTTTTTATATTCAAATTTTTGAGTTTTGAAGTGTTTTTTTTTTGCGGTAGGCAGCAAATTTCGCCGAATTCGAACGATATAATTCAAAAAATTGGATTCTCTCGCAAAAACAATTGCAACATATAAAAGCTGGTACAATTCCAAGCAATTTTTGACCTCAAAAATTTTGGCCAAGTATAACCCAATTTGAAAAAAAGGAGTTAAAAAACTCTGTTTTTGTTCGTTTTATCCTGTTGCTTTGATTCAGCACAATAGAAGCAAAAATGCTGCGAAAAAACATTAAATTGCAAAAAAAAACAATTGTGAACAAAAACAATCAAATTTATTGAGTTATCCAAAAATCCAAATTATCGAAAAAAAAACAGTCAAACTCAATGTGTTGTGTAAACCGAAATTGGCGAATCTTTGTTGCCTATTGCAGAAAAAATCAAATATTTGTGAAACGAGAGAACATTTATAAAAAATCACGTTTTGAAAACACCCTGTAGATCAGACCCGTCTCCTAGTCATTCACCAGATTTTGTGCTATTTGGCTAGAAAAAGTTGATTACATGTTATAGTTCCAGAGGTTGATTACATCATTATTACACGATACACGCATATGATCGTGTAATAAAATTATATACATGAGATGTTATCATAAATTTAACTGCAGTTTTAAACAAATTTAGCCCAGATGTTTAGCAATTTTTAGCTCTTTCATTAATCTTTACCCATTTGAATTTTTCGGATCCATTTCGAATCGGACTTTTCGGTTGACAAAGTTTGATCACTATGCTATAGATCCTGATAGTGACACTTGGCAGTAGCGGATTTGGAAAAAGGGGGAGGGGGCGTTCCCCACCTTTGATAACTATTTTAAGACATTAGTTTTGGCTAACTTACCTTAGCTTTGGTCAAAATTATTCAAAAAGTCTAAAAACGTTTTTTTTTTGGCCTGTTTTTTTTTTAAACTTGGCTGCAGCACAAACAATTTGGCCGGAACAGGGTCTTGTTAAAGCTTTGGGAGAGCTCGGAAAAACAATTTAGTCGGCGTTAAAAGTCGACAACATTTTTTGACGTTTTTCTGAAAATTCGCCGCCCCTCGAAAAATTTTTAGATCCGCCCCGGATCGGTTTCCTGGTCCGTAAAAGCTATCGCCGCTTCTATATTTCAGTTTTTTTTTAGCTTAGCTCGCTTTTTTAAATTAATGTGACATTGTGTCACCATCTTTTCTGCAGGTCCGACTTTTTAATTTTTCCAGCACCGGAATGTCTTTGATAAAATTCGTTTATAATGGAAAAACGTTGCCTGAAGTTTTATCATTAAAATCCATTATTATTGCAATTTTGCTCAATGAAATTATTATGATCGATTACTTCCATGAAAACACAATCTAATAAAATGCATTAAAAACTATTTAAAATCCATTATAATTAAATAAAAATCAGCAAAAACTTGAGAAGCTAAAAGGTTATGAGCTTTTATGAGAATCTTGTTTTATCAGAAATTAACAAAAAATGATAATAAATCATTTATAATTGGTTGTAATGTAATAAAATGGAGCCCTTAATCATGGTAAAAAGAGTGAAAATTTGCCATGGATTCAAAAACAAATTAATCGGGCAATCTTCAAAAAAAACGCAGTCTAATCCGAAATGTCTGAACTGATTTCCTGTTAGACAGTGTTACACAACCTGTGTTGCACAATCAGAAGGATTAGATGCTGCATCAGAATAAACCAAACAAAATGGGTGGGCAACAGTTTGACATGTTTTCTCATTTTAAATCACATATATGAGGAAAAGTATTGAGTAATTGATCTCGAACTTTAGCAGTCGTTGACCGTTTCAAATAATAATTTCACGAGTGTACATTGACCCTCATAACAGACTACCTGTCCCAAGTAAGTGCCCTACAAAGTTATCGAGGAAGCAAAGCTTGCCGAAGCCGTCTAACAAGCTCCTGAGATAAAGAAACAAGGATAGCCGGTTACTGTGCAAGAAGCACAGAATGTTCCGACCATAGTCCTAAAAAATCACAACATTTTTTTTTCATATTAGAATAGTTTTTTTGGTGTGGTGTGATAAAGGGAATTGAACGAAAATCTAGACATTCGGCGTGTTTGGAGGTCATAGTAAAAGAACGAAAAAATATCTAACAAAAAAAAACAATCGAACTTTTTTCAAAGTGTTGCAGTTTTTTGAATTTTGAAGTTTTTGATTTCTTTAAAAGTATCAAAGAGGGGACCCTTTGGGTTGGCAGGGGTTCGAATCACCTAAACTCAACCAAATTTTTAGAAAAATGCGTATTAAATTTCAAGTTTAACGCGTTTTGTCCGGTTAATTTAAATCAGCACTGTATCTACCCCCTAAATGAAAACAAGGGAGAGATAATTCACGTGGTTGAAAATATTAATTTTCAGCCAATCGGATTTGAGCATATTCTTGATTGTTGAATTTGTCATTTTTTATTAGGGGAGACTGTTAACTTGATCCAACTAGGGGAAGAAAATTTATTCACATGAGCCCAGGCATTCTCTGATTTGTCATCTCAAATTTGTAAATCCAGTTGAAACCTAAGGTTATTTGCCTTTTATGTTTGCAGAAAAATCTAAAATTTGAAATCAAACGGAATGGGGCTGAAATTGTGATGAAGTAGTCCCATTAAATTTCAATTGTGGGAGAGAGGTTCAAAATAACACTAATTTTAAGCACAACAATTAAGTAAATCAAACCAGTCGGGGCAGTGCCAAAAATCAGAATCAGAATGTTGTCCATCAGTACCAAAAAAAAATTTCAATACTGTTTCTACGCATCCCAAATCACTTCTAAGTCAATCAATTCAACTCGAAGGAAGTTGAAAAATAACAAAAGTCCATTTTAATTGATGCAGCTTGTTAAACAAAAAAGTTGCCGCAAGCGCGACGCCATGACTTTTTTCTGAACAAACAAATAACTCAGCAAATAAATTAATTTTTCTTCTCGGTTTTGCTCCAAAACAGAGAAGTATTTAAGCAATTTTCCTTTATTTGCAAACAGAACTCAAAATTTTCAGTTATGCTCAATTTTTGGCACTGTTGAAGACATTTTTAATTTTGGCACAGTTGTATTACCTTTGAAAAAAAAACTTTGAAGCAACCGACTGGAGCGGGGGCGTTCTGCAGTGCCGAAGTGTAGAATGCCCCCGCGCTAGTCGGTTGCTTCAAAATTTTTTCTCAGACGTAATGAATCTACCTTATTTGTGCTAGCTTAGATTTTTTAATTGACTGATTAGATACTTTTTGTTCCAACTTTCCTAAGCTTTCCGAAACTAACGGAAACTTTCGGAAACTTTCCGAAACTAACGGAATATTTGTGCTCTGTTTGGTTTTTTTCTTCAGAGAATTTTCAACTTTTTATTTAAAAATTTTTGGCTGATTTTTTTATACAAGCCGAAAGGTATTGTTGCCTTGAGCTCAAATTTAAAAAGATTATTTTTCATGAAGTTATGATGGTTTAAAGATGGCTACATTACTAGGAGCGAAATCTATCGCTTTGTACTTCATATGGCGTGTGGGGGGATGATTAAAGAACTCAAAAGTTCTGTTATATATATATTTTAAAAATTATCATTTTTTAAACCGATCACTGCTTCATAGACTTTTAAGGACAGTCAGAATTTTCAGGTCTTCGCCATGATACGAGCAATTTTGTTTTAAATGAATGATCATATGCTTAAACCTACGAGCTTCTGCAACTCGAATGCTTATGTTTCAGATTGAAAATCAGACTGAAAGAATTATGTAAGAATTCAAGATCATGTTTTTTTTTGTCAAGTCTCGTGTTCATTTATTCAGCTATGACGCAGTGTTAGCTTTTTAACAAACACTTTCCTTGCACTTCCTTGCGCTTAAAAGTCCTTGCTGTGGGAAGCCTAGGACCTTAATTTTTTGAAAACTTACCCCTTCTCAGAGAATTTGACATTAGCAAATATAGGGTCCCTGATGCAGCATAAAAGGTTTAAGACCAAAAAAACAATACACACTTCAAAGTAATTGTAAAGTACAATGGTTAAATCTCTGGAAAAGTATTCAAATAATTTTATTTATGAAACTCTTTGATATTTGTTCATGGATTTGGCCATTGTGATTGCTA
>NC_087062.1:54285711-54483038 GCF_963678635.1 Symsagittifera roscoffensis
GTTTTCTGTTCTCTTCAGTGTTTGTCTATCTCAACTCAATGCGAGATTGCTCCATTCCCGGCCTTATCCACTGCGCTACATCCACGCTCAGACTCATACATATATTTGTGTAATAAACCTTCAGTAAATGCTGCTTTTGTAGCGACTGTTATGCTGTAAAATGTGTTTAAGAGTATATAATCGTTATATTTACGAGCGTTAATATATGTTGTACAAAGATTATTTAACGCCAGCAGTTTTAAAGTGACAGAGAAAAACGAGAATTGGCTGCCCTAGTGTCAGCAACTTCTCGGGTCGAGCTTGTGGTTTTATGATCAGACGGACGCCACCAAATTTCGTATATCCAGACGGCCGCGATCAAAAATGGGCATTTTGAGACAACAATTTGGCGTTTCCAGAGTTTGTGGACTAAGGTAATCTATCGGCGACCAGCGCGACAGAACGAAAGTTAACCGCGACCGGCGCGACCAAAGAGATGTTAACTGCGATCGATTTGAACGAAAAAAAATTTGGTCGCGGTGGTTAAAAAATTAGTCGCGGTGGTCGAAAAAACTAGTCGCGGCGGTCGATCAATTAGTCGCAGTCGTCAAACAGTTAGTCGCGGAGGTCAAAAAATTAGTCGCGGCGGTCAAAAAATTAGCTGCGACGTTCGAAAAATTAATCGCGGCGGTCGAAAACTTAGTCGCGGCAGCTAAGGGATGGTAAAAAAATTGTTCGAGACCGTCGCGACCGAAGAGAAGCTAACATCAATAGGTAAACCGTTAACATCATTAGAAAAAAGTTTGAAAGTATTTGATGCAGTTAAAACAACCGACCGAGGATTTTTTTTTCGACTGAAAATGCTGTTCTAGCTAATTTCACTTTAAACATACATAAATACTGGATTATTTTGCTACTTACAACTGTTATACGGTTCTGCAAGCAAAAAAAATCCGACAATAAAATCAAATTCTTGGTGAAATTTTGTTTTTGTTTGAACTTGTTTCGACCGACTCGTCTTTATTTTTCGACTTTGAGCTCAACTGTGATGTAAACTTACGTTTGACTTCACGTTTTTTCTCATTTTATGCAAAAATTTAGGTCTTCCAACAAATTCTACAGATCTACAGAGACCAGGAAATGAGAATTAGATTAAAGTTAGTCTTAAGTCGTATGAAAAGTTAGTCTTAAAAAGAAAACAACTTAAGCGGTGTTGTTTTTTTTCCAATGGATTTTTACATTCCAATTTTCTTGGCTAAAACTCGATATATTTTGAATTTTTGACTTTTTCTACCGACAGTTTTTTAAAAATTGAAAATTTGATTGCTCGGCCCCGCATAGATACATTTCGACTTTCTAGACCAAAAATCGATTTGATTAAACTTTTTTGACCAAAAGTTTCTTAAAATTTGAAAATTTGTTTGTTCAAACCCGCTTAAATACGTTTCCACGTTCTCGATTAAAATTCGACTGTTTCGATTTTCTCAATTTACTCGATCAACATTTTATGTTTAGACTTTATCGACTTTCTCGATCAACAGTTTTCAAATATTTGAAAATTTGTTTGATCTATCCCGCATGGATACATTTCGTCTTTCTTGACCAAAAATCCAACTGCCTTTAATAGCAATTTTGAGAACTGTGTCTCGACCCTTGTGACTCAAGTTACCACCTTGCACGACTGAAAACCTCGGCTGGATTCAAAACATTTATCTAGCGCAACCGTATTCGGTCACGATTTAAGACCTAGACCTCGACAAAATGATATACCTCGACGGGAAAATGATAGACCTTGACGGGAAAATGATACGTTACAGAAATATGTTGCACAAAAGCACGCTTTTTTAATCTTTTATTCTAACCAAATTTATAAATTATTTCTAAAAGACACAAGTATGTGCCTTTAGTGCATTCGTTTTCAAATAATTTTAAAACATTTTTTAGACCAAAGCAAATGAGTTGAAAATTATTATGATAGTGATCACTTCACTTTATAATTCTCTATCACTTCAGATAATCTAATAAAATTGCTGAAATTTAGTATGAATATGGTCACTTTACTTTATAATCCTCTATCACTTCAGATAATCTAATAAAATTGTTCAAATGCAAAAGGCGTAAAAATAGTATTACACATCAAATAGTTGTCTTTTTGATTGAACTCTCATTGAGTTTCTCCGTTTTTGAAACTTATTTACAATTATTGTTATGAAAAAAGATTAAAATTCTGAGTGTGCATGATGTGGCATTGAAAACCTGAAAACACACTTGGGAATCGAGCGACTATGTTGTTCACTCTTTCGGTCTTGTTTTTAATCCATTTAACTCCATTTCTAGAGGGGTTTGGAGAGTCCAGAACGACTGAAACAACTCCTCTGATGTAGTTTTTGTCATATAACAGCTCCAATTGATGGCAGAATTTTTTGCGTACTTATGGGGATTCTCAACCACGATCAAATTGGGTATGCTTTGACTTTCTTGACTTTCTCGACCGACAGTTTTCAATATTTTGAAAATTTGTTTGTTTGACCCTGCATGGATAGGTTTCGACTTTCTAGACCAAAAATCAATATGTTTCGATTTTCTCGACCGACAATTTGAAAAAATTGTTTTTTTTAACCCCGCATAGATATGTTCCGACTTTCCGACCAAGTTGAGTATGTATCGACTTTCTCGACTTTCTGGACCGAGGTTTTTGTTGAAGTTAAAAATGTGTTTGTACGACCCCGCATAGATACGTTTTGACTTTCCAGATCAAATATTGATACGTTTCAACTTTCTTGAATGATGGTTTTTTCTAAATCTGTTTTTTTTAACGCCGCATAGATATGTTTCGATTTTCTCAATTTGCTCGATCAACATTTTATGTTTAGACTTTGTCGACTTTCTCGATCAACAGTTTTCAAATATTTGAAAATTTGTTTGATCGAACTCGCATGGATACATTTCGTCTTTCTCGACCAAAAATCCAACTGCCTTTAATAGCAATTTTGAGAACTGTGTCTCGACCCTTGTGACTCAAGTTACCACCTTGCACGACTGAAAACCTCGGCTGGATTCAAAACATTTATCTAGCGCAACCGTATTCGGTCACGATTTAAGACCTAGACCTCGAAAAAATGATATACCTCGACGGGAAAATGATAGACCTTGACGGGAAAATGATACGTTACAGAAATATTTTGCACAAAAGCACGCTTTTTTAATCTTTTATTCTAACCAAATTTATAAATTGTTTCTAAAAGAAACAAGTATGTGTCTTTAGTGCATTCGTTTTCAAATAATTTTAAAACATTTTTTAGACCAAAGCAAATGAGTTGAAAATTATTATGATAGTGATCACTTCAATTTATAATTCTCTATCACTTCAGATAATCTAATAAAGTTGCTGAAATTTAGTATGAATATGGTCACTTTACTTTATAATCCTCTATCACTTCAGATAATCTAATAAAATTGTTTAAATGCAAAAGGCGTAAAAATAGTATTACACATCAAATAGTTGTCTTTTTGATTGAACTCTCATTGAGTTTCTCCGTTTTTGAAACTTATTTACAATTAATGTTATGAAAAAAGATTAAAATTGAGTGTGCATGATGTGGCATTGAAAACCTGAAAACACACTTGGGAATCGAGCGACTATGTTGTTCACTCTTTCGGTCTTGTTTTTAATCCATTTAACTCCATTTCTAGAGGGGTTTGGAGAGTCCAGAACGACTGAAACAACTCCTCTGATGTAGTTTTTGTCATATAACAGCTCCAATTGATGGCAGAATTTTTTGCGTACTTGTGGGGACTCTCAACCACGACCAAATTGGGTATGCTTCGACTTTCTTGACTTTCTCGACCGACACTTTTCAGTTTTTTGAAAATTTGTTTGTTTGACCCTGCATAGATACGTTTCCACTTTCTCGACCAAAGATCAATAGGTTTAGATTTTCTCGACCGACAATTTGAAAAAATTGTTTTTTTAACCCCGCATAGATATGTTCCGACTTTCCGACCAAGTTGAGTATGTATCGACTTTCTCGACTTTCTGGACCGAGGTTTTTGTTGAAGTTAAAAATGTGTTTGTACGACCCCGCATAGATACGTTTTGACTTTCCAGATCAAAAATCGATACGTTTCAACTTTCTTGAATGATGGTTTTTTCTAAATTTGTTTTTTTACGCCGCATAGATATGTTTCGACTTTCTCGACCAACAGTTGTTTAAATTTTGAAAGTTTGTTGTTCGACCCTGCTTAGATATGTTTCCACTTTCTCGACCAAAAATCGATTTGATTAAACTTTTTTGACCAAAAGTTTCTTAAAGTTTGAAAATTTGTTTGTTCAAACCCGCTTAAATACGTTTCCATGTTCTCGATTAAAATTCGACTGTTTCGATTTTCTCAATTTGCTCGATCAATATTTTATGTTTAGACTTTGTCGACTTTCTCGATCAACAGTTTTCAAAAATTTGAAAATTTGTTTGATCGAACCCGCATGGATACATTTCGTCTTTCTCGACCAAAAATCCAACTACTTTAATACCAATTTTGAGAACTGTGTCTCGACCCTTGTGACTCAAGTTACCACCTTGCACGACTGAAAACCTCGGCTGGATTCAAAACATTTATCTAGCGCAACCGTATTCGGTCACGATTTAAGACCTAGACCTCGACAAAATGATATACCTCGACGGGAAAATGATAGACCTTGACGGGAAAATGATACGTTACAGAAATATTTTGCACAAAAGCACGCTTTTTTAATCTTTTATTCTAACCAAATTTATAAATTATTTCTAAAAGAAACAAGTATGTGCCTTTAGTGCATTCTTTTTCAAATAATTTTAAAACATGTTTTAGACCAAAGCAAATGAGTTGAAAAATAGTATGATAGTGATCACTTCACTTTATAATTCTCTATCACTTCAGATAATCTAATAAAATTGCAGAAATTTAATATTAATATGGTCACTTTACTTTATAATCCTCTCTCACTTCAGATAATCTAATAAAATTGTTCAAATGCAAAAGGCGTAAAAAAAGTATTTCACATCAAATACTTGTCTTTTTGATTGAACTCTCATTGAGTTTCTCAGTTTTTGAAACTTATTTACAAATAATGTTATGAAAAAGGATTAAAATTCTGAGTGTGCATGATGTGGCATTGAAAACCTGAAAACACACTTGGGAATCGAGCGACTATGTTGTTCACTCTTTCAGTCTTGTTTTAAATCCTTTTAACTCCATTTCTAGAGGGGTTTGGAGAGTCCAGAACGACTGAAACAACTCCTCTGATGTAGGTTTTGTCATATAACAGCTCCAATTGATGGCAGAATTTTTTGCGTACTTGTGGGGATTCTCAACTACGACCAAATTGGGTATGCTTCGACTTTCTTGACTTTCTCGACCGACAGTTTTCAATATTTTGAAAATTTGTTTGTTTGACCCTGCATAGATAGGTTTCGACTTTCTAGACCAAAAATCAATATGTTTCGATTTTCTCGACCGAAAACTTTTAATTTTTTTTACCCCGCATAGATATGTTTCGACTTTCCGACCAATTTAAGTATGTTTCGACTTTCTCGACTTTCTGCACGAAGAATTCTTTAAAATTTAAAGTTTTATTAGTTCGACCCTGTATCGATATGTTTCGACTTTCTCGACTAAATTGGGTATGTTTCGACTTTCTAGTTTTTAAAAAGTTTCTTTGTTCGACCTTGCTTAGATATGCTTCCACTCTCTCGACCAATAATCGATTTGTTTCAACTTTCGTGACCGAACCTTTCTTAAATTTTGAAAATTTGTTTGTTCAAACCCGCTTAGATACGTTTCCACTTTCTCGACCAAAGATCAATAGGTTTAGATTTTCTCGACCGACAATTTGAAAAGATTGTTTTTTTAACCCCGCATAGATATGTTCCGACTTTCCGACCAAGTTGAGTATGTATCGACTTTCTCGACTTTCTGTACCGAGGTTTTTGTTGAAGTTAAAAAAGTGTTTGTACGACCCCGCATAGATACGTTTTTACTTTCCAGATCAAAAATCGATATGTTTCAACTTTCTTGAATGATGGTTTTTTTCTAAATCTGTTTTTTTTACGCCGCATAGATATGTTTGGACTTTCTCGACCAAGTTGAGTATAATTCGACTTAATCGATTTTCTCGACCAACAGTTTTTTAAAATTTGAAAGTTTGTTGTTCGACCCTGCTTAGATATGTTTCCACTTTCTCGACCAAAAATCGATTTGATTAAACTTTGATTAACCTGAAAACACACTTGGGAATCGAGCGACCATGTTGTTCACTCTTTCGGTCTTGTTTTTAATCCATTTAGCTCCATTTCTAGAGGGGTTTGGAGAGTCCAGAACGACTGAAACAACTCCTCTGATGTAGTTTTTGTCATATAACAGCTCCAATTGATGGCAGAATTTTTTGCGTACTTGTGGGGATTCTCAACCACGATCAAATTGGGTATGCTTTGACTTTCTTGACTTTCTCGACCGACAGTTTTCAATATTTTGAAAATTTGTTTGTTTGACCCTGCATAGATAGGTTTCGACTTTCTAGGCCAAAAATCAGTATGTTTCGATTTTCTCGACCGAAAATTTTTAAAAATGTTTTTTTTTTACCCCGAATAGATTTGTTTCGACTTTTCGACCATGTTGAGTAAGTATGTTTCGACTTTCTCGACTTTCTGACCCCGCATTTTTTGACTTTCTCGACCGACAGTTTTTAAAAATATGAAATTTTGTTTGTTCGATCCCGCATAGATAGACATGGACCTGGGAAAAATGATACGTTACAAAATCATTTTGCACAAAAGCACCTACACTCTCTTTTAATCTTTGATTCTATCCAAATTTATAAAGTACTTCCAAAAAACAAGTCTGTGCCTTTAGTGCATTTCACTGTCATACAATTTTAAAACAGTTTCTAGACCAAAGCAAATGAGCTAAAATTTAGTATGATTGTGGTCACTTACTTGATAAATCTTTATCACCACAGATAAACTAGTGAAATTGTTCAAATGCAAATGGCGTGATAATAGTTTACACATCAATTACTTGTCTTTACTCTTGAGCTCTCGTTGAAATTCACAGTTTTTGAAATATGTTTAAAATAAATATTTTGAAAAAAGATTAAATTTTTAAGCGGTAATGCTGCGGCATTTTAAGCACACTTGGAGCCGAGCGACTATGTTGTTCGCTCTTTCGATCCGATTTAAGTTCCGTTTAACTCGACCGACAATTTTTATATACGAGTTTTTTTACCCCGCATAGATGAACTTAACTTCTCCACCAAAAATTGATATGTTTCGACTTTCTCGACCGACAATTTTTTTTTTAATTTTTTTTTTTTTTACAATGCATAGATATTTTTCAACTTTCTCGACCAAAGGTCGATATATTTCGTGTTTCTCGACCGAAATCTTTTTGAAACTTGTTTGTTCGATCCCGCATAGATACGTTTCGGCTTTCTAGACCAAAAATCGAGATATGGCTCGACCTTCTGCGCCGACAGTTTTTATAAAAGAGTTTTTTATGACCCCGCATAGATAAGTGTTGACTTTCTCGACCAAATTGGGTATGTTTCGACTTTCTCGACCGACGATTTTTCAAAATTTGAAAATTTTTTTGTTCGACCCCGCATAGATACGTTTCGAATTTCTAGAACAAAAATCGATTTGTTTCGACTTTCTTCGCCTTTTTTTATGACCCCGCATAGATATGTTTTGACTTTCTCATCCAAATTGGGAATGTTTCGACTTTCTCGACTTTCTCAGCCGACAATTTTTCAAAAACTGAAAATTTGTTTATTCGACCCCATTTAGATACGTTTCCATTTTCTCGACCAAAAATCGATGTTTCGACTTTCTCGACCAAATATTTTTATAAATTTTTTTCCTGACCCCGCATAGATATGTTACGACCTTCTCGACCAAATTGGGTGTGTTTTGTCTTTCTTGGCTTTCTCGATCGACAGTTTTTTGAAAATTTGAAATTTTGTTGATTCGACCCCTGCAATTTGGAATTATGGGTCTGGTTTTGCTGCAGTTTACAGAGGTAATGGGGATCAATTTTTCATTTTGAGGGTGTTTCAGATAATTCAAAACAGCTCCAATCTCCTTGCAGCGAGTAGCAATCATGTCAAAGGGGTTTCGAACAACCATCACTCCCACTAGTTTCCACTTGTCCTACAAGCTGTTAGAAAAATGAAGTCAAACGTATCTGGTATCTGGCTCATAGATGATAGAGAGCTTATTTTCAAAAATTGTGCGAAACATGTCGTGTTTGTTCATTTTTTGGAAACCTGACAAAAATTTTGAGGCCGAATTATAAAAAAAAATTGGTCAATTTTAGATGACGAGGGAGGAGTGTCACATTTAGCTGGTACACGTCAAATTTGTAAGAAGTTTTTCTACAAATATCCTATGCAAAATCCTCGACTCGCCAGAAACTTGTGCAAATTCTAATTAAAAAATTAGTACACAACTTTGAGATCCATAAATACACTTCAGATTTGAGCTTCCACATATTACCGTATGAAGTATAGATGAAATGAGAAATGAGAAAACTTCTGTAGACTCCACGGTCTTGAAAACGCATGCTAAGAAAATCAACTGACTGGTCAAACAAACACTCCAGGGCGTGGAAGACTTAGAGCTCGTGTCGTAAGAAACAGAGTCAAAAAAATTTAATGAAGAACTTGCGTTGCAACAACCAATATGATCAGCTTACATGGAAAGCAGTCCTGAAGATAATACAGAGAGGCAGTTTGACAACAGTTTGGTTACAATGAAGCATTTCTGTTCCCCAGATAAGAAACAGCACTAAATTGGGCATTGTCTTATTTTCCTGAAACTGAATTAGTTCAACAAATCAAGCAAGCAAAAGACAAATAACTTCGCTTTAATTACCTTGCATGAATGCAACTGTGCAACTCAGCGATCAGATACACCGTCCCAAAATGCAGAGCCAATCACCACAGCACCCCAAAATGTGAAACAGATCAACAGCCCCGATAACTACTTTTCCTTGCATTCTGCTTCAGTGTTTAAATCTCGCGAGGGTCTCGCTAACAAATCAAGTTTCCACAAAAAAAAAACAAACGTATTTGTTTTTATTAAAAAAATAACCAAACTACGCTAAAACATTGCGCACAGTTTTCGTTGTTTGCTGGTCCTGGTGGCATTGCGTGCTAATGCATAATAAAACAGCGTTATGAACATTTACTAGAACCGCGGTAAAACAAACTTATCTGAACCCAAAAAAAAAGATTTTAGACCTTGCTACCAATTATTAACCGATCTTACCCCCTTTGATTCACCAAACTAACGCCTTCCCCAAGAGTACTCATGACATGCGGTGTAAGCAAGAGAGCGGTAAACTCATGTCAAAAATAACAAGATTATGACTAAATGACCACACTGATTGATTGGTGGCTTTCAGTAAGCAAATGACAATGACGCTTCCTAAATATGTAGAAAAAAATTCGTTTACTTTTCTAAACAACAAAACTTTTACAAAAACTTTCGAAAAGAGCGTTCGAAAGTATTCTCTACCAAAGTCGTACTGCAAGATTTTGATTAATCACCATACGGCAAAAATATTAACTGACTGCCTAAGTTTTTTGACGAACAAAATTTATTTCACAATAACTTTTTGCCCCATATAAAATTTAAAGGAAAACTTCAGTATGAAGGGTGCTAGTATCTTCGGTGGCAATCTAAACATTTTCTACTTTATGATCATTTGAGGTATAAGGTTTTCCATTTTTTTAAAAATAAATTTGCCGTTGAATTTGCCCTCATTATTATATATTTTTTTGAGTTCACATAGAACTTGAGCAATTCTAGCTTGACAATTCAGCAGTTATTGCTGGGCAGTTATGAAACAACTTTTGGTGTTTTCTTTGCTTTCTATAAGGGGATAGCAAGGTTTTCCAACTTGAACACCCTCTCCTCATGTGTTATTCTCAATGATAACGAGACAAGCTCGTGCACTAATTGAAAAATTAACAAACAGCTCAGGAACAGAAACAAGCCCTGAATGACCTGACTGGCCTTCTCGGTCGGGCCAGAAAAAGTTTAAAAACTCTACCAACTGTAATAAGAGCTGTATATTAAACTTGCACAGCAACCAGATACCTCACTCATTCTTTATACTCGCTCTAGTCTAGTGGGAAGTAGGGGAACGTATTATGGGAAAAAGTTGTCTCCTGTTGCCGTTGAACCCGATAAAGAAGACAAAATTATCCACGTGTTGGAAGATTTGTCCACACCCTTATTTGCAATCTGTAGTCTCAGTTGGTTCGAGTTCGTCAACTAGGCTCATGTTATCGTCGAATATTTTCATAAATTTACTGCTTTCCAGTTTTGGAAAATTGGGCGTTACTATTTCCGAATAGATGAAAGTATATTTTTGAGGTTTTATCTCAGATTTTCAGGAACTAACTTTAAAGAGAAACAAAGCATAACTAACAAGAAAAAAACGTATACAACAAGTTTTTTTCGTCTTACCGTAAAACGTCAGTTTAAACTTTATTAAAGATACAGTGCTTTATTAAACATTTAAACTATCCGGACAAACCGCATAAAAATTGAAATTTAAACTCGTTTTTCTCAAATTAGGACGAAAAAAATAAAGGAGAAATGCAGCAGAATTGTTACAATGCAGGTGGTTTTGCGAAACTTGGTCCAACATTTCTACGCCAAAAACGGATCCTTTTAGACTTTTTAGTCAATTAAAAATTTCACTAAAAACACCAAATCAATTACTGTCAAAATTATATCAAACTGAGCCTATTGCGTTGCCCAACAAAATTTAACAACGATATACTCACCAAAACATAGCAAAAAATACTTCGTTTTTGTTTGATCTCCAAAAAAGTAATTTTACTTAAAAAAACCAATGTTTATTGAAAAACAATTGTTTAAATGTGTCGCGCAACTTTTTGCAGACTATAATCTTCTTAAATTTTGTTAGGCCACATAAGATACTCACTTTGATATCAATTTGACAGTAATTGATTTCGTAGTTTTGGTGTAAATTTTTTTGTTCCGACTTTCGATACGAAAGTAGTTTAATATTTGTGCTCAGGGTGGGTTTTTTTCTTTAGACACATTAATTTCGACTTTTTAACTAGCCTTTTTGGACGGAATTTTTTAAATATCATTCGAAAGGTGTTGTTGTCCTGAGCTCAAGTTTGAAAAGATATTTCACCTGTGATCATTTTTCGTAGTGTTAGCGCGGTTTAAAGACTGCCATTTTGGCCAATTTGGGACAATTAACGCGCGACATATTTCGCGCTATTAAAGCGTAAACGGAGAGTTAATCCGTCTTAGAAATTGTTCCAAATTTGTTGAAAGAAGCTTATTTGCCATAATTGATTTGTTACAAGGAGCGAAATCTATCCTTTTGTACTTTATATGGCGTGTGGGGGATGATTTTCATTAAAAAAATTCAAATTTTAGAGAAAAAAAAATTTTTCAGGTTTTTTATTACAATTATTTTTTAAATGTTATTACTGCTCCATAAACCTTAAAAAGCAGTCGGAACATTCAGGGCTTCGCCCTGATACGAGTAGTCTTGTTTGACTAAAAAGTCAAAAATGATCCGTTTTTGGGGTAAAATTTTGGGCGTTAATTTCGCAAATTAAATTGCAACATATTAATTCTGCTAAATTTTTAAGCAAAAGGTGTGTTGATTCTTGCCTTAAGTCAACGCAAGCCTTTTGTTCGATCAACTTGAATTAGGTTGATATACTCGATCTAACAAAAAGATAGTACAGATTCTGGATCAATTTTAAAAAAATTGTTTTGTTCTCAAGATCGCTTTTGCTCTCCAGATTGTCATTTAACATGTAAAATGCAAAAACCATTGCTTGTTTAGTATCAATTTATATTTATTTTGTGAGATATGCACATGCTGTATATTAAACTTGCACAGCAACCAGATACCTCACTCATTCTTTATACTCGCTCTAGTCTAGTGGGAAGTAGGGGAACGTATTATGGGAAAAAGTTGTCTCCTGTTGCCGTTGAACCCGATAAAGAAGACAAAATTATCCACGTGTTGGAAGATTTGTCCACACCCTTATTTGCAATCTGTAGTCTCAGTTGGTTCGAGTTCGTCAACTAGGCTCATGTTATCGTCGAATATTTTCATAAATTTACTGCTTTCCAGTTTTGGAAAATTGGGCGTTACTATTTCCGAATAGATGAAAGTATATTTTTGAGGTTTTATCTCAGATTTTCAGGAACTAACTTTAAAGAGAAACAAAGCATAACTAACAAGAAAAAAACGTATACAACAAGTTTTTTTCGTCTTACCGTAAAACGTCAGTTTAAACTTTATTAAAGATACAGTGCTTTATTAAACATTTAAACTATCCGGACAAACCGCATAAAAATTGAAATTTAAACTCGTTTTTCTCAAATTAGGACGAAAAAAATAAAGGAGAAATGCAGCAGAATTGTTACAATGCAGGTGGTTTTGCGAAACTTGGTCCAACATTTCTACGCCAAAAACGGATCCTTTTAGACTTTTTAGTCAATTAAAAATTTCACTAAAAACACCAAATCAATTACTGTCAAAATTATATCAAACTGAGCCTATTGCGTTGCCCAACAAAATTTAACAACGATATACTCACCAAAACATAGCAAAAAATACTTCGTTTTTGTTTGATCTCCAAAAAAGTAATTTTACTTAAAAAAACCAATGTTTATTGAAAAACAATTGTTTAAATGTGTCGCGCAACTTTTTGCAGACTATAATCTTCTTAAATTTTGTTAGGCCACATAAGATACTCACTTTGATATCAATTTGACAGTAATTGATTTCGTAGTTTTGGTGTAAATTTTTTTGTTCCGACTTTCGATACGAAAGTAGTGGAATATTTGTGCTCAGGGTGGGTTTTTTTCTTTAGACACATTAATTTCGACTTTTTAACTAGCCTTTTTGGACGGAATTTTTTAAATATCATTCGAAAGGTGTTGTTGTCCTGAGCTCAAGTTTGAAAAGATATTTCACCTGTGATCATTTTTTGTAGTGTTAGCGCGGTTTAAAGACTGCCATTTTGGCCAATTTGGGACAATTAACGCGCGACATATTTCGCGCTATTAAAGCGTAAACGGAGAGTTAATCCGTCTTAGAAATTGTTCCAAATTTGTTGAAAGAAGCTTATTTGCCATAATTGATTTGTTACAAGGAGCGAAATCTATCCTTTTGTACTTTATATGGCGTGTGGGGGATGATTTTCATTAAAAAAATTCAAATTTTAGAGAAAAAAAAATTTTTCAGGTTTTTTATTACAATTATTTTTTAAATGTTATTACTGCTCCATAAACCTTAAAAAGCAGTCGGAACATTCAGGGCTTCGCCCTGATACGAGTAGTCTTGTTTGACTAAAAAGTCAAAAATGATCCGTTTTTGGGGTAAAATTTTGGGCGTTAATTTCGCAAATTAAATTGCAACATATTAATTCTGCTAAATTTTTAAGCAAAAGGTGTGTTGATTCTTGCCTTAAGTCAACGCAAGCCTTTTGTTCGATCAACTTGAATTAGGTTGATATACTCGATCTAACAAAAAGATAGTACAGATTCTGGATCAATTTTAAAAAAATTGTTTTGTTCTCAAGATCGCTTTTGCTCTCCAGATTGTCATTTAACATGTAAAATGCAAAAACCATTGCTTGTTTAGTATCAATTTATATTTATTTTGTGAGATATGCACATGACTGTATTTTTGATTTTCTAAAAACCAAACTAAACAAGACTGCTCGTATCAGGGCCAAGCCCTGAATGTTCCGACTGCCTTTTAAGGTTTTATGGAGCAGTAATAAAATCAAAAAATTAAATGTAAAAAAATTCAATGAAAATCATCACCCACACGCCATATAAAATACAAAAGGATAGATTTCGCTCCTTGTAACAAATCAATTATGGCAAATAAGATTCTCGCAGCCAATTTGGAACGATTTTAAGACGGATTAACTCTCCACTTACGCTTTAATAGCGCGAAATAAATCGCGCGTTAATTGTCCCAAATTGGCCAAAATGGCAAATTTTAAACCCCCATAACTTCACGAAAAATGATCACAGGTGAAACATCTTTTCCAATTTGAGCTCAAGACAACAATACCTTTTGAATGATATTAAAAATTCCGTCAAAAATGGCTAATTAAAAAGTCGAAATTTGTCTGAAGAAAAAAAAACCCACCCCGAGCACAAATATTCCGTTACTTTCGTATCGAAAGTTGGAACAATAAAAACTACTTTAAAACAAATTTTCTGCGAAAACAATTGAGTGTTAAAGATCAAAGTTAGTTGGAAACACACTGTCTTTCCGAAAAAAAATATAACAGGCAATCGCCCGGACCATTCTTGTCCTTTGCAAATCTCTTACACATAATAAAAACTATAGTTCGTGAAACATTACACAAAATATGACAAGACTGCTCGTTTGTTCATATGCTCATATGCAAAGCCCTGAATATTCTGATTGCCCTCTATTGTCGATCACAATCTTTTCGCTTCAAAACTTTTTATAAAATGTTTGAAAAAAATAAGTTTTTTAAAGTTTCCTTTATTTGTCCGAATTTCCGAAAAAATGACGGAACTTTTTTGCTTGGGGTGTTTTTTTTCTCCAGACAAAGTTCGACATTTAACTAGCAATTTTTGACGGTTTTTTTTGTATATCATTCGAAAGGTACAGCAGTCCTGAGCTCAAAAAATCACCTGTGATCTTTTTTCTTAACAATCTGGGGTTTAAATATCAAAATTTTAGCCAATTTGGGTGAAATAATGAGCGATATAGTTCGCGCAATTAACGCATAATCGGAGATTTAATACGTCTTAAAAAGCTTCCAAATTGGTTGCAGCAAGCTGTTTGCTAAAATTGCTATGTTACTAGTAGCAAAATCTATCACTTTGTATTTTTTTTGGTTTGATTTTTAAACGAATCTTGAATTGCGGTAAAATCTTGTTCAGACAAAGTAATGACGATCAAAAATATCCCGAGAGAAATTTTGTCACTTCATCAATGCAACATCAACAATTTTGTTTCAGTTTTTCGAAACCAAAAAGATTCGTAATCCTTACCATGTCAACTGATGGTTAATTGGTAAAAAAGTTCATTGCTCTGCCCAAAAAAACTCAATACCCGTTAAATCCCACTCCCTTTCAACAATTTGCGAAGGTTGATAGCTTTGCGCACACATAACCATTTTCTTGAAACTCTTACAAAATAGTTTTTAAGCTCAAATGTACGCATTTAATTCATGTCTAGTTGCCTAGCACAATTTATTGTTCCGTTACATTCACCACTCACACCATTCATTCAATGAAGTCGCATTCAAACAATTATTGTACTCTCGAAAAAAGTGACGCAATATTTGTCCTCGGGGTGGTTTTTTTTTCGATATTTTAACTAGCTATTTTTGACGGATTTTTATATCCTCTGAAAGATGTTGTTGTCCTGAGCACAAATATAAACAAGACTGCTCGTATCAGGGCGAAGCCCTGAATGTTCCGACTGCCTTTTAAGTTTTTATGGAGCAGTAATGACAATAAAATTTTGAATGCAATAAAAAATAATAATTTTTTTTTTCTAAAATTTGAAGTTTTTTATGAAAATCATCCCCCCACACGCCATATAAAGTACAAACAAATAGGTTTAGCTCCTTGTAACAAATCAAGTATCGCAAATAAACTTCTTTCAACCAATTTGGAACGATTTTAAGACGGAAATAATTCTCCGCTTACGCATTAATAGCGCGAAATATATCGCGCGTTAATTGGCCCAAGTTGGCAAAAATGGCAATCTTTAAACCCCCATAACTTCACAAAAAATGATCACAGGTGAAACATTTTTTCCAATTTGAGCTCAAGACAACAATACCTTTTGAATGATATTAAAATTCTGTCAAAAATGGCTAATTAAAAAGTCGAAATTTGTCTGAAGAAAAAAAAACCCACCCCGAGCACAAATATTCCGTTACTTTCGTATCGAAAGTTGGAACAATAAAAACTACTTTAAAACAAATTTTCTGCGAAAACAATTGAGTGATAAAGATCAAAGTTAGTTGGAAACACACTGTCTTTCCGAAAAAAAATATAACAGGCAATCGCCCGGACCATTCTTGTCCTTTGCATATCTCTTACACATAATAAAAACTATAGTTCGTGAAACATTACACAAAAAATGACAAGACTGCTCGTTTGTTCATATGCTCATATGCAAAGCCCTGAATATTCTGATTGCCCTCTATTGTCGATCATAATCTTTTCGCTTCAAAACTTTTTATAAAATGTTTGAAAAAATTAAGTTTTTTAAAGTTTCCTTTATTTGTCCGAATTTCCGAAAAAATGACGGAACTTTTTTGCTTGGGGTGTTTTTTTTCTCCAGACAAAGTTCGACATTTAACTAGCAATTTTTGACGTTTTTTTTTGTATATCATTCGAAAAGTACAGCAGTCCTGAGCTCAAAAAATCTCCTGTGATCTTTTTTCTTAACATTCTGGGGTTTAAATATTAAAATTTTAGCCAATTTGGGTGAAATAATGAGCAATATAGTTCGCGCAATTAACGCATAATCGGAGATTTAATACGTCTTAAAAAGCTTCCAAATTGGTTGCAGCAAGCTGTTTGCTAAAATTGCTATGTTACTAGTAGCAAAATCTATCACTTTGTATTTTTTTGGTTTGATTTTTAAACGAATCTTGAATTGCGGTAAAATCTTGTTCAGACAAAGTAATGACGATCAAAAATATCCCGAGAGAAATTTTGTCACTTCATCAATGCAACATCAACAATTTTGTTTCAGTTTTTCGAAACCAAAAAGATTCGTAATCCTTACCATGTCAACTGATGGTTAATTGGTAAAAAAATTCATTGCTCTGCCCAAAAAAACTCAATACCCGTTAAATCCCACTCCCTTTGAACAATTTGCGAAGGTTGATAGCTTTGCGCACACATAACCATTTTCTTGAAACTCTTACAAAATAGTTTTTAAGCTCAAATGTACGCATTTATTTCATGTCTAGTTGCCTAGAACAATTTATTGTTCCGTTACATTCACCACTCACACCATTCATTCAATGAAGTCGCATTCAAACAATTATTGTACTGTCGAAGAAAGTTACGCAATATTTGTCCTCGGGGTGGTTTTTTTCGATATTTTAACTAGCTATTTTTGACGGATTTTTATATCCTCTGAAAGATGTTGTTGTCCTGAGCACAAATATAAACAAGACTGCTCGTATCAGGGCGAAGCCCTGAATGTTCCGACTGCCTTTTAAGTTTTTATGGAGCAGTAATGACAATAAAATTTTGAATGCAATAAAAAAAATATTTTTTTTTTCTAAAATTTGAAGCTTTTTATGAAAATTATCCCCCCACACGCCATATAAAGTACAAACAAATAGGTTTAGCTCCTTGTAACAAATCAAGTATGACAAATAAACTTCTTTCAACCAATTTGGAACGATTTTAAGACGGATTAATTCTCCGCTTACGCGTTAATAGCGCGAAATAAATCGCGCGTTAATTGGCCCAAGTTGGCCAAAATGGCAATCTTTAAACCCCCATAACTTCACGAAAAATGATAACAGGTGAAACATCTTTTCCAATTTGAGCTCAAGACAACAATTAATTTTAAATGATATAAAAAAATTCTGTGAAAAAAGGCTAGTTAAAAAGTCGAAATTAATGTGTCTAAAGAAAAAAAACCCACCCTGAGCACAAATATTCCACTACTTTCGTATCGAAAGTCGGAACAAAAAAATTTACACCAAACTACGAAATCAATTACTGTCAAATTGATATCAAAGTGAGTATCTTATGAGGCCTAACAAAATTTAAGAAGATTAAAGTCTGTAAAAAGTTGCGCGACACATTTAAACAATTGTTTTCCAATAAACATTGGTTTTTTTAGGTGAAATTACTTTTTTGGAGATCAAACAAAAACGAAGTATTTTTTGCTATGTTTTGGTGAGTATATCGTTGTTAAACTTTGTTGGGCAACGCAAGAGGCTCAGTTTGATATAATTTTGACAGTAATTGATTTGGTGTTTTTTGTGAAATTTTTAATTGACTAAAAAATCTAAAAGGATCCGTTATGGCGTAAAAATGTTGGACCAAATTTCGGAAAACCACTTGCATTGTAACAATTCTGCTGCATTTCTCCTTCATTTTTTTCGTCCTAATTTGAGAAAAACGAGTTTAAATTTCAATTTTTATGCGGTTTGTTCGGATAGTTTAAATGTTTAATAAAGCACTGTAACTTAAATAAAGTTTAAACTGACGTTGTACGGTATGACGAAAAAAACTTGTTGTATACGTTTTTTCTTGTTAGTTATGCTTTGTTTCTCTTTAAAGTTAGTTCCTGAAAATCTGAGATAAAACCTCAAAAATATACTTTCATCTATTCGGAAATAGTAACGCCCAATTTTCCAAAACTGGAAAGCAGTAAATTTATGAAAATATTCGACGATAACATGAGCCTAGTTGACGAACTCGAACCAACTGAGACTACAGATTGCAAATAAGGGTGTGGACAAATCTTCCAACACGTGGATAATTTTGTCTTCTTTATCGGGTTCAACGGCAACAGGAGACAACTTTTTCCCATAATACGTTCCCCTACTTCCCACTAGACTAGAGCGAGTATAAAGAATGAGTGAGGTATCTGGTTGCTGTGCAAGTTTAATATACAGCTCTTATTACAGTTGGTAGAGTTTTTAAACTTTTTCTGGCCCGACCGAGAAGGCCAGTCAGGTCATTCAGGTCATTCAGGGCTTGTTTCACACGTCATAATAAGTACTAAGTGATGGATTTTGCTCCTATTAAAAAATCAATTAAGGCATATAAGCTTCCTTGAACCAATTTGGTACTTTTTAAAGACGGATTAAACCTCGTTTCTGCGTTAATAGCTCGAAATATATCGCGCGTTAATTGTCCCAAATTGGCCAAAATGGCAATCTTTAAACCCCTATAACTTTACGAAAAATGATCACAGGTGAAATATCTTTTCAAATTTAAGCTCAGGGCAACAATACCTTTCGAATGATACAAAAAAAATTCCGTCAAAAATGTCTAAATGAAAAGTCGATATTTGTCTGAAGAAAAAAAAAACCCACCCCGAGCACAAATATTCCGTTACTTTCGTATCGAAAGTCGGAACAATAACTACATAGAAATTAAAACGCAGCCGGAACATGCAGAGTCTTAGTTTGATACCAGCGGTCGTGTTAATTTCATCCCGCTTTATATAAAGTGCCAAATGCTATAATTCTCGAACGCGAACCTATTATTACGAGCAAATAGCCTGTCTCAGTTTCAGGAATAAATTTACCGCTTACGCCTTAATAGAACAAAATATAATGCGCGTTAAGCATCCCAATTTGATTTAGTCGAAGTCTTATTTTTGAATTGAAGTAAATTAGTGAATTAAAATAGTCTCAAGTTTTAACTATTTTAACTTTGCGAAAACTGATAACAGATGACTAGTTTTTGTTCCGACTTTCGATACGAAAGTAACGGAATATTTGTGCTCGGGGTGGGTTTTTTTCTTCAGACAAATTTCGACTTTTTAACTAGCCATTTTTGAAGGAAGTTTTTTAAATCATTCGAAAAGTATTGTTTTTCTGAGCTCAAATTTGAAAAGTTATTCCAGCTGCGATCATTTTTCGTAAAGTTATGGGGGTTTAAAGGTTGCCATTTTGGCCAATTTGGGACAATTAACGCGCGATATATTTCGCGCTAATAACGCGTAAGCTGAGAGTTAATCCGTCTTAGAGATCGTTCCAAATTGGTTTAAAAAACCTTATTTGCCATCATTAATTTGTTACAAGTAGCGAAATCTATCCTTTTGTACTTTATATGGTGTGTGGGGGGAGGATTTTCATTAAAAAAATTCACAAATTTTAGAAGAAAAAAACTTTTCATTTTGTTTTTTACTTTAAATTTTTTTTAATGTTACTACTGCTCCATAAACCTTAATAGGCAGTCGGAACATTCAGGGCTTCGCCCTGATACGAGCAGTCTTGTTCACTTTGAGAACAAGGCATCCATATCTTTCAGATGGTATAAAAAGTTTGCTTGAATTTATTTTGACTGAAAAATACTTACAGCAACTAAATATGTTCAGCACTTTCTTCCAAAGTCGGAACATCAAGGCTCCTCGTATAACAGGGCGAAGTTTCCGACTGCCTTTAACTGGTCTCGACTAGGTTTTGGAAATAATAAGTACTAATCAGTCAGTTTGTTTAGACTGGTTTCAGAATTACTGTAACGTCAAGTTAATTTAGTGGTCTACGCGTCCCCTCTGTGATTTTGAAAAAACAGGGATCGCTTTCCACGCTGAGCAAATGTTTTTTTGTATGGCCCTGAGAATGATCTGATTGCTTTTGTTCCGACTTTCGATACGAAAGTAACGGAATATTTGTGCTCGGGGTGGGTTTTTTTTCTTCAGACAAATTTCGACTTTTTAACTAGCCATTTTTGACGGAATTTTTTTTATCATTCAAAAGGTGTGCTTGTCCTGAGCTTAAATTTGAAAAGATATTTCACCTGTGAACATTTTTCGTAAAGTTATGAGGGTTTAAATATTGCCATTTTGACCAATTTGCGACAATTAACGCGCAATATAATTCGCGCTATTAACGCGTAAGCGAGATTTAATCCGTCTTATAAATCGTTCCAAATTGGTTGAACGAAGCTTATTTGCCATAATTGATTTGTTACAAGGAACGAAATTTATCTTTTTGTACTTTATTTGGCGTGTGGGGGGATGATTTTCATAAAAAATTTCAAATTTTAGAAAAAAAAAATTCATTTTATTTTATTTCATTTAATTTTTTTATGTATTACTGCTGCTCAATAAACCTTAAAAGGCAGTCGGAACATTCAAGACTTCGGCCTGATACGAGCAGTCTTGTTAATGTTTATCGAGTAGTGTTGGATTTTGCTAATTTTGATTAACCTTTAATCAATCAAAAACCTATTGCCAAAAAGACGAGATTGTGCTTAATGAATGCACTCGTTTAGAGCCATTTGCGCAATCACGCTACTTTACTGGAACAAATGAGAAATCGATAAGCAAATATGATAAATTCACAGGAGAAACAACAAAATTAAGCAGTAAAATCATACTGCAACTCTTAAATACTTTTCTTTCAGACTTGGAAAACATGATTAAAAGTTTTGCCGACTGATTTTTCTTGGAATGGAACTTATCAAACTACTTTTGGCAAATTAGGAAGAAACTAAATACCTATTATTAGCTCAGTTTATTTCCCAACATATCAGTTAACTAAACGTCGACAAATAAAAAAACTCGTAGAATAACATGATACCAAAACCATTCAAAGCAAACTATTTTTCTGGAGAGCTGTACCATTATGAGACGACATACATAACCAAAATCCATTAATGAACGCTCTGACGTTTAAATTAAAATAAATAGTTTTTACTGTAGAAATGTTATCAAAATTACGAAATTCTAAATTTGGCTAAGACTGAAGATGATGGTTTTTGAGTGCCACATATTGCGAAATATTAATATTAAACTGAGGCTTCATTTAAAAATGATTCCCAAAGCGTCATTTGTAAATTATTTGAGGTCGTGAGTTTACAATCGGAGGTAATTAATATTTGGGGAGAAAATAAAACACTAAAAATCCATTGTTCCTTCTCGGTGGTTCTCGTAATTTAGGTGGAATTGTTGAAGCAACAAAAAAAAAACGGAATGAGTTTTTCACTAGATAACAAAAATTCTGTTTTTAAATTTTTTCATTGCGAAGAAGAAACACAGTGGAATTCCTCATAAGCGAAGGACCGAATGCGCGAAAATGAAAATCAGACAATCAGATTTCAGTAATCTAAAATTTGGAAAGAAAGTAAAAATTTCCAGGGACTGAATATTGATATTGGCCGAATATAAAAACGGTCAAACTGTCACTGACAGCCGCCGAATTGCTTCATGTATTTTCATTTTGATTGAATTGCAATTGCTTCTTTTTAAAAATTGACTTTCGGCTTATTTTGTTTTCGGTAATTTAAAACAGAATGATTGTCAACTAGTGAAAATCTCAATCAGTTTTTTTTTCATTGTTTCGACAATTGCAACTCCAGATGAAGAGAAGGAACTTTGTGTTTTTTTTTCCTCGCCAAAATTTAATTACTTCCAACTATAAACCCATGACTTCAATTTTACAAATGACACGTTTGAAATCATTTGTAAATGAACCCTTAGTTTAATCTGCTCGCAATTTTTACCTTAGCTAGTATGTTGTCGCATTAAATTAGGTCCATTGCCTTTTATCGGAAACTTATAAAACTTATGTTTGTTTTCCCAATTTTTTCATTTTTGTTTTTGGAACTTTCTATGCTACTTGCACAGCAATCAAACAATTAATCGAAAAAAAAAATCGGAATGCGTTTAGTGTGAAGCATGGAATCTTTTTTTTTGAGTTAAAGAAATAGTAAGATAAAATTAAAGTCTGTCAAATGAAATAACATGATAAAATAATGTTTGTTAAGGAAAAAAATATTAAAGTTTGTTCTAAAAGTCTAAATCACGACTTTTAAATTATTATGGTACCAACTCAAAAGTGAATTATTATATTATTATGGTACCAACTTAAAAGTGAAGCTGCCCTTCAAAAACACTAGCCAGAAAACGGCAAAAAAGCAGTTATACTATGAAATAAGAGAAAGTAGAAATAAGCTTCGAATTGTTAAGACTTTGCCATGAGTCGGATTTGATGTTGCGACATCGAGGTAACGAGTCTCACGTCCTCTCCTCTCAGCCACGGACGCTTACAGTCCTTCAAACCCTAGGCAAAACAAAAACAGAACAGATGCTATGAAGTTTCCAATGCAACAGATTGTGATTAGCAGACAGCGGGAAGAAAGTAAATTTTTGGCGGCAAAAAATACTTTGGAGGCAAAAAAGTAGTGAAAAAGTAAGTTTTTTTTGGCAAATTAACGCAAAGTTGTTTGTTCTTGTTTTTTGCGCTACCTGCTGATTATAGCTAAAGTGCAACCAAATGAGAATTTGGAAAAAAAGTAGATTCATACTAATACACTAAGCTCTCTACATTGTTTAAATACAGATAAAAGGCGGTAACAACCATCCTATTGCAGAGTTCATTAACAGTAGGAACGTGGTCTGAAAAAAAATTTTTTGTCTATTATATTTCATTTAGTATATTTTGTACAATCACGGATTTAGTGTTTTTTAGAGAGGGCGGGGGTTGTTAGGCGGAGTTTCAAGTAATATTTATTCAATTTTAGATCAAGCCAATCGGTTGTTCGAAGTCTGCCAAAATATCGCCGCCGACGTTTATATGAGATAAGGCAAAAATTGACGCTTAAGATCGTTCATTTTTTCTGAAAACTGACGAAGTATGTTGTTTTCCAGCGCGCTTGTTTCTCTCAAAATAAGTGTACAATGGCGCCATAAACCTCTTCAGACAGACTTTAGGACGATTATCTAAACGAAAATGTGTCATGTCAAAGCAGTGGCCAAAGTGCAAAAATATGGAGTTCTCATGTACAGGAGATGGTCAACCCGCGTTCTTAATTCCTCACTTGTCATTGGCTTGAAGTTGCCGAATGATGTTACTATTTTTTAACGGGGCGGCATTATTGCCACCAAGTGCACTGACAAAGTTATGCACGAACTCGAGGTAAGAAATGTTCAGAATGTAGTTGGTAGGCAAGAACAATCTGTTCGATAACTTACCGATTCTATAATAGGTAGAAGAATTCAACTACTAGACCCCGCTTAAGGTCTCGGATTAAGGCCCCGATAATGGTTGAAGATCTCAACTACGAGCAAGACCCAGATTAGGGTCTACGACAATAGCTGAAATGAACCATGAAAAAAAGTGCGAAGAGGCGGATAAAACAAACAAACGGACACAGAGGCAAAACTATGCTTGGCAAACACTATGGAGGAAACGAAAAAAATTGCTCCATTAAATGCAATAAAAAAAAGTATGAGAAAGCTTTGAAAAATGAAACGTTTGCTGTGGCAGAATCGGTCCTACCTCCAAAAGATTTATAGTCCCATGTTCTCGCATCTGCTCTACAAGCCCTTAAGAATTTGCAAACACTAACTACAAACAAGACTGCTCGTATCAGGGCGAAGCCCTGAATGTTCCGACTGCCTTTTAAGGTTTATGGAGCAGCAGTAATAACATAAAAATTTAAATGAAATAAAATAAAATGAAATTTTTTTTTCAAATTTGAAATTTTTTATGAAAATCATGCCCCCACACGCCATTTGAAGTACAAAAAGATAGATTTCATTCCTTGTAACAAATCAATTATGGCAAATAAGCTTCGTTCAACCAATTTGGAACGATTTGTAAGACGGATTAAATCTCCGCTTACGCGTTAAGAGCGCCAATTATATCGCGCGTTAATTGTCCCAAATTGGTCAAAATGGCAATCTTTAAACCCTCATAACTTTACAAAAAATGATCACAGGTGAAATATCTTTTCAAATTTAAGCTCAAGACAACAATGGCTTTCGAATGATATAAAAAATTCCGTCAAAAATGGCTAGTTAAAAAGTCGAAATTTGTCTGAAGAAAAAAAAACCCACCCCGAGCACAAATATTCCGTTACTTTCGTATCGAAAGTCGGAACAATAAAGTAGCTAGATATGCTACTAAACTGACATTGCGATGCAGCAAAAAAGACACCAAAAACCAACAGACACAATTTTGCATAAAATAATTTGGAATATATCAAACTGAAAGCATCCACACTAAATTTGCATGTAATGAAGTGGAAAGCATAAATACGAAGAGTTAGAAAATTTCTGAAATCAAGAAAAATGAATGAAAAATGCATCAGCTGTGTTTACGTATTACTAATCGAATGTCAAAGCACATGCGATCAAAAAGCCGTAAAAGTGACCTAAAAGTGGCACCAATATTTGCTAATTTGGTTGGGAAAAAATATTATTATTACACTACGCTCGCTTAAAATCCCAAGTTTTAGGATGATGAATCCCTGAGGGTGGAGCGTCCACTCTCATTCGCTAAATCAGCCACATATTGTGCCTTGTTTTTTAAAGCTCTTTGAACGCCAAATAATTTTAAGATTAAAATGCAGCAGCAAACTTCTTCGAATAAACCACACTTTAGTAGTAATATTCTAATGTATAACTCGAATTAAATGGATCTGAGCTCTAAACTTGAGTCTGAGCCGCAAAATTTCATACCAATTTTTGTCACACTCGAGGAATTTTATTCTCTCTATCCGGCGCATGAGTTAAAGCGCGTTCAGACAATTCGGCCACAGACAATTCAGCCAATTTCAAATTCAGACAATTCAGTCAAAATGAGTGAGACAATTCGGCCAGACTATTCAGACAGTTTTAAAGTTTTGAAACGTGCGCGCAAAAACTTTTCACATGCGGCAAAACATCAAAGCTTTCATTAGACGACTTGTAAGTAATTCCTTTCAAATGCACATAAAACAATTAAAATTAACAGAACCAAAAATACCTAAGCATAATAAAAATTTATACAACTCATTATGTTTCCAATTTTGGAATAATAGTTAAGCAAAAATCGAACTCAACAAAAAACTGCGCAATACTTAAAAGTTAACCAATTTACACGAAAGCAGACCCGGAATTGGGAATTTACAGGCGGTCAAAAAGGATATCAGTTAAAGGGCTGACCACCCCTACCACTTACTGGCCACACAGTTACGCTGATATTCTTATCATGCCTTAGGCGGGGGAGGGTGCCACCGCCTATCAGGTAATTTGGGTAGTTGGTTGATACTAATTTGAAACTTAAACTTTTTTAAAAGATAAACTAATTGCGATTAAAATATTGACCAACCAGAAACCAGTACCGCGTTTAGCGCCTACTTTTTGCAGTTAAATGGTCCATTGACACAATTAACATTGATTAATTTTCATTAGTAAGTAGCTTGAACAACTGGTTGATTACTACCCGAAACATTCTCATTCATTCACTTTTAGCAAAAGTTGACGTAAAATGGAATTCGTAAAATCTGAACTCGGAAAAAAACATCTTTGTCTCGACGGTTAAAGACACTGTGAAAAAAACTAACTTAAGAACGGTCTCATTAAATGGCAATCTACATTTGGAAATTGTTGAGCAGTGGGTTATTTGGACGAACAGCAAGAATTTACCTTAAAAACCGAGCACGCTCATTTACCGAGCCCCTCAAAGAGTTTTAGTTTTTGCAACACTACCAGCGCTTGATTTGCTTTCTCAGTCGGAAATCTGTCATTGCGATGGAACGTTTTCAGTGGCACCAGACGTCTTTTACCAAGTTTATACTATTCATGGTGTAATCGAAAACGCAGTTATACCCTTGGTGTATGCTCTGTTGCCCAATAAGACGCAAGACACTTACGAAAAACTTTTTGGCTGCTTAGAGCAAATTGGAAAAAAAGTAGTCATTGACTTTGAAGCCGCTGTTCGCAACGCCATAAAAAAAATGCAACCTGATACAGAAATTTAATTCTGCTTCTTCCACCTGGGCCAAGCAGTATGGCGCAATGTACAAAAACTTGGTTTTACGCGCAAGTACATGGACGATGATGAGTTTTGACTGAATGTCAAAAAAATGATTTGCTTGGCATTCGTTCCCATTGACGACGTTATTTTCGCGTTTGAGGCGCTCCGAAAAGAGGATCCCTCAGAGGAATTCCAGAGTCTATCAGACTACTTCGAAGACACCTATATTGGTGCTTGTCGAGGAAATAGACGCGTCAAACCAAAGTTTGACATTGCCGATTGGAACGTTTTCAATCGGGTGCTCAGCGGAGAACCTCGTACGAACAATGCGTTGGAGGCATGGAATGGCAGCTTCAATAAATTCGTATCGACAAAGCATCCAGCCCTCCCCAAGTTGATCACCCGATTCAAAGATGAGCAAAAAAACGCCGAAATTAATGTAGAGAGACTGATGTCCGGTGATATTATCAGAAAACAGAAGCCCAAGTATTCAATAGCAAATGGTAAACTCGTTCAAAACGCAAAAAACTACAATCGAGACCATATACAGAAGTATTTAAAACTGTGTACCTTCAATGTACATATTTCGTAAAACTTTATGCATAGCAAGTTTGTTTTGATCTTCGAAATTTAATATTTGATGTTTTACATTTCTTTGGTAAACTGTTGAAAGCCTTCTGACTCTAATCAAATTAGAAAAGTTTTATTGTTCCCTTTTATCTTCTCTCTTTAATCTAAGTAGGCCGAATTGTCTTTGGCTGAATTGTCTGAGTTTTTTTGACTGAATTGTCTGTATTTTAAATCGACTGAATTGTCTGTGGCTGAATTGTCTCTGCGCCGAGTTACAGGTCTGAATCCGGTACCACGATCAATTTTGTACGAATTGCGGAATGCAGGAATGATCGAAAAATTAAGCCTTGACCGCAAAATTAAGCCTTGAGAGGGCTATAAAAAATTCTTCACGCAAAAAATCTTGATCCTCTCCGCAGATTCACAAACTTTCTTTACTAAACACTATATTTCAGCTGGAAAAAAAACGAATAAGTAAGCAAAGTACTCTTAATTGAAAATTAGAAGTGCACATTGTATCTAACATAGCATTCAAGTTACAAAAATCAAAATGGCGTGCAAATGTTTTCGAATGAAAATTAGGCTCGTAAATTGTAGGAGAAATGCTTGACGCTGCGTATTCTACGAGGAGCCACACCAGGATATTCTGAAACACAGTAGTTTTCAAGAAACAGCAATATGTTTGATGAAGGCCTGAAATCTTCATTTTTTACAGGTAGACTTGCAGCTTTGAAACTCATTAAACTAGTTGTTTACTCAAACTATTACTTTATTTTCAGCTGAATTTGTCTACTAACGGGGATAAATGACGGGCCTATACTGGTCCAAAGCGAAGTTATAGTCCAATGCTGAAACATGCACATAAAATAGTGATTTGATATCTCTAAATGTTTTTGTTTATTATTATTATGAAAGGTGGTCGAAATTTTGAATTGAAATGAGTGAGTGAATATGTCTTCTCACCTGACTGGTATGCCAGGTGTCGCATGTAGTAGGGTCTCTTCTGTCGCTGCACTCGCATTCCATAAAACTGCTTCGCCCGCTCTTGTCGATCTGAAACAATTATGTCCATTCATACTAACTTAATTTATATTGCATTTAAAAAATGGATAAATCAAAAATTTTAAACAATTTTTCGCTCTCAACAAACCATTTGAGTTTTGACGGAACTTTAGATCCCAATGTTTTCTCCACAAAAACTCCGGTTCAACAAAAAAGTCGACAACAAGGCGAAGCGGAGCCTTCGTTCCACTCGCGATACAACACAAACAAAAAACATAAGTCGAAAAAACTGAAAAATTTGGAAAAAATCTAGGCGAAAACTTTCGATAAGACAACTATAAGACAACTAGGGGCCCAGCTAAGGCTGCGATTCCCATTAGGGACTAAGCCCGATTAAGCCCTTCATTCCAGATTTGATATTTAGAAAAAGTCAAAAAGCTTTATAACTTTAAAAAACTTTCTGCAAAAAAGTCCGTGGCCACTTAAGCAGAGAAGATAACCAAAACCCAAATTTATCGATTGTATACCAAACCTGAGAAGTGGCAGGATAGTTTTTGAAAAATTCCCAAAAAAAACAGTCAAAATTTCAAAACTTTGACATTTTTGAAGAACAATTTTTTTCTAAACACAATTGGGAAAAACCGCTTAAGCAGGTGTAGGTTTTCAACAACCTGTCGTTTCAATTAAATCCTTGATATCAGAATTGACAGGATAGTTATCGAGAAAAGGCAAAAAGTTTCCAAAAACGGTCAAACGATCCAAAATTTGATTTTGCCGTGAATCATAGCTTTTTGTATAAAAGAAAAATGAGCGTCGCAACCTGTAAATTTTTATTGAAACCAAAAATAAAGATTTGGGAGCTAAGTTTTCGAGAAAAGTCAAATAGTTTCAAAAACCGGTTAAAAAAACAAATATTAAAAACAGGGCCTTAACTTTTAGAGAGATACAATTTGGGCGTAGTCACGTACGAGAAAAAAGCTTCCTTAGATTGAACCAGTTTCAAAAGCGGTCAACATTTCAAAACTTTGACATTTTTGAAGACCATGACGTTTTGAACGAATAAATCAATATTTACCGGAAAAATATTTTCAATTGCATACCTACTAAGAAAAACCCAAATACCGGATTTTAGGGTGCAAAGGCGACGGCGTTACCTATATGCCAAGAGCGAGGGAACCTGATATTTCTTAAGAATCGGGAATAAAGCAAGATGAAAATGAGTAAAAAAAAGGAATTACGGGAAAAAAGCCTAGTTCCCGATTACATGACACTTGCTTTCGCAGGTGTAAAGCTGAGAGGCGAAGCTGCGCTTCGAAAACAGCAGCGAGAGTTCGACAAAAACAGCTTTCAAAGGAAATTAAAAAAAAATAGAAATACGCCTCGGATTAGTAATACTTTGCTACGTATAGGATTCAAACCTGCGACCACGGATGCGTAACAATCGACAAGCACTAGTCTCAAATGAAGCCGCTACCAATGCTAATAACATGGCAAAGCGATGCGGCAGAAGTAGTACCGAATACAAATAGACGAAATTTTGCATGTAATAATTTAAAATATAACAGACTGAAGGCATCCACATTAACTTTGCATGTAATAAATTGGAAAGCATCAAAAGGAATTATGTATAAATTATTCTTTTCAAAAAATGCGAGAGATTGAGTTGGAGAATTTAGGAAATCGATACCACAAAAATAGCATTGCAAGCTAGCAGACAGGAAAGGAAAAGAGAGCCAATAAGTCCAAAGAAAATTGAATTTTTCTTCGAAAATACCACAACTAAAAACTTCAAAATCTTGTCTGGGATGATGCGTTATTTGCTGAACACACGTCCAGAAACACATTGGACTGCGTTTAATGAGCAAAAAATTGTGAGCGAAAATAAAAATGTCATGAAAAACTTAGAAACATAAACTCTATTCTGAGATTTTCAACGTTTTTCGCAATCGAGAGGAAAGCATACAAATTATTGTTCCAGCGAAGGACCCAAAATTAGGTGAGTAAGCCGATAGATAAATTATAAACCGAAATAGTTTTGGCCGAAAAATTTTTCAAGTGAAAAAAAAATGAAAAATAAAGAAAATATACGATGTCAAGGTTAGTAGAATTACAAATTGAACGAGTAAATGAAAACATAAAAAGCAACTACAATGAAAACTGCATGCAGCACAAATAGCCAAAGACGTGGCAACTGAGTCAAAAAAAAAACATAAGCATGCCAATAATAAGCCGACAATAATTTTAAAACGGAGAATTTCCCGTTTGAAAAAAAACAGGTCCTGGTCAGATTCGAGCCCAGGACCTTGTGATTTAGTTCAAAAAACCTAAATTCCGATTTGATTACGCTTGCCACTCGCAAGCGTAAATTTTGTAGTTGTTTGGAACAAATAGCTTTTTTCTGTTCATTTGAAGAGTTAAAAATTCAACAACCGTGCTAAATTATTGCTAATCAAGTGCCAAGCACATGCCATCAAAAAGCCGTAAAGGTGCCACCAAATGTGGCACCAATACTTGCGACTTAAGTTGGAAAAAAGAATAGTCGTACTATTACACTACACTGACTAGTGTAAAAAAGAGCTCAAAAAGAACCTTCGATTTTGGGAATTTCAAAAAAAAATCAGCTTTATGGTTTTTGACTTTTTATGTTAAACACTATTTCGATTAAAAAACTGGATCAAAAATACTTGTTTATTCGCTGACTATTCTCAAGGTTGACATCCATTTTTGAAACTAGAATTAATTCGCATTTCTCAAGCATTCTGCACTTTGCTTTTCAGAAAATGAATTTGAATTAAACATCAAATCGCGAAAAGTCAAATTTGCGCTGAGCACACTTCAAGAATGTTTACTAAAAATCTCAAAAAAAACATCAACCTGAAATATATTCGTGACTTCACTACGCGTTCGTTGACACGTTATATTCTATTCATTCCTATATACGAAAAACACTGTGAAAGATATTGATACCAGTACTCGGAGCATACAATTCCAGTGGCGTATGTAGTTAACTGAATAGGGCAAAACTTTTGACATTAGGCTGAGCTACTTTCTTAAATGCAAATTATGTTGTTTGTTAAGTTCTATCGAGGTAGCCAAGTTTCCTTTGAAAAGTTTCTTATCTTGGATGGTTTTGAATGCGACAAGATCCAGAATTTTTTTTAAAAAAGTCAAATATGTCGGTTGGGAAAATTTGATCTTCAGTTTTTCATCCTTATCGTGAATGCGAAAAGATCCAAATAACAAATTTTGAAATCCGTTGAAAATTTTTGTCTATTTTTTCATTTGAAGGAAATATGTGGTCCTCGTGTATTTATATTAGAACATGATATAAAAATTATTTCACTGTTGAGTCAAAAAATATTAAGAGCCTTAACCAGAGGCGGATCTAAGATTTTCTCGAGAGGGCTGATTTTCAAAAAAAAATTCGAATTTTTTGTCGACCTTTTCTTTTAGGTCGAGACCAAACTGATTTTTCGAGAGCTCTCCCAAACAACTAATAAGTCCCTGTTTTGGTCAAATTTTCTGCGCCGGAGGCAAAATTAAAAAAAAACAGGCCAAAAATACAAGCCACTTTGAACAAAAAAAAGTCGCGTTTCTTCGGCGCGCGCTCCCCCCTAAAAGTTATTAAATTTTGGCGCTGTAAACTCACTGTAAATTCTAGCCTCTAGAAAGTTCTGCTTCTTATTTCTAACTGCACGACTGTTCTTGTTCAGCATAGTCCTGTGGGGATTGTTGGACATGAGGACCTTGCGTCTGTAATATCTGCGCCAGGCCAGTTGGATGGTGAGAGCAGCCACCTCTTGCTTCAGACTCTGCTCCTGGCCGATGCTCCTCCGAAGCAGAAACACTTCCTTGAACGCCTTGTAGAACTTCTTCGATTTGAACCCATACCTAAGAAGCACACTATTGAACAAAAACGATCAACATCTAAGAGTACAATAAATAATATGAAATGAGCTGACAGTTGTGTAATATTCAAAACCTGGAGCTGAACGCAAACTGTTAGTGAATTAGTCATTGCTGAGATTTATCAGCCACAAATGCTACTTTAGACAAAATAATGACCGAAATGGTGATCTATTCAGAAAAATAAGAGCAATTTCCAGCCTCTCTTTGGTACAACTCTAAATAAGGTATAAGTTCAATTTGGATATTGACTGCTCAAAGGGAATGTGTTAATTAATATTGAGGAACGATGCAAGTGCAAATTAAGGATCTGATTCATCTGAATCTCGACTTACGTCCTCCATGCTCTCTGGATGAGTTTGGCTGCATTATTCCTTCTCTGAATCTCACTCCTCCGTTGCTGTTCGGCCAGTCGGATCCTCTTGAAATGTTCCTGACGCTCCAACAATCTCGCCATACTCTCCCCTCCCCCTCCCCCTTCCCCTCCAGCTCTGTCGCCACTTCCAGTCGCACCCAACGCATCATTGGTAGTCAGGACAGGAGATCTGGTCACACTGAAACAGAATAATTACATCATCTGTAAGATTGATGAAGAGGTATCTTTGACTTTCCACACTCTCCAAAACTAAAATCGCACTCTCTACTTTCGTTAGGGAGAAACTTCGAAATCGCATCGCATCACACAGATTTTTTTCTTCATTAATGAGTGAGTCTAAGCTAAAAAAATAAATAAGAAGCAAATAAAACCAAACTAACGCTTCGCCGAGAAACTCTAATTATACTTATAAATTATACAACAATATTCAGTGTTCGGATCACCGGCTTTGTTTTCTTTTTCCGCATTTTTTTCGAGACTCAAATTAGACTGATAATTTATCGTTAGTGCTAATCAATCGATCGCCTCCATTCATAACACGAAACTCGGGTGATGAAAAAAGCCGTCCACACATTTTCAAGAAAAAAGCTTCGTATCAAAACTGCGTGTAATGATTTTCGAAGATCATGCATTTGTAAATTTGATTTTCTTTCTAACTCAAGTTTTGGTCACACTTCACACGGTCAAATCTTCACCTGAAATAGAATTTTCTTCTCGCATATTTTATCCATTAAGTTCTATGGATGACTATGAAATGAATTGTATCGAGCCATATAAGACAGTAATCTACTGATGTAGCTATTTGGAATGAAGTTGTATAGCATAGCTAGAACTAGTATTAGGCTTGCTTTTGACTTTTAGGGCGAGCACGCGTAGCTTGCTGATCTCTTCAAAAGAATGGACAGCATTTTGGGCACACTTTGTTGCCCTGGTGGTCATTATTTAGACACACTTGACCCTCGCACCAACATCTGCAAAACGAACAAATTAGATACTCCATATAGTTTTCAGACGTTTGCTAAATTTTTCAACTGAAGAGCTAAAATTAAGGTTAATGGTTAATACAATTAATTGTTAGTATCACTTTTAGCTCAGAAAAGCTTACGAGCAGCCGGTTGCTCTGTAGCACAGAATGTTCCGATCACAATGACGCTATTAAAGAAAAGTCATAAATCAGAAAAACCAAAAAAATTCTTAAGTTTTGTTGGTTTTTTATTCAAGTTGAATTTGCTTTAGAAAATACAATAACTAGAGTTAATAATGGCTAAATTACGCCAGGTTTGCTTTAGAAATGACCTAGGGGTTACTAAATTGAGTTCAGTGTCATCATTAATTTTTTGCCATTAATTTTTTGCCTTAAAAACAGGCGATTTTAGACGAGTTTTTCTTAAAACCGAAAGAAGTAGACTGAATTTGTTTAGAATCCGAATCACGGCTGAAAGGACTGTTTTTGGAAGAAAACATTCATTCATTTTAAGTTAAATTTCACCTGTTTTTAGAGCACTTGAGTTTCCGCTTTCTACTGCCAAACTGCCTGGTGTTAGATGATCGAGCAAGTTGTTCAGTTGAGTTGTGGTTAGTAGCATTATAGCTGTACTGTGACTCATTGTGGCTATAGTAGTCACTAAACTCCGAGTCACAGTCAGCGGTGGCGGCGAAGTCCAGTTCGGAACAGTGGTCATCTGTCGCCGACTGACAACCGTGCCCCTTCTTACCCAGGATGACCAAACGAACTCAAGGAAAATCTATACATCAATTTATACCCCAACTTATACTTGATATAAATATAGCATTGATAAACGGCTGCCTTTTGGAAAAACAAGCAAAAATGCAAAAAAGGAATACAAATCACAAAAATAAAAAAAATTATCAGAAAATACAAACAGCCAATGAGCGCAAAATTACAAACATAGTCAATGAGCGCAAGAAAACAGAAATAACAAATCATCCAGAATTTTTCGCATCATTTATGCTTTTACTATTCAAGAACACAATTTGCCTTCAATTTAGCAAATGAAATTGAAGCGAATTTGAAAAGTAATCAAAAGTCAAACTGCTGAAGTTAAAAATTGAGCATGAAAAATTTTAAGACTTTTTGCTGAAAAAACGCTACCTAACATTTCGCATATCAAAACTTAATAAATAATGTTGGGAAGCCGCCAACCATCTTATGATTGACAGAAGGATGAGCCAGTCAAAAGCTTTCGACTGTTCGAGTCTGATTTTTGTTTTTTAACAAAACAAGCTTATATTCCTCGACTCGATGTTCAAATAAAATGTTCCGAGTGAGATACTAATTTCAAAACAGAGTGACAATGATTTAGTCTCCAAGGGATGGCAATATAGTTGGTCACCCTGTGAGTTGAGTCGCACTGCTCGTAGTCGTCTCTGTCTCGTACATCTCCCAGAGTAGACAATGAGAAGTTGGCATGCGACAGATGTCTCTGGATGGGTTGGAGGGAACTGGTCGGGGTCTGGAAGTCCACTGAGCGTCTGACAATTTAGTCTTGGTTAGTTTAGTTAGTATTAATTAGTGGTTACTGTTCGCAGTTAGTTCACAGCAGGTTCTTTAAACCATTTGAACAATTGAATTTTCGAAAAATACTAAAAGGATAAAGGATACTAAATACGAAACGGCAAGATATTCTCAAGTATCCTGCTAACTATTTTGCAAATTTTTCGTCGAGGGATCTTCTTCTGTGCTATATACCTTTTTTTGGACTCGTCTTCAGCAGTGACATCAAATGGCACCACACTTTCCTGTCGCATCTGTCTGTACATGGACACAATCGACATCTTACTATTTCTACCTTCCTCTCCCTCTCCCTCTCCCTCTCCCTCCACGCCCTCTCCAATGGTGCGACTACTCAACGAGGAGCATTTCGAAGATGTCGAGGAGGATGATGACTCGGGAACCGGATGTGCCCGTTCTCGATTCGGACTTCTGACCTAAAAAAAATCATTTCATCCTCTACTTTGCAAGACCTCCTGAATCGCTAGCATGCCTCATTACTCGCTCAATCAATCCTCATAACCAGGAGTTTAAAATAGTTGATCCGTTGCATGCATTTAGAAAACTGCTTGAGAAAACCTGCGATTTTAAAGAGAAATCCACGAAAAATTTGAAGTATGAAAGGAATGCTACTCGCCTTTTTCCTTCGATCTTTTCCCTCATCCTTAGGTGGTTTCGGAGTGCTTTGTGTCATGTGTGCACGTTCGTTAATCCGAATAGACGATGTCTCGCTGTTCGCCCGAGGCGTCTCTGCCTGAGCTGCGGATCTCTCAGACTCCGAGTAGGGGTAGAAGTTTTCACTGCCTCTCGCCGTTCCCCCAGCCGACTCAGTTTTGTTTGACTTCTCTGACCTGGTTGTGATCTTTTCTTGTTGTTCCTCGTCTGTCTGAATTGGACTTTCTTTCATGAAGAAACTCGCAATATCTTGCTGGTTTTGAACTTTGGCTTCTTCATTGTCGCTTTTAGACTTGTTAGAAGTAACTGAGATCTTTTTGTGCTCTTTTTCACTTTTGGCACTTCGATCACTTGCGTTTTTGGCATTTATAGAGTCAGAATTAGACAATTTTGATGTGTTCTGGCCAGGTTTTGCTTCAATATCCTCATTTGCTGACATCGTGGATTCGTTGATATCTTCTTTAGAATTAGAAACTAGGGTAGCTTTGTTTGTACTCAACTGCAACTGATCATTTTGTGCTGCATTAGCGTTTGTTTCTTCGACTAATTTCCTTTCGTCTAATACATTGTCGGATTCAACTTCCTTTGATTTTCGGTTTATGGTCGAATTTTTACTTTCCGTGTCTGAATCAGTAACCATGTCCTTCTCGTTAACCGATGACGTCTTATCAACCGGATCAGCTCCACCTTCCAGATCCAGTTCCCTAGCTGCGTGGTCCTCTGGAGCGGAATAAATTTTTTCTGTCACGTTTGGCTGAATTTGAGACTGGCTGCGTTGATTGCTGTTTGTATTCTGCTGTTGTTGTTGGTTATTTGTAGATGAGATTTTATTTTTTCTATAACAAAGATTTTTATGAACATTTGTTTTAGAGCTATAAGCTGTCAAAATTACATTTGTAAATTAACTAACCGTATTTTATCATGCTTTAGCAGTAGTGTTCTGCGTTCGATAAAACTGCGTCTCTCTCTTGCTCCTTTGAAAACGGCCTGAAAATTATAAAAATAAAATTACTGACAGAAGTGGGATTCGAACCCACGCACACATTCGTGTACCAGAATACTCCGTGAGCAATTCTTGAGTCTGGCGCCTTAGACCGCTCGGCCATTCTGCCTTAATAATCACTCCTTCTAGAGAATACTGAACGACATACCACATTGATTAGACTCTTGTAATAGTTTCTATCAAAATTTCTTCCGTGCTACTAATAATATACTATGGTACTTAACTGGAGGCGGATCAATAAGCAGAATGGGTCAAAGAACAGAAAAACAGAAAATTATTGACTTATATTGGTTTATACGGGCTAATTGAAAAAACAATAATTAGAATAGTCAAAAAATACCAAAAAACGAAAAAGTTCTGCATGAATTGACTGTTTTGTGATTAAATTTTTTCTAAATTCTTCATTAAATTACTCAAATTATGCATAAAATGTTCGTTGCTTTGGTATTATTGACATTTCTGATATTTAATTTACCTATTAGCTTAATAAAGTTGATAATTTGTTTTTCTGCTCTTGCACTCATTCTGCTCTTATACCATTCTGCGTATTGACTGGCCACCTACTAAACTATAAACTTATAACCAATTCCCTTGAGAAAAAGACACTAGCACTTAAATCGGTACACAAGAGTGATAGAGGGGTCCCGGTAAAAACCAAGTATTACAGAGCAGGGCTTGGTGAAAGTCAATTGGTGACCAATTAATTGCAATTAATTGGATACAATTCATTGACTTCTTTGTTTTTCCAATTTTTGACTATTGACAAAATCCGCCAATTAATTGCAAATAATTGAAGGTTTGCTAACTTTGAAATTTATATGATTTTGTCTTTGAAATGTAAAGCTAGTATTGGTACTACTATGAAAAAGCAACTATGATAGACAGGTCCCGCATGCATTTCGCATGTTATAATTTTGAAAACAAGTTTGTGTATAAATTATTCATTTCAAAAATCTTGCTAAATATGTTCAGCCAGAAAAAGCAACTATGATAGACAGGTCCCGCATGCATTTCGCATGTTATAATTTTGAAAACAAGTTTGTGTATAAATTATTCATTTCAAAAATCTTGCTAAATATGTTCAGCCAGAAAAAGCAACTATGATAGACAGGTCCCGCATGCATTTCGCATGTTATAATTTTGAAAACAAGTTTGTGTATAAATTATTCATTTCAAAAATCTTGCTAAATATGTTCAGCCAGAAACTTTTCAGATTGAAAATTGTAATCACTATTGTTTATATATTGAAATTTGCTCGCTTTACTTTATTTTACGGTTCAACAACCATATAATTGGGTTGACTTATTTGACTTCAAAACCCACTATTGGCGTTTTTTTTTTAGATTTCAACCTTGAAATGTTGAGGGGGAGGTTTTAAGAGGTAACATAACATGAAATTTGTTTGAAAATAAACTGCCAGATATCTTTCTGAAAGGCGTAATCATAATTATTAAACGATTTGAGAGCTCTAGGTGTCTTATTCTCAAGGGACCTGGTTATTTTCAAGGGACCACTCTATCATAGTAGTACCCTAGTATTGATTTAAAGTGTACAAAGAAATCAGCGGACAGTGTTTATCAAGATGTACGATATTTGAGGCCAACTTCCAACATGGCAGAAAGATTTTTCAAAGCGGGATTTGCTTTTGGTGACTTACGACAGAGTATTTTGCCGATGAACCTTGAAATGCAGCTGTTTCTGAATGTTAACAATCAATTTTGGTCGAAAACTGACGTTGCTAAAGCTATAAATGAGACCCAATTAATTGCAATTAATTGATAATTGACAAAGCTTGAGCAAACAATTCAATTAATTGACAATCTTTTCAAGTAATTGACTTTTTGTCTACCAATTGACTTTTACCAACCCCTGTTACAGAGGAGTTCCACGTCCCAAGGTGCTAAGTAAATAAGACAACCGGCTTTTAAAACGACAAGACATTAAGACGACAATTCAAGAGTAAAATGAGCAGCTCGAAATTAAGCGGCGATTTTTTTCCTCAGAACCCGGGCTGAGGTGCTCGACTCATGATTCGACCGAAACAGTCGAGCGATGTCCGATTTCGACTTTTTGAGTTGAACGATGTCCGTTTTCGATTTTGTTCGACTTTACCGGATATTGTTCGACTTTGCTCGACATTGTTCCACTACAGTGCTCGACTTTACCAGACACTGTTCGACTTTAACGAAATATTTTCGCTTTTAGTGGGAATTAGCCGAAGCGTCCTGAACTGCAACGAAACTCGGACATCATTTGACCATTTCTGCAAATCATGTGTCAAAAACCTCAACCTGGGAGCCGCAAAATATAATAGAAAATGCCACAAACTTGAGCATCGAAGGTTCGTATAGCCCGGGTTGAGTTGTTGGACTTACATTTCAATCAACCAGACCAAAAATGGCTATGTTTCGACCGGCTTGTTTAAAAATGGCTATGTTTTGACCGACTCGACCCAATTTGGCTAGGTTTTGACCGACTTGATCAAGCATTTTTTGGTTCCCGGGTTGAGGTCGGGGACTTATGTTGCGAGCATTGCGACTCAAAATGGATATGTTGCGACCATTGCGACCCAAATCGGGTATGTTGGGACCATTGCGACTCAAAATGGGTATGTTGCGACTTTCCGCGACCGAAGAATTTTTATGCGACTTTGCGCGACCCAAAGAAGATATGTTGTGCGACTTTGCGCGACCCAAAGAAGATATGTTGCGATTTTGCGCGACCCAAATAAGGTATGTTGTGCGACTTTGCTCGACCCAAATAAGGTATGTTGCGACCATTGCGACTCAAAATGGGTACGTTGCGACTTTGTGCGATTGAAATAATTGCGCGACTTTTTGGTTTTCCCTGTAAACTCGAATTGAAATTGTACTGCCCTAAAATATAAAAAGAAATCCATATTTTGAACTGCAACTTATTGCAATCAAGGAAAATGAAAAAAGATAATTGTGAAGTATATTACGTTCCAAAATTCAGCGTGATTTTAAAAATAATTTTTTTTTATAAAATGTAAATCAGACGACGGAACATTATAACGACATGACATTTCGACGACAAATGAGCGTGCTTAAATAATCAACATGAACTTTCAAATTGGCGAGGCGATTTATTTTTTCTCAGAATTTCAATTGGAGAATTGCATGTAGCGTCGTCTTAAATTCCCATCAAAAATGGTTGTCGTCTTAACAGCTGTCGTCTTTTTTGCGGGTCACCGAGTCCCAAATCACACTAATTTAGGCAGTAGCGGATTTGGGGGGGGGGGGGGGGGGTTGGTAGCTGCGGACGCCCCCTTTTCAGGGATTCGATACGCTGAGACCCAAATGGTCCCCCCTTTGTATTATTTAGAGATATCTATTTTTGGCGAGGTACCCTTAAACTTTCCATATATACTAATTTTTGATGTGGGAGCGCGCCATAAAAAAACGCGATTTTTTGGTCAAATTTTTCCAAAAAATGCCTAAAAACACCATTTTTGTCCTGTTTTTCCGTACAAATTTGGTCAGAATGGGGGCTTAAAGTTATTTGAGAGAGCTCAGAAAATCAATTTGGTCGACCTAAAAAAAAGAAAAAGTCGACAAAATTTTCAAAACTTTTTGAAAATCCGCACCCCTCGAAAAATCCTAGATCGCCCCTGCAAGCAGTAACAAATGTTTCGACCACAAGCATTGAAATAAGAAATTCAAAAATCTGGACAGATAAAAAGGAATGATTTCATTTTTTTTCAAATTCTTGTCAAACGAATGTCCCACGTTTCGCCTTACACACATTTCGCCCCTCTTAAATTTAGTGGCACGTTTCGCCCCTCACACTATTTTCCCCAAATAATTTCACAAATTCGTCCTCGCACGTTTCGCCCCTAACTTATTACACAGTTAATTAACCGCCGCTTTCTCAATGTACAATTTGAGGGGCGAATAGTGCAAGTAATTTATGAGGGTCGAAACGTGCGAGGGGCCAAATGTTTGAGTACCCTATCAGACCCTAAGCTCTAATCGTTTAATAATTTTAAGTTCACCATTCAGCAAAATATCCCAGTATATTTTCAAACAAAATTTTTGTTTCTTTAATTCGCATGACTTCTCCCTCACATTTTTAGGCGCGAAACAAAATAAAAATGATCAAAAATTACGAGGCCAAACTGTGCACTGATAGATGCACAATTCGGTGTCTGTATGCTCCTGGATTCCAGAGACAAATCTTTAAGCATGTTCGGAAATGTAAGCTGATTCCACTTCAAAAATTCCGTGGATTCTGCGTACAAAAATCTGTAACGTAAATTTTGTCGGTACATTAGTTTTGTTGCGGAAGTTACTCCGGTTTCCGCAAATGAAAGCGGAATTCGCAAACATAAGTGGATTCCGCAAATTTATGCGGATTCCGCTAACAATTTACGGAACCCGTTAACAATTTGCGAATTCCTCTTACAAATAACGGATTTCACTTAGTTGCGGATTCTGCGACAGCTTAAGTTTCCGGGGCACTACAACAGTCCCGAAAATGAAAAGTGCTCAACAGTGCCGAAAATTATTGATTTTCGGCACTGTTAAACACTATTTCATTTTCGGCACTGTTGTACTTTGGCACTAATTTACTGACCTTAGAGGGTCGCTCAACGTTGCCGAAGCACTTAAAAAAATTATTGCTCAACAGTGCCGTAGAATGATGATTTTAGGCTCTGTTGAACGGTTTTTAAGTTTCGCTACTGTTGGGTTTCGGCACTTTTGCGCGCCCCCAAGTTTACTTAACACATATATTATTAATTGTTTGTAGATTCCTCAAACTGCTCCGGATTCTGCAAATTTTGTTGCGGATTCCGCAGTTGCCTGTTTTTGACCTGTTGCGGAATCGGCCTACAATTCACAAAATTCATAATTTGGCCTTGCAATGACCGTAAAATTCCTCTTTAAATCATTTTGGGGATTTAAATACCGGTTTTTCAGAAATTGATTTCGCGGGCAACACAAAATTGATCTAATTAGTAAAAAAAAATCAATCATTTGCAAATTAAGATTAATCTACTACGCTATTAACAAGATAAAATAGCTATTCGATATAAAAAAAATTCTCCCAGCTGTATATTCAGCGAGCTTGTTTGAAATGAACATTTTATGCGGAATTAAACTTCAAAATTGATACATGCTTGAGGAGGACATTCTATGGTAGGTCACTTAGTGGGAAGGATTGTACGGTTGAGCCAAAAAAAGTGTCTAAATTGCGTTTTGATGAGAATAAAGTTAACCCAATTATGGTTGTTGCATCATAAAATAAGTTGAAACGAGCATTTTTTTAAACGGCGGTGCATTGACTAGCATTAAGCAGGACTAGCAGAAAAGGTTCAAGCTTGAAAATTGTTTCGTTAGCATAAAATCCAAACACAAAATTCAAACGAGGATAGCCTGTTTTCGAGCAAGTAGCACATAACTTTCCGACCATGGTCTTAAGAAAACAAAAATTGTCCCACTAAGTTCCACTTTTTCAGTGTGGTGTGATAGATAACTGGATCCGAACAAAAAAACTAGAACTTAAGCCACATTCGACAGGAAAATTTGACAACAGTTTTTGAGTCTTTTTCAATTATTCCGCACAAAAATCAATTTTTAAACATCTTGAGCTGAAAGTATTTCGCTTCAATTTGATTAGCTAGAATTAGCCAATCAAATTTCAGCACCATTTCAAAATCTTTTATTTACAAATAATCCGGAATAGCCACAACAATAATTCTGTAAAAAACTATTCAAGTTTGATAAAATAACCGCTGACAGAAACGCAGAAAAAAGCTACAGGAAAAAAATGCCAAATATCTGCTAAAACTCGGCCTTTTTAGAAACCGGTCGAAAATTAAAATGATCGCACTTGTATTAAAAAAACGAACTAGTGCGATCATTGCTTTGGACTCTGTATTTATAAATTGAGTAATAAAAAAATTCAAAAATTGGACGGAATAACATAAACGACCCCAATTTTTGAAAAAAAAAACAAAAAACATCTTGTGAAAATCAAAAACCAATTGCCAACAGCTTTAATTAAGCATAAATAAGCCGATTGGCTTGCTTTACTTGCTCGGAATTCGACGAAAAATCAAAAATGTCAAACTAGTTTTTCTGAACACAAGTAAAATGTTTTTAACATTTTTAAGAGTCGTTCAAATCTTAACTGAAATGGCTTTAATATGATATATCCCCAACTATGTCCGATGACTAGTTATGGCACCTGATTTTGCCTAGAAAATAAAAAGAAAAAACTAAAACACACCCGAATACAAAGTTCCTCCTCATTTTCAATGATCGCAACAAGTCACTTGCTCTCGAAACTGAAACAAATACTGTCACAACTGAATCATTATACAAAAAACATGGATCAACAAGATTAATTTTTAAAGGTGAATAAATTAACTTAACTATTGTTAATACATTTTTTCTTCTTTCCGTGCATCGTAAGACCACGCATCCAGTCATTATAATAGTAAATCAATAAAGGAAATTGAAAATCTGAAAAATGGGAGGAAATGTAGGTTAGTAGGAGGAAATGTAGGTTAGTTTTCACGGCCGCATCTATCACAGTAGTTACTGCGTCCGGTAAAAAAACGACAGCTGTAGGACGAAAACCATTTTTGATGAGACTTTAAGACCACGCTACACACAATTCTCCAATTAAAATTCTGAGGAAAATAAATCGCCGCTTCAATTTGAAAGCTCATTTTTATTATTTTAACACGCTAATTTGTCGTCGAAATGTCATGTCGTTATAATGTTCTGTCGTCTGATTTATATTTTATAAACAAATTGAAAAAACAGTCTCTTGTCGACTAGGGCGATGAAAATTCAAGCTGACATGTTTCATCTAATTCTATTGAAGTACACATTGTAGAAGAAGGAGTGTTTGAAAAAGCAACAAACCGCCATATCTTGAAGTCGAAGTTGCATCAGAATTACGTAACAATTGCATAAAAACAATGACAATCTGTTGTGATATTGCATAATAATGATAGTTTTCGGCTTGTTGGAATGGCAATCCTATTTTCGGTTTGTTGACCCTTCGGCTTACTGGTCTACCGCGATTTTCGGTTATACCCTCCCTGGATGATAAATTTTTGCATAAATTGCATAAAACAGTGGATCGATATTACATGGAAAAGCTAAGTGTTAATAGTGGACTGGCTATGAAGAAGCAGTTTAACTAATTTACTTTCAAAATCGCACTTTTCTCTATTTTTTAACCGTTCTCTCCATGTGAGACCAGATTCAAATCAGACTACATGTTGTTTATTTTCTGTTTTGAGACCAAATGTAGTTTAATTCGTGCTTTTTGCATTATTCTAATGTGACTCAGTGCTCGGGACATGCAAAATAGGGTGCATATACAAAACAGTCCCATACAAAAGAGTCCAATACAAAATAGTCCAAAAAATCATGTAATGGAGGAATAAAACAGTCCAATACAAAACAGTCCGGTTTAAGGTCGCCGGTGGGCGCGCTTTTGCAGCAATAACCGGCTCTAAATTTCGTATAAAGTCCTAACCTCTGTTGGCAAGCTAGCAACACGTTGGCGCGACTGCGGCGGTCACTATTTTGTTCATTATGCTTGTTGGACAACGAAAAATTCTCGGCCTGCCGGCTTGTTACAAAATTATTAATTGGGACTGTTTTTCGGACTGTTTTGTATCGAATTGTTTTTTCGTTCATTTTCATACTTTTCCGGACTGTTTTGTATGGGACTGTTTTGTACAGACACGGCAAAACAGATCCATTGGTGTAATGAAAGTTTTCATTTTATTTTGTATCATTCAGGGGGGACAACTGAAATACGCCAAGCTTGTTGAGCTCCCTTTCATAGAAGGTTAGTAGGGGACGAATGTAGTATCATACGGGTCAAATCGTAGTTACCGGTTTTACAAAAATCAATCCAATATCGATCAACAATTGCACGAAAAAATTAAAACATTCTTTTTTCAGATTTTGGATCAAATTAACATCCTCAGTCCTTTCCCTCAGATAGCCAAGTTAATGTCTTCCACTACAGAATTTAAATCAGTTTATTTTGCTAAGCGCTGCATGTAAAATGCTCGATTCTGATTGGCTGAATAAATCGCCGCTTCAATTTGAAAGTTCATTTAAAATATTTTGAATAAAAATTCGAGCTGAAATGTCTCATCCAATTCTATTGAAGTTCCCATTGTAGAAAAAGCTTGGAACGTTTTTGGTTTACCCTCCTTAGATGATGGAATTTTTAAAATAAAATTGCAACATTGTATCGATATTACATGGAAAAGCAAAGTATTAAAATGGTACTTGCGATAACGAAGCGGTTTAATTAATTTACTCTCAAACTCACTCTTTTCTCTATTTTCTAACCGTTTTCTCCTTGTGAGACTAAATTAAGTTCGAAACACATGAAGTTTATTTGGTGTTTTGAGACCAAATGCAGTTTAATTAGAGTTTTTTTGCATTATTCTGATGTGATTCTATGCTCGGTTCTCCATTTTTGAACAAACTAGATCCATTTTTAAGCTGATGTTTTCATTTTAAAGTTTTATCATGCATGGGGTGGGGGTAACTTAGAAAAACCGAAGCTTGTCGAGCTTTGTAACCAGTACCTTTTGATAAAGATCGAAAAAAAACTGATGTTGTGATCTACTGTTTTCTCTTTGACGCATCTATTTAACGTATATTGAATATCTCATAGAAAGCTAGTAGGGGTCGAATGTAGTATTATGCGAGTCAAATCGTAGTTACCGGTGATACAAATATCAATCCAAAATCGATCAACAATTGCACGAAGAAATTTAAATATTTAATTTTCAGATTTTGTATCAAGTTAACATCCTCACCCCCATCCCTGAGTTAAACCAAGTTCATATCTTCCACCACAGCATTTAAATAAGATTTAGTTAAGACCATTTATCCACGGAGGAAAGGACCAACACAAGAGCTGTACAGCTCATCACGGCGAACCGCTGTTGTGCCCCTGTTTAAGAACTACATGCAATTTTTTTTTTTGGTTATTTTTCTGGGCTGGGTAATGTTGCTTCACCCTCAAGCAACGAGCACGGATCATGGTGGGCCTCGAACATCCGACCTTTCGATTGAGAGGCGGAGACGTAACCACTTCACCACCGCTCCCCAGCTCTGCAGCTTCTTCCCACTTTCCTTCACATTGAATTTCAGTTTTGAATTTCAGTTTTCGTAATGTAATGATTTTCGCATGGTGAAAAATTTATCTATGGTAAACATATTTGATCTTCGCACATTACATCGTACATAACATTCAGCTATAATAACAAGCAAGACAACTGAGAAAAGGAAAAAATGAAATGTGGGGTGAAAATGGAAAAGAGCCAGAGCTGCATGTAAAAAGCTCGATTCTGATTGGCTGAAATTTCAAATTTTGAAACAAGTTAAAACCTCCCTTCCTCCCTCCCCCCCAACTACTTTGGGGGTGTAAAGATTTTAACATGATCCCAGATTTTTGATGATTCTATCACTAAAACTATACACCGAGACAAAGCTGCGCTTCGCAAACACTAGCGAGAACACGACAAAAGCATCTCTATAAAGTGCAAAAAGAAAAAATAGAAATAAGCCTCGAATTAGAAAAAATTCGGCTACGTCTCGGATTCCATCTGCGACCTAGAGATTGCAAAACTCCCACATTAAGCACTCAGCCACGGACGCTTGAAATATCACCAGCCAATAAAGCAGAGAAAAGATGCTATGAAAATTCCAATGCTAGATTGTGATTATAGCAAAAGTGCAACCAAATAAGTGAACAATTTTAATGAACATTTTTATTTGCGAGTTAGGTTAGAAAAAAAAGATTTTGTTCACATTTTTAAGTCGACTTATAAATAAACCGAATTGACCAAAATATAAAATGTTTGGTTAGCTATTCAAATTTTATTTCAAAATAGCTTTAGGGAAACAAATGCCCTCATTCACATCAGCTCAAAATTCGGCCAAGTTAGAAATCGGCTTAACGATAAAGTCATCGCATTTGTATTAACCAAACCAATCAGAGCTATCAGTGTTTTGCTCGCTGCATTTATACATTGCATAATAGAAAACCGCAAAGTTAAGATATTTGGGCGGAATCAGTAAAAAGACTCGGTATTTCTTTTTCCAAACCAATTTCTGTATTTGCAATGCATTTAGATGAATCTCACATTATATTTTGAACCAAAAGATGTACGTCAAAACGAGCAAATTGTTGAAAAATGTGGATTGAACGATTGACAATACGTAGCAAGCTCGCTGGTGTAAATATCTGAAACAGCTGCGAGACCCTCGGCCATTGTGAAGCATTTCCCCCTTAATAGAGCAACTGAACAATCTGCCCAACCCCTTAAATTAAAGGGCAAACTCGAGCAGTAAGGTCTGGATGTACTAGTAGGTTCTGAAAATACTCAAATTTGATTGGCTGGGGAAAAGACTGCTTTCAACCAAGTGAAACCTCCCTAATATTGTTCACTTGGTCCTGGTCCGGACCCTCTCCCATTCTATACTTTTTCCAATTTCAAAGTTTTCGTCTTGATTTTGACTGTTACCTGTATCTTGGAAGCGGCAATGTCTCTGATTCCATTGATGGACAGTGCGCCAGCATTCTCAATCATGAACTGGGCCACTTCGTGGTGACTGTTCAGCAGGGCGTAGTCGAGCGGTGTGTACCTCTCCTCTGAGAACTCCATATAGTTTGGGAATGCATCGCACTTCACCAGCAGCCTCACTGCGTCCAGGTGTCCCAGGCTGCAGGACCAGTGCAGTGCTGTTCTGCCCTGGAACAGTCCGAAATTATCTATACTTCCAACCTATTTTTGTACTGCAGTTAGATGCTTGAAACAAGTTAGTCTCTGGTGAGTTTTTTGAAAGATGTTTGTTGTTTTCTCTCGTAGGCAACTTTTTATTCATTTCTACTTGGAAACTTCTAGAACCTCGTTTGCTCAGAAACACTAAGGTACCACGGAGTCAAATATTATTAATTAAATTTAAAAGAGAAACTGAATTCAGTTACAAAATAGGCACATTTTAGTTATTGTTAAACGGAAACACTCAAAGACGTAAACTTTTGAATTTCTGATCTACGCTGCAACTTCACGGCTCTTTGCATTTTCTAGGGGGACATAATTAATTATGTCGACTTTTTTTTCTTTGAGGTTGACCAAATATATCATCCGAGCTCTCCGAAACACTATAAATACCCTGATTAGTCAACAATTTTTTTTCGCGGGCAACTTTGGCGGAACAAACAGGTCAAAATTACCCGTTTTTGGCAACTTTTGGCAGGTTTTGCCAAAAAATGCGTTTTATAGGCGCGCGCTCCCCTCAAAATTATTTTATACTAGCAAGCCCGCCTTGAATAATCAATTAGCTCGCAAAAAATTAGTTGCTGTTCTGATCAAGTTATCCAACGTAAAAAAAACTTAGAACAACTTCAAGTTAGGCCATTTCATAAATCGGTTTGAAAAACTTTAGGTTTCACAGAACGAATCGTTTCCTGACAAAAATGAGTTTTCCTAAGCAAGCTATGAAACTTTGAGATATTTCAAAATGTTTCATGAAGCAAATCGAATGACGCAACTTAACTCAATTAGCAAAAAAGTTAAGTTTTTCTAGGCAAGCTAGGCAAAAATTTAAACTTTTTCTTAGCAAGCTAAGGAAGCTATGAAATAAAACTTTTCAAGTTAATTCACAGAACGAACTGGTTCACAAAAGGTTCAAGTTTTTCTATGCAAGCTATTTAAAATATGAAACTTTTAAAATCTTCTAAGCTATTGCACACACTCATTCCGTTCACAAAAGTATAGGTTTTCCGAAGCAAACTATTAAGCTATGAGTTATTTCCAGTTATTTTAGACTAAAAAACTCGCAAAAAGTAAATTTTTCTGAGGAAGCTGTTTAAGCTATGAAATTTCAGATAATTCAATTTTTTTTCAAAAATGAACCGGATGGCAAACTGTTTTTCTATTGAAGCCTTTCAAGTAATTTCCAGGTTTTTCAGTTTTTAAGTTTTTTTTCGCGAGCTAAAGGAGCAAGGAACTTCGAAAAAACCCAAGCTATTTCTTAGACCGAATCGTTTTTGCCAAAGGTTAGAAATTTCCAAAGCAGGAAATTCAAGCTATGAAACTTTGACATAACTCAAGATATTTAATAAAACAAATCGGTTCACGAAAAATTTGTTTAAGCAAGCTATGCGAAACTTTGAAACTGTTCGATACTTCGAAAACTACGAGACTTCAAAAAATTTCCGAGTGAATTCATAGACTGACTCGGTTTGCGAAACTTAAGTTTATCTAGGCAAGCTAATAGAGCTATGCAACTTTGAAATATTTCAATTCACCTCATAAACAGAATCAGTACGCAAAAAGCTTTAAAATTTTCCAAGCAAGTCAATAAAACTTGAATTCTTTCAAGTTATTTCGTAGACCGAATCGGTTCGCAAAAAGTTTAGGTTTTCCTAAGCAAGGTTCAAAGCTATGAAACTTCAAATTATTTCAATTTATTTTGCGGATGGAACCGGCTCGCAAGAAGTTTAGGTTTTTCTATGTAATGCAAGCTTTTTAGGCAAGAAATTTAGAAATAATTCAATTTATTTCATAAAATGAATCAGTTTGTGAAAGTTTTCTAAGCAAGCTATTCCAGCTATGAAACTTTGACTTTTCAATTCATTTCGTAGACCGAGTCGGTTCGCAAAAATTTAAGTTTTTCTAAGCAAGCTTTTCAAGCTATGAATTATTTTATGTTATATCATAGACTGAATCGGTTCGCGAAAATTTAAGTTTTTCTAAGCAAGCTTTTCAAGCTATGAAACGTTGACACAATTCCATTTGATTCCTAGACCGAACCGGTTAGCAAAAAGTTTCTTTCTTAGCCTAGAGATTGCTGTTTTTAAGTGCTTCGTTACAGACTGAAATGAATCTAAAAAATGCAAAATTTTGAACAAAAAGTGGGCAGGTGCTGTCTAGTCTTAAAATTGAATCGAGTTCATCTCGCTCTGATTGTTGCATGAGTGAATCTTAAAGTACCGATCAAGGCCTTTTCAAACATTGCGCTCGATAGATCCTTAAACATTAGGCGTCGGCATAAGATTGGCGTCGGTGCTTAAGGACATTTTCAGCGTCAACGAAAATTGAAGTGAAACACTACGAAAGGAGGAGTCGAATTCGGATCAACCGTACAATCCCTCAACCCTCAACCCCCAACCCCCACCCCACCCCCCCAATCAAACTAGGGGGGATCAAATATGGATTTTTCATGAACTAAAACTAACTTTCATAATAGCCTATTTTAGTCAAAATTAAGCGTTTCACTTAAAAAAATTGAATTGAAACATTAATCTAAGCAATTACCAGCAATACAAATGCAATCCCGGGTACTAGTATGATAGAGTGGTCCCTTGAAAATAACAAGGTCCCTTGAGAATAAGACACCTAGAGCTCTTACATCGATTAAAATTTCTGATCTCGCCATTCAGAACTCTTTCGCAGTACATTTGGAAACATATTTTATGTTTTATTCTCTACATTTTCAGGTGGAAAATCCAAAATAAAGTCAAAATTGAGTTTTCATGACAAATAAGTTAACCCGAATATGGTTTTTAAACCGTAAAATTAGTTGAAGCGTGCATATTTCTTGATATAAACACTGTAGTAATTACACTTTGTAGTAAAAAAAGTTTCTGAATCATTATATTTCGCGCGATTTTTGAAATGAATAATTTATACACAAATTAGTTTTCAAAATTAGGCTCTTTTTCCTTTTCCCCCCACCTGAAAATTTTTATAATTAAAATTTTTGTTCACATTGGCCGATTGTCCTGAAAATTGACATGCAGACTGATTATGCCATGATGGCAAACATATTTGGTCTTCATAATTAACCTCGTAAAACCACTCGTTAGGCCATAAAATGGATGGTCGTGTGAGGTGGGGGGGGGGGCTCTTTTTTCTTCCCCCCCCCCCCCCCCCACCTGCAAATTTTTACATGTAAATTTGTTGACTACATTGTCCGATTGCTATGAAAATATACATACAGACTAATAAGGCCACGACAAACATATTTGGTTTTCATACTCAACCTCGTAAAACCACTCGTTACACTAATATATTGAAGGTCGTGTGAGTTGGGGGGAAAAGGAAAAAGAGCCGGTGGGGGGTAGGAAAAAGAACCCAAAATTATAGCATGCGGGACCTGTCTTTCATAGTTGCTGTTAGTTCTTAAACAGGGGCACAACAGCGGTTCGCCGTGATGAGCTGTACAGCTCTTGTGTTGGTCCTTTCCCCCGTGGATAAATGGTCTTAATTAAAATGCATATTCTATACAGAATCAATTTTCAGATATAATACATGCTTGGAGGAGCATTCGGATCTACTTAAGTTCCATTTTTCTGAGCCAGTAAAAAGCTATTTTGATACTTTGACATGCATTTGTTTCATTTAAGCCTACCTCTCTTAGTAGGCCGATAAAAACTTCTCTCAATCTCTCTTTAAAAGTAAAAAGGATTGATCTCTCTGTCCAGCAACATTTGATGAACTAAATTTATACACTCAAATTCATATTTCGGGATCAGCTCGGAGCTTATTATGTCATTATCCAACCAGACAAAAAGAAAGCAATAATCTATCTGATTCTGCTTCAACCCAGCTTGAAAAGCATTCAAAGTAAATGATACCTAAATGAGAAGAACGACTGAACAAATTGAAAAGAATATTTTATGCGAAAATTTCGCGTATTTTATAGATCTAAGTTTATTTTCCATTCCTGGTGTGGAGCCATTTTTCATAGAAATGAACTTATTGCAGGGCTATAAAGAAACAGCGCAGAGGTCATATCGAAAAATCAAATGTAGCATTAATTCACCGGGTATTTTTCAAATTCTAATAAGACTAACGGGGTTCTTTGGACCAATCAGGGCCCTCTGGTCAATTCTGGCGACTGCGACCCTCAATTTTGGTTCACCAACTAAATGAAAGACAGATTCCTCACAAAGCTACTAGTCCCGCATGGACAACTTCACTACTTGTGCATTAAATTATTAAATATTTAATAGCGTATAAATTATGCATTTCAAACAACTCTTGAAATATACTGATTTAACACTTTCTCAAACCGAATTATGATGGCCATCCTGTTGCTGATGCAATTGCTAGTTTCTAACTAATTTATTAATTCAATTGCACGGTTGTAATTACGTCCATCTTTAGCAGAAATTTTTGATTTTTTTAGAGACTTCTTATAGATCAAAAAAGAAAGTTAGAGTAGTCCCTTGAAACGTACTACCAATTTAAATACCAAGTTTTACCTCCTTGTTAAAAACTGTGACTCAATAACTTGAAAACTCTTTGAAATTATGTAACCTCTTACCTGATGTATAATACGTAAATAACAGTAATTTACTGCTTTGCATAACTTTTACCGTATACAAAGCTAATTCAAGTTATTCGAACAAAAGGCATGAAATTTTAAATTTAAAACGCGTTTTTATCAAATTGCGTTGACACCTTTTGCTTAAAAATTTAGCAGAATTAATATGTTGCAATTTAATTTGCGAAATTAACGCCCAAAATTTTACCCCAAAACGGATCATTTTTGACTTTTTAGTCAAACAAGACTACTCGTATCAGGGCGAAACCCTGAATGTTCCGACTGCCTTTTAAGGTTTATGGAGCAGTAATAACATTAAAAAATTAAATGTATTAAATTAAATTTTTTTTCTCTAAAATTTGAAATTTTTCAATGACAATCATCCCCCAACACGCCATACTAAGTACAAAAGAATAGATTTCGCTCCTTGCAACAAATCAATTATGGCAAATAAGCTTCTTTCAACCAATTTGGAACAATTTCTAAGACGGATTAACTCTCCGCTTACGCGTTAATTGCGCGAAATATATCGCGCGTTAATTGTCCCAAAATGGCAATCTTTAAACCCTTATAACTTTAGGAAAAATGATCACAGGTGAAATATCTTTTCAAATTTAAGTTCAAGACAACAATAGCTTTTGAATGATATTAAAAAAATCCGTCAAAAACGGATAGTTAAAAAGTCGAAATTTGTCTGAAGAAAAAAAAACCCACCCCCAGCACAAATATTCGGTTACTTTCGTATCGAAAGTCGGAACAATAATAACACGTATTTATAACAGTATTGAAGGCCTAGTGTAGCCTGGGTATTCTGGGGTGGCTAGTCAATAAGCAGAAAGATCTAAAAGCAGAATAGATCTAAGAGCAAAAAAATATTAACTTTTACAAGCTAATCGGTAAATGGTCGGTAAATTATATGAGAATTGTCAAAATTACCAAAAAAAAAACTAATATTTTATGCATAATTTGAGTAGTTAAATCAAGAGTTAAAAAAATTCAATTGAAAAAAATGAAATTATTCCTTTCATGCAAGATTTATTCATTTTCTTGGTATTTTTGACGATTCTAATAATTGTGTTATCAATTAGCCCGTATAAACCAATTAAAAATAATATTTTTCTGTTTTTCTGCTCTTGGACTCATTCTGCACTTGGACCATTCTGCTTATTGCTCCGCCTCTGTATTCTGGCATTGTGTGATTGGCATCGACTTTTGCCGGCAAACTTGAATGTCAGTTATTCCGCAAGTACAACCGCCGACTATGAGACAAAAAGGGGGCTATTCTCATGCGCGAAGGACCGAATGGGCAAAAAAAATTTGTGGGCCAAGGACGGAAGACAAAATTAGCCGAAAATCAATTTTCAAAAAGAATCAATTGCCATTCAATTAAAATGAAATAAATGAAGCAATATTTTGCTTTTCTAACGAAATTCTTGAAATATAAAGTTTGTCGCAATTCGGCGGCGGTCAGTGACAATTTGAAATTTTTGCATATTTCTTTCGTGTATATAATTGGGCAATATCAATACTCAGTCCCTAGAAACGTGCGAAGGACATTAACTTTCTTTCCAAATTTTGAATAACTGAAATCTGATTGGCTGATTTTTATTTTCACGCATTCGGTCCTTCGCGTACGAGGGATTCCACCGGACAAAAAGACACGAAAGTTTGTTATAAATCATCCTCAAAATGAGGATCAGACAGTATATTGGTATATTGTCTTGTTGAAAATATGTTTTATTTGAGAAAGCCCATTAATTGCAATTAATTGCATTAATCAGGGGCGGATTTAGGGATTCGACCCCCTGCCGACCCAAAGGGTCCCCATTTGTACTATTTTCCAATATACATTTTTGGTGATAGACCCTAAGAACTGTCTAAAGACGCCTTTGGCGCCAATATGTACTAATTTTGAGGGGAGAGCGCGCGCTGAAAAAACGCAAATTCCAAAAAGTGCCTAAAAACGCCTTTTTTGGCCTGCATTTTCCAAATTTCGCCTGCGGCGCAGAAACTTTGGCCAAAATAGGGACAAAACAGTGCTTTGGGAGAGCTCGAAAAATCAATTTGGTCGACCAAAAAAAAGTTCGACTAAATTTTCGAAAATTTTTGAAAATCCCCCTTGAAAATCCGTCCCTGGCATTAACTGATTGATAGAAAGCCCCCATTACAACTAATTGATTTTCTTGAAAAGAACTCAACAAACTAATTTCAATTAATTTTTGAACATCCCTGTTTCCAATGCTATGAACAAAATTGGATATTGTGCGATAGCTTAGGTTATTCATGGTGCAAGAGCAAATGGTTTTGGAACTATTATTTACCCTGCATGACAAATTTTATAGTAAACAAGTTGTTTACATATTATTTATTTGAAAAAACTTTCAGAGCACTAAGATGCCATTTTCCGTTTTTTTTCAAGGCTCGTGTTGGTCTATATAATATTTTGGGAGAGCTGGAGAAATCTTTTTTGAAAGACCTAAAAAGGTCGTTGAAATTTGAAAATGCTTTTTTGACAATAGCATCCCCCAATTGAGAAAATTTTAGACCCGTCCTTGGTTTTTGTGGTAATTTAGCAACAAATACTTGATAGAATCTCTCACGTTGACGCATCTTTTGGATCTTTTTACTAATTCCGCCCAAATTTCTTAATTTTGCCATTTAGTAATGTTCAATGTAAAAATACTTAAAAACACTGATAGCACTGGTTGATTTGCATAATACAAATTCGTTACTAATCTTAAGCCGACTTCAAACAAGGGCGAATTTGGAGCCGATACAATGGTGGTCATTTTTTCCCTGGAGTTGTTTTATTTCTAATCTGGGCAAGACTATAGGGCGTATTTGAAACAATTTTGAGTAGTTGAATCAAATTAACATCCTCCTCCCTTATCTCTCCCCCTCCCCCCCCCCCCCTCCCAAACTCCCTCCCTCCCTCCCTCCATCCATCCATCCATCCATCCATCCATCCATCCATCCATCCATCCATCCATCCATCCATCCATCCATCCATCGATCCATCCATCCATCCATCCATCCATCCATCCATCCATCCCTCCCTCCCTCCCTCCCTCCCCAAATAGACCAAGTTATGGTCCTCCACCCCAGCGTTCATTTTAATTTATATCTACTTAGCGCTGCATGTAAAATGCTCTATTCTGATTTGCTGAAAATTCGAACTCACAACCAAGTTAACATCTCCTCCTTCCCATACGGATTGGGGGGATATTAACTTGGTCTGCGTAGTTTACCAAACATTCTTCATTAAAGGCCATTTCGGCTTATTTATTATTTGATTTAAAATTGTGAACAAAACATTTTGAGATGGTACTATTATTTGATTGAGTTACTCAAGCCAATCAGATAAAAGCAAAATAGTTTCAGCTCAAGATAATGAAATACTGTTTTTTGGACGGAATACGTAAAAAGACCTCATATTTTAACTAAACGTATCGAAAAATGAACAAGGATAGCCGGTTAGTGCAAGTTGCCCAGAATATTCCGACCATAGTCTAGAAAAATACAATTTTTTAAAAAAAATTAGTTGTGTTTTTTTCTGCCCGGTGTGATAAAAGGATCTGAATTAAAAAACTAAAACAAAGAAATCTTTGAGAGTCATAGTTAAATAAGCAAAATTGGACAACAGTTCTGAAAATTTAGACTTGGTAATTTTAAGTAAATTCGACTAATAGCAAATTCGCTGTGTATTTGACAAAATCACCTTGCGTTTATAGAGGTTTAGAATTGTACGCTACGATAGTTTAATGATCCAGTTGAAAACTGTTATCCGCAGGTGAACGAACTTGGAAAATCAATATTTTGAGAAAAATCAGGTTTTAACCTCTTTATCGATACTTTCCGAAAAACCGGCATTTAGGTCTTGATGTACAAGTAACAACAGCTTCTCCCTCTCCAATGATATTTATAGCTTTCATAGAGCACGAGCATGAAATCGGCTCACTAGGAGATGCCAACTTATTGAGATCTCGGTAAATCCACCTGTTGCCCATGGATTAAGAAAGGCTAAAAAAATTCTAGACACAGCTAGAGGAACTCAAAAATTTTAAAGCCGGTCATCTTAATGGTTCTATTTAGGAACACATACAACCTTAGTAGACTAGGCGATAAAAACTTCCAGGTATTCAGCGCTAACAAATACCTTAAGAAAATAGTCCTCAACCCGGACTTTCGGAAGTCGTTTATCGGCTCCCGCTGAACACAGAGGGTCAAACTTTTTGGATATGATAGATAATGGCAAGATAATCGTATGCCAAGAACTGAACCTGACGATTGGATTGGAAGTTATTAGTGTTTGAGAAGAATACCCCTGAGACCAGAAGCGGGCAATTGACGCAAAATAATGAGCGAGTGCATATTGAATTTAAGGCGGCAAAAGACAAAAGAAGCCTACCCCTAAAAGAAAGTAAAGTGACCCAAACCCCTCCGACGACCCCTTCCGGTGTTAAAAGCCATCCCACAGGATTAGTGACAACGGACTAAAAAAATGGGACAAATTGGGTAGTAATGGAATATGAACTAAACTTGGTGCGTAGGATCCCTATGGGTTTATGAACTCGCATTTGGAAGATTAACCCCGGGTGACCTATAAATGAACTTAAAGCGTTTATGACCAAAATTGCAAAAAAAAACCCGAGATTAACACCGGAAAATGGCGTAATTCCCAGCCCCAACCCTTTAAAATCGGAAACGGTGACCTTACTAATTAGAGGTTAGCCTGACTATTGGGAAATCAATCAGAACGTAAAGGGATTTAGCTTTTATATTGCGTTCAAGTAGTCTATTGAGTTTAAGTGAAAGTAGGTAAACATTGGGTTGAGCGTTGCTACGATGGCTGAGCTATTATAAGAAAGACAATTAGACCAAAGCAAACAGTCCCAGAAAAAATGGGTATTAAGTGAGTGAGTGTGTCAAGGAAATAACTGCTCATAAACAGTATGATTGTACGGAATATTCATTTAGCTCCCTAGGTAGATTTTTGGTGCAATTAGACCCGTAGCGCTCGCTACCGAATGAAATACGCTCTTCAAAAAGCTGGAGGTTAGGGACTGAAAAAGAGTATGGGTGGGAATTTTAGAAGCTTGAAATGCTGGAAATGACCGACCTTTAGACCTAGGAGCGCGGAGCGCTAATGTGATAATTAAATTAAATCCTTGGGAAGTTGTTTAAGTAAACATTACTTTAGGTTTAGAGGTGAAATCGGACATGCCATTTGTACAACGTAGTAAGGGATATCTATGGTGAACTTAGCATTCATAACTAGCGCCGCCAGGGACAAACTCTCAATAGATTCTTTGGAGAAACAGTATGTAGTTGTTTCTCATAGTTAGGCAGAGAAAACTTGCGCTGTGAGAGCGAAGGGTTAGTTCTCATAGTTAGTTAGAGAATAACTTGCCACTTGTGAGGGTAGTTTTTCTCCCAAGCAAACGTGAATACGTTGAGTTAGTGAATTCTCAAGAGTGAGAGATAGTGAGGTAAAAAAATAGCTAGTGTTAACGGGAATTTCAATTGCAACCTGGCAATTGTGTTGACTGATCGCGTACCTTTTCCTTTTGATTCGATTACTAAGTTATAATATGGCCACTTTGCAGCCCTCTGTATCTGGATTTATATTCATCTGATCCAACTTAACCCTTTCGGGATTGTGAGTGGTACTGAATCTCGGTCAACCCGCTGAATTTAGTACCCAAGGAACTACTTTGCGGTGTCATTAAGAGAGCGAAAAAAATATAGCAAGAGAACAAACCTAAGGAAGCAATTCCTCAAAACTATATAAAAAATGACTTAAAACAAAAAAAAACAACATGCAACAACTTTTTGAGTTTTTGAAACTTTTAACTCCCAAATGGCGCTAAACACAATCTTCATTTGATTAAAACTAAGTTTTCACGGCCTACCGTAAGCAACAGGAAGCTATTTTTTGGAAAGTTTTAACGTCGTTCGAATTGCAAATGAAAAGACTTTATGATACATAACTCAACCCGTTCCCATGATTATTTGTGGTACCTGATTTTGCGTTGAAAACAACACATAGCCAAAAAATTAGATGGCCTTAAGCTCTTTGAACTTGTAGAACAATATATGTTTTTTGGTTAAAATTAACCCAATTTGAGAAAACTGGATCAATAGATAAAACTTTTATTTCGCTGCGAAATCTGATAATTAATTTCCGTTTTCGAAATCAGAAGTCAATCACGTTTTTCGTGGCCTTCACAATTTTGCTGTTCGATAGAGGAGCTCGCCCTCCTTTTAACAATAGAATAGCACTGAGCTTTAAGAGAAATCACAAACCGTGAAAACTGAAATTGAGCGGGAACAAATTTTAAGACCTTTTCCTGAAAAAAAATCAGCAAGTTCTATATAAGAGTACTCGCTACGTTCATTACTCTTAAAAAGAAAGAAGAACTAAAACACCCGAATACAAAGTTTCTCCCCATTTTTCAAGTGGTCGGAACAAAAATTATACGTAATGAAATGCATACGTAACGGTACGCCACCCCCTTTGCTAATATGTGGTCATAAAATCACTTTTTATCAAAACTTTGCCCGAATCTCAGAAAGTTTTGCCAAATATGGTCGTTATGGGGTCTCAGCAGAGCTCAAAAACTTGAATCGCCGACAAAAGTTTCCATCTATATTCCAGCTCTCGTCGACACTAACTTGGTTCAGCAGACTAATCTAAATGATGATAAATTGCGGGCTGCGTGATACCTGAGCGTCCTGTAGGTTGGGGTCTGCTCCGTGTTGCACTAGGAGTGAGATGCAGTTGTTGAATCCCTTCTGGGCCGCATACTGCAGTGGAGTCCTGCCGAGGTGGTCGCTGCAGTTCACATCCACACTCTGCTGCTGGCCCACCACCAACAGCTCACACATGCGCAGCGAGCCACCATAGCAAGCCCTTAATAGTATAGATATGCTTTCTTCAATGGCATGCCCCTGATCAAGTTTACATCTTCCCCTCTAAATAGATTAAGTTAAGAGCCTCGACGTCGACACCTTTATTTAATTTGGATTACATACAACTGCTTAGTACTGCGAGAAAAAACTCAATTCTGATTGGCTGAAAATTCCAAATTGGAGCCAACTTCTAACCAATCACCTAGAACGCTTTAGGGTGAGGATGTTAGCTTGATCCCATGTTACTTGCAATAACTATTACAATTGTAGTCTGCACGGCAACATCCCTACAGCCAAAGAGACAGTGGTTTATTTGTCAAAGAAGCAATTGCCAATTGGCTGCATCTGAAGTTGTTATAATAACAGGTCGTGTCTGGCCTTGGCGTTTAAACATTCCGTTGGAACAGATACGTTCATTTTTTGATGTTTTACTTTTAACTGTTTCATTTATTTGCTTATTTATATGTTTTAGTAATTTAATTAGTTTTAGTTGTAACAAAGGAACAATTCATCGTAGAGCACCCAAAGAGTAACGGCTCATCAAACGTGAGAATCACAGAGTTGATCTACCAATGCCATGGAAAGACTGAAGTACTGTATTCCGTTAAGCTATTATTGCGAATTTAAAAAAAATCGGTAAACTTAGTAATCCAGAAGAACGATACTACCCTCAAATACCAAAAAAAAGACGATGGAAAAAAGAAGAAAATCTACCGAAAAGATGGAATACAATTCCACAAAAACCGAGACGAAACGATTCAATGCAATGAGAAGGGAGGCAGCCGACAAGAAACTCCAGTCAATGCTGTACTTCATTCTTTGTTATGAAAGCATACGTATCTTCAGCCAAAAATTGCCAAAATAAAAGTGCTCAAAACTCCGCTTGAAAGTTTCTGAATACACCTTGCAACCACCATTGTCAGAAATACAATTATCACGTTTGAAAGACAAAAACTCCTATAAAGAAAACAGAGGCATAGAAAATGAGCAGTTCCGGGGAGCTTTGGTCAAAATGGCCGAGTAATGTGATATATCCGCTGACAAGAAGAAGGGATAAACGACAAATTCATAAAAATTTTGCTTAACTGCGACATCGAATGTAATCTTTTAACAGGAATACTACCTCCGGTGAAATCCTTAAATGTGGCATCCATAGATCCAAAAACATCACCAATCATCAAGATGACAAAAACGTTTCTTTACTTTTGAATCTAGTGGATCCTCTGTAAATATTAAACAATTTACCGAGCCGAAGCTTCGCTTCGCAAACAATAGCGAGAAAACGACGAAAACGCAAATCTATTTTACTAATTCGAGAAACTAGTCTCGAATTAGTAAAAATTTTGCTATTTGTCGGTTTTGAACCGGTGGCCTCCAGACTGGGAGTCTCAAGCCCTTCCCTTTCATAGGCAGCCGCTTAACAATAGTCAACACAGAGTCGAAGCTGCGCTCCGCAAACACTAGCAAGAACACGACGAAACGCAGCCCATGCCTGGGGAAACGAACATTATAATTAGCCTAATAATCCAAGTAAAATTCCACAAATTTTATCAAAAAAATTCGAACCCAGAATACTTTTATGTAAACGAACTTAAAAATTTACCAAAAAATCAAGTTTTAACACAGAGGCGAAGCTGGGCTTCACAAACACTTGCAAAAAAACGACAAAAAAGCAGCTTTATGAAGTGAAACAAGAAAAAATAGAAACATGCCTCGATTAAATAAAACTTTGCTACGTATCTGATTCGAACCTGCAGCATCGAGATTTGGAGTTTCACGCCCTGCCGCCTCGGCTATGAGCACTTAACAACCCACAAACACAAGCCACGAATAAAGCAGCTACATATGCTAATAAATTGCCAATGCTATGCAGTAAATAGGCAACAAATACAAATAGACACAATTTGGCATGTTTAAGATTGTAATATAACAAACTGAATGCATCCACGCTAACTTTGCAATATAATATAATAAATATTTGGAACTAATATTTGCGACTTACGTTAGAAAAAAAGAATAGTCGTTCCATTAACACTACCCCACTAAAGATCGCGGGTGTAATTATAAGAATGGGATATACTTCACAACTGTTCTGCTTTCTGAGGTATCCCTTGGCAGATTTCGTTTGAAATCTTAAGGTTTCCCTCTCAAACCTACACTAATCGAAATTTTCTGAAAATGGTGTATATAATTGGTTTGAAAACAATTCATCATGATTATTATTAATAATCTGGTACCATAAAAATTACACTAGTAAGAGATTAATGGATGTTATTGAACAAAAAGTAAGATCATAAAATTTACGAGGTGCCTGGGTAACCATAGGTCAACTGACTGTACTTCTGCAAGAAGTTGTATCATAGACAATTGCGGGGAAAAACATCACTCTAATTTACACAGGAATCAGGATAAAACTGCGCAGCGGCATACTCAGAAATCCAACAATATCAATTTGGAAAACCAAGTGAATGCGAAATCCGGTTTGAAAAACCAACTTCAATTTATGCCCATAACTTTATTCAACAACAACAAAGCGGTTCCTTGCTAAATAAAATTCTTGACAAGTGCAGTAGCTGTTCTTACGTCCTGAAATGCACAGCTGATACCTTACAGTGTAAGACCAGTCGAACAGTTGAATTAAGCATTCGTGGTGCTTTCAGTGAGGACACTGTTTCGTCAAATCTGGTTCAATTACACATTGGGCCTTTCAACTCTACTTCTGCTACGTTTATCTAAAAACAGTCTACTCGGTGGAAACGTTCAACTTCGATTTGATAGATGTCGCAAGACTGAACAACATAAGTTCCCGGTATGACCATCTACGACACATAGCGTTTCCTAATTCCGTCGACAATTCGGTACACATTCTACTCGGCGTCCACGCTTTCTGGCATATCGCAGAGAGGGAACATTTGAAGGGCCCTAACGACAGTCCGTATGGAGTGAGCAACTTACTGGGATGGACGATAACTGACCCGCTTCACCAAAAGTCTTAAGATGAGTAGTGCAACTATCATCTAACCAAATTCAAAGACATATAGCAACACGAGGACGCTTCCTTAAATGAAATTGTTGAAAAATTTTAGAAACTCGAAGAATCCTGCACAACTTCGAACGTAACTAAAGGACCATTTTCAAGCAAACATACTAAGCGATTAGAAAATTATGAAACAAAGCATTCAACATGACGGAACTCGCACCGATTCAATTTGCTTTGGAAGAACAACATAACGATGACAAACAACTACGTTGTTGCTAAAACTCTTCTCTACAAGCAATCACAACAAGCTACTTTCCCTGACACTATTAAACATTTAACTAATAATGAAGCCTTGGACAACAAAGATGCTTTACTGCCATACTCATCACTTATGGATGATAATCTTATTCCTGCGCAAGGACGACTGAGACATTCACGAATGCCAGGTGCAACTAAGTACCCCATTGTTCTGCATGTGAAGGAACCTTCAATTCAACTTATGATCAAAAAAGCGTATCATAAATGCATGCACCTCGGCACCGAATTTGTACGACATTACTTGCAACAAAGCTTCATAATTTTGGGTCTAAGAAAAGCCTAGAGACACATTCGCCGCCACTGTTTTTTGTGCCGCCGCTTTCAAGGGTGATCTACCTGGACAGCGCTTCGATGAACCGGAAACTAATCCATATCCCTTCAAGAACGTTGGACTTGACTACATCGGTCCATTCTATGTTGGTGAAAAAGATATAACAGAAAAAACTACATTTGTCTCTTCATTTGTTTAACAACGCGTGCAATCCATCTGGAAACTACCGATAATTTAACAACTGAAAATTGCTTTACAGCAAATCGTAGATCCATGGCGCGACTTGGGTCTCCTAAACTTTTTCTTTCGGATAACGCAGCACACTTTGTCGCCGCACGTTAACAAATCATGAAACAACCTTTAAATATCAACGAAGACGAAATTGCAGACAAGCTTCAGCTGAAGTCAGTCGACTGGCGTCTTAACCCACCATCTGCTCCTCATTTTGGTGGGGTGTGGGAACGTCTTGTTTTGATCATCAAACGAGTCTTTCTATTGAATCTAGGATCGGACAGACTTTCCAGGGATCTTTTTTCAACTATTGTAGTAGAATGCGAAGGCCTCATCAACTCAAGACCACTGATCCATGTAAGTTGCACCATAATGACATATTACCAATTACTCACTTCCTACTTGGGAGCCCATTCATTTATGCTCCCGCAGCTTCATTCTGCGACCAATCAAATTCCAACAAATTAAGCAGCAAATCCTGGAAGCTAACCAAGGACCGACTAGACAGCTTCTGGAAGCGATTAAAGAAAGAATACGCTCCAACACTGATCAAACGAACCAAGTGGAACCAAAAAGAGTAAAACATAGAAAAACAGGACCTCGTATGGATTCTCGAAGTCTTTACTCCACGAGGCATATGGCTCCTGGGTAAGGTTGTTGAAACGTTTACCAGTCCTGTTGGCATTGCGCGCTCATGCGTAAGCAAAAACGCGTTAGGAACACTTATGGGGACCGCGGTGAAATTACTTTAGCTTTAGTAGAACCAAAACCAGATTTTTAGACCGCACTAGCAATTTTAATACGAAGCCCTAACCCCTCTGGTCTCGGTAACTATTGCCCCTCCCCGAGGATATTCATGATGTGAATAATCTTTAACGTGAATTACTGGAAAAAGCGGTGAAATCCAGTGCATAATTAATAAATTATTGGAGTGCTATTAAAATTTTGGATGATATAGCAATTGACTTCTGACAAGTTAACGAAGTTAATTCAAGACACATATGAACAGAGTCTTAAATAGATAATAAATATTTTCAAATTTTGAGACAATCAGTACTAATCTAATGATATTGTCAACTCTTTCGTTCTTATCATCTACCAATGCGGTCTTTATTTGAGAGGGCTAGAATATTTAATTGGAATTTAAAGAAAAATCTGGCTATTTTGTGCCGCTTATTACCAATGCAGAGGGTATCTGCCCTCCCTGTCTTGGTGTTTGAGTTTGGCCCCGTGTTTGATCAGCAGCTGGGCAATGGCCACGTGACCCAACTCAGCCGCCCTGGCTAGAGGAGTGAGCTTCATGTTGTCAGCTGTCATCTTACAGCCCACCTGAAACAGTATTCAGCTAATTGAAGGCATGGAAACCAAAATTGCGTGTATATGAAGAGAATTATTCATTCAATCATTTTTCAGAAGCCTTTTCACGTGACATTAACTCGGTGAACCAAAATTTTCGTGTCTCGATAAAACACAAGTGGCCCAGCTAAAGCTGGAGGTACGTTTTTGATATAAAATAATATTGCTATACTGATGCGTCACGAAAAATGTGATTTCAAAATTGGACTTTGCCCAAAAACGTATTTGTTTCTCTACTAAAATAAGTGAGAAGAGTAAAAAGTTTTGAGATAATCAATTTTCTCAAGAAGATAACTTTTCTCACATAAAAATTAAGGAATTGCCCTTTCAGCAGTAACCACTATCGCAACCGGTTCTTTCAATTAAAATTTTTATATCAGATTTGATTGTGTAAATTAAAAAAAAAACTCAAAAAGCTTCTAAAAAACGGTGAAAGATCCAAGAAACGGTCAAAAAGATTTCCAAAATCCATCACTTTTTCTGCAAAAATCAGGTTGAGGCCGCTTAAGAAGAGAAGATTCCTAAAAACCGGATTCCTAAAAACCGGATTTCTCGATTGAAGGCAACCTGAAAATTGGCACGGTAGTTTTCGCGTAATGTAAAAAAAGTTTCCAAAAAACTGTCAAAGTTTCAAAACTTCGACTTAGCGGAAGGTCATTACTGTTTTCTTAAAGGCTTTCAACAACATAATTTTTCGATTAAACCTTATGATATCAGATTTGGTGGAATAGTTAGCGAAAACGCTCACAAAATCAATACTTGGACTTTTCCCAGAGCCATAACTTTTGGAGTCAGAAAAGTTAAGTAATATTCGCAAAAGAAAATGAGCTTCGCACAACCTGTTCTTTCAACCGAACTAAAAATTAAATGCCATTTTCGAGACTTGAAGTCGATCACGTTTTTCGTGACCTTTTAACTTTTGCTGTTTGATAGTGCATTTTACCTTTCTTTTAACAAAGCAAATGAACTGATTTCAAAAAGAAATCGAAGTCTCGAAAAAAGTAAATTTGAGCCTGAACAAATTTTGAGACTCTTACAGAAAAAAATCATCACGACCTTTGTAAGAGTCTGAACTATGATTATCGGTTCTTAATTAGAGAAAACTGAGTCAATAGATAATTTTTTTATTCCCCTGAGAATTTTGAAAACTTACATTTCTTTACAAAACAAAACTTCAATCACGCTTTTTCCCGCAATTTCAACTTTCCTAATTGGAGAGCTTCAACTAACCTCCTTTTAGCGAATGAGTTTGAATTGAACTTAAGAACATGCACAAGTCGAACCAGGAAAGTTCAAACTCGAGTGTCAGGTGAACAAACAAAAACTTGACCTGAGTACGCCATAAGTCACTTCGTTTGCTCTTTCATTGACGGGTTGACCCATTTAGAATAATAAAGCTTTTTCAGTCAAAGTCGATCAAATTTTCTGAATATCGAAAAAAGTTGTTCTAAAATGTTTTGTTGTTTATTTAGAAGGAAGAGATCCGGGATAGATTATGAAATGCACGATTATTAATGTTTGAAATGAACTCTTGCATTGCTAAACTCTGTGCAGTCCCACTTCAATTCTGATCAGAGATACAATCAGAGTTAATTGTTGCAGTACAGTAACAGTAATGAATCATCGATGTAAGTCTTTTATTTTTTAAACAAGTCTAGCAAAAACAGCTCACTACCCAACTTCGAACCCTCATATCATAGTGTACATTAGAAAATGAAAAATCAAAGTTTTTTTCTCTAATACTGCACAGAAACATTGATGATAAAACTGTGATTGATCAGCGTTGCAGTATTGCAATATTATTTCAAGTTCCAAATCTATGAATATGCTTGCAGCTGTCTTTGATTGACCTATGTTATAGCTTTGTTCTTTTTAACAGAGTAATAAGACAAACTATGATGCTATCTTCCACCCCCTTTCAAAAACAACTTCAATGTTGCTACTCTGTAATGGAACTTTGCGAACACGTGTTTCTGGACGTGAGGCGACAATTATTAACAGGCGACAATTCGTAGCAGGCGCCAATTCATATTCATGATGTGAATTATCTTTCACGTGCATTACTTGAAAAAGCGGTAATTTCCAGTTCGTAATCACCGTTATCACCAGAATCGGATTGGCCTCAACTAAAACTAAAGGACGACACAATTATCAACCGCTTTTCACAACTGCAGACAAGGAGAGAACTACTGCACTAAAAGTCGACAGTACAATTCGCCATACCAACGCTATGGTGAAACAGGAAAACATTTCTACTAGCGCGAAAAGGGAACCAACCATTGATGTTTCGAGTTTTTCCGATTGACTTCGTCTAATCCGCGCTACTGCTCGTGTTGTACAGTTCAAGGACATTCTTCATCAAAAACGAAAACGCGATTTTAGAATAGACGACCGGGAGATGGCAAAAATTCTTTTATACGAGCAATCACAAGACACTATTTTCCCTGATACTTTTAAACGTTTAACTACCAACAAAGCATTGGACAAAAAAGATACTTTACTGGCATACTCACGATTCATGGATGGTAATCTTATTCGCGTGCGAGGACGACTGAGACATTCACCAATGCCAGATGCAACTAAACACTCTATTATTCTACATGCAAAGGAACGTTCGGTTCAACTTATGATCAAAAAGGCTCATCAAAAATGCATGCACCTTTGCACCGAAACTGTACGACACTGCCTGCAACAAAGCTTCATAATTTTGGGTCTCAGAAAAGCCTTGAGACACATTTGCCGCCACTGTTTCTTGTGCCGCCGCTTTCAGAGGTAAAGTTTAAGCCCTTTCATGGCTGATCTACCTGCACAGCGCTTCGATGACCCGGAAACGAATCCATATCCTTTCAAGAACGTTGGACATGACTACATCGGTCCAATCAATATTGGTGAAAAAGATACCACCGAAAAAAAACTACATTTGTTTCTTCACTTGTTTAACAACGCGCGCAATCCACCTGAAAACCACCGACAATCTGACAACTGAAAATTGCTTGATAGCAATTCGCAAATAAATGGCACGACGTGGTTCTCGTAAACTTATTCTTTCGGATAACGCAGCATACTTCGTCGCCGCACGTAGAAAAATCATGAAACAACTCTTAAAAATCAACGAAGATGAAATAGCAACCAAGCTTCAGCTGATGTCAATCGAATGGCGTCTTAACCCACCATCTGCTCCTCTTTTTAGTGGGTTGCGGGAACGTCTCGTTTCGATGATCGAACGAGTCTTTCTATTGAATTTAGGATCGGACAGACTTTCCAGGGATCTTTTCTCAACTATTGTAGTAGAATGCGAAGGACTCAACACAATTCAAGACCACTGACCCATGTAAGTTGGGACATTAATGACACATTACCACTTACACCTGACAACTTCCTAATCGGTAGGCTATTCATTTAGGCTACCGCAGCTTCATTCTACGACCAAACAAATACGAATAAACTAAGCAACCCTGAAAAAATACGCTCCAACCCTGATCAAACTAACCAAGTGGAACCAAAAAGAGGAAACAATAGAAAAACATGACATCTTGGATCCTCGAAAACTTTACTTCACGAGGCATTTGGCCCTTGGGTAAGGTTGTTGAAACGTTTACCGGTCCTGGTGGCATTGCGCGCTCAAGCGTAATCAAAACAGTGTTAGGAACACTTACTAGGCCCGCGGTGAAACTAGCTTTAGTAGAACCAAAACCGGATTTTTAGACCTCAAAAGCAATTTTAATACCAAGCCCTTACCCCTCTGGTCTCCGTAACAAATGCCCTCCTCGAGGATATTCATGATGTGAATAATCTTTCACATGCATTACTCGAAAAAGCCTTCTTACGAGCTGTCGCTTGCTATGAATTGTCGCCCTAACGTTTCTGGATACCTTTACAACATAATATTACGCATTTAGCCATAATAGCACAAAAAATTTAATCAATGAGTTAAGAAAAGCCATGAACAAAGAAAAAGGCCAGGAGTCTTGTGGCAATATCGTTGACTTAAACAGGAGCGGCAAATCAATTTAAGATGAGCCTGCTAAAGGAATTGCACCCGGTTCGCCGACCTTAATCAAGCCTTATAAAAACCTTTTTCGTTTGTTTATAGTTAATCTATCAAGGACACATAAACTGAATTGTTTAATGCACGTGCATTTGTTTCGAGGTGTCAATATATTTCTACATCTTTGAAACTCAGACTTATCTCTTATTTCAAACCTCAAAACAGATTTCAATTGAGATCTTTCTTCATCCCATTGGGTCATTACCATCCATTTATCTGCTCAAAAATTAGTCTACAGATATATCTGGATTATGGGAATAAACGCTACAGGCACGTGTCTTTTTTTTAAATTACCAGTTACCCAAAACTTCGAGAAACAACTAATTGTTGAAATAACTGATGCAGCTTTTGGCTCTTTTCCTGTTGTCCCCCCCCCCTTTTGATTTTTTTTCTGAAATCCCATTTACCAAAGCCTATTTGAAATGGCTTCGATGTTATTAACTGCCTTAAAATGTTTCAGCGTGAAAATTTTTTTTACAAAACTTCTCATGTCAAAACAATTTTCAAAACAATTTTGTGTTGTTGTTTTACGGAGGGGGGGATGGGAAAATGGAAAAGAGCCCATATTTCCATAACACCCCGACTACAAAATTGTATTTTATAAAATTTCTCAAAGAAGCCGACGATAAATGTTATCAATGTATTTATTTCTCTGTCCCCGTCAAAAGGCTTTTTTCCACTCCCACCTCTCCCATTTTTCAAATTTTCCAAATTCAAGCACGATGTTACCCGGGTCGAGGTGCTAGACTTATGTTTCGACTTTGAGTCGAGAAGGTGCAGTTTTGCGTCGACTGAAATTCCGCGGTCGAGCACAGTCGAAGCATGCCTGATTTTGGTCGAGAAAGTCAAAACATAGATCGAGCCTAACCTAAATTTTCAAAATTTTATTTTTTTTGAAGATTTCAATTGTTTTGAACTCGAAACGAGCAAAATAATCTGCTCAGAAAACACCTCCGTCAGAAAAAGTAAGCGAGTGTCGAGTTGGCCCAGCGGCAATCACACTGAATCTGTCCCTCACGGGCTTCGATCTCAGTATTACGTGTGAAGCGTGAAATGCTTTTGGCTCATGTCAGAAGCCACTGCGCCACGGCTCACCTGATTGTTGAGGGATTTCTTGTTGTTTTATAATAACTCCATTATTCCTTTAATCAATACCATCGTTTGGCAATGAAATTTTATTTCTATTGGTATGATAAAATGATGTCATACGAGTTCTATAAATAATGACATTACAACAGCGTGTCTTTCTTCAGCAATTACATTACAGTGAAACGAAATCCTTTGCATAGAGGTATAAAACAACAAGCAATCCCTCTACATATAAGCGAGCCGTGGCGCAGCGGCTTCTGACATGAGCCAAAAGCATTTCACGCTTCACACGTAAAACTGAGATCGAAGCCCGTGAGGGACAGATTCAGTGTGATTGCCGCTGGGCCAACTCGACACTCGCTTACTTTTTCTGACGGAGGTGTTTTCTGAGCAGATTATTTTGCTCGTTTCGAGCTTAAAACAATTGAAATATTCAAAAAAAATAAAATATTGAAAATTTAGGTTAGGCTCGATCTATGTTTTGAACTTCTCGACCAAAATCAGGCATTCTGGCTTTCTTCCCCCTCCCCCTCCCTCAACTACATGCTCTAAAAAGCAAGGGTTTTACAACCTTGGGTATGGAAAAATTGCCAAACCCCTTCCTCCAAATGAAGGCGTGGGCTTTTTCTGTGTTCAAAAAAATCAGCAAAGACTCTGGTCAAAATTAAATCGGCCAAAATATTTTTACTTCTTTGAATTATCTTTGAATGAATTTGGTTTTTGAGATCTGAAATCTTGAAAAGAGCCTTTCTCTTGCTCTGTCTCTGCTAGGCACTCTTGTCTATTGGGGTGTGGTGTTTGGCGTGAGTGCAGCCATAGTGTTCTACTTCAACAGTGACTACAACAGTGAAACACCACAGTCATCAGGACTGACCTCTCTCTTCTCGTCAGGACATGACGGCACTCCTTATGGGAGAATGAAGCAGTGGCTGGACGCTCTCCTTCAGGTATAATAATGAAACTTTTCGTTGGCTATATTAAGACGATTTCTCCTCAAGGGAGCTGTTCACCTACTTACGAAAAGCCAATGTTGCATACTTGCTTAAAAGTCACTTGCATTTCTTTGTAATTTGCCTTTTACTCAAGCAACTGGCTCGGATCATGGTGGGCCTCGAACCACAGACCTTTTAACTGAGAGGCGGAGACCATTACGCTAAGTGAAACGCAAAGTGCTGTTTCTTGTCTAATAACGCATTGATAAGACCAGGTGACTTGCCTCAATTGAATTTGGAGTGAATTCTGAGCCGCATAAATTCTCCGCTGACGCGTTCATAAAACTAAGTACATAGTGGAGAACGTAGCAGAGACACTTATATAGGTCGCGATGATTTGTTTTTGATTTATCGCGGTTTGGTTTTAAATTTTTTGGAAATTCAGTTCATTGCTTTTGTTTAAAAAAGGCTCTTCTCAACTTTCCCCCCGCATGTGAGTTTCACGTCTAAAAAAACTAATTTTACGTTTTCATAATGGTAATAACTTCATTATGGTGATAAAAATGGTAATAATTTTGCATGGTGAACAAACTAACTATTGCTTGTTCTTCATATCTTACTTCGTAACATCACGCTTTCAACCATAGTGACACGTAAGGCAATTAAAAAAATGGAAAATTTGAAATGTGGGGAGAAACTAAATGGAAAAGAGCCAAAAAACAAGCAACTTTTGTTTTAACCACCTCTCCTCTTTCCTCAGCGGAACAAAAAAATTTTCAAGGCTCCTAAAATTGCAAAACTAAGCTGTTCAAAAATTGTTCACACGTCTCTTTGCATGTATGAAATTTGTTCACCAGTTCACGCTGACACGTTTTGATGCAGTTTATAACAAGAAAAGTAATTTTAACTAGACTTTCATATATTGAATTTCAGAAAAATTCAAAAAGGGGTGGAAAAGAGCCATTTTCAGATTACCCAGCGCAACAAAAATTTTAACCTATTGATCCAGTTTTCTCAGATTGGGTTATTTCTACTAACTTCACCAAGTAAACTCGAAAACCATTTTGAAAATCAAAGAGCTTGGGCCATATACTTATTTCTTTAAACTTTAAGAAATGAGATTTCTTTTAAAACAAGTCAGTATAAGTTTTTCCTGTTTTCTGGCGTTTCTTCACTTTTTTTCAGCTATGCGTTTCTTCACTTTTTTCTTTACTGATTGTCGGCTATGAATTAATTTTCGAGTTTCGCTCTTTTTTTTGTTCATTATAAATTACAGTTAGACCCAATTTAGTAAGAACTCCAGAGGGCCTAGCTTCGATATTTAGCTTTCCAACGAATTTTTTGCCGAAAGTTTCAATGTGCTCCTGCTTTTTAAGGAATTTTATAAGCAATATGAACCACCTGGCAATATAAGCAATATCTGGCGTCCTCAAGTTAAATGACCAAACTACGCCTTGAAAACAAATTTTATAGAATTTTATCTGGCTATTTTCTAACAAAGGGTTTTATCCAAGACGTGTCAAAACTTAGCCCGTGAATTTCCTGTAATTGTAGAGAAAACGGCAGAACCGTGAAAAAAGTTGCCCATTTTCAATTTTACTGCCCATTTTTGTTGCAGTAAAATTGCTTATAGTCGCTTAATTACAGTCACTGGACAAAGAAGTTGCAATTTTTAGTTGTAACAATCTATTAATGGCTTCACAGTCGCGGGTTCGAACAAAAGAATAGTTTGCGAGAAAAGTCCACTACCCTGTCCATTTTCAATTCAAGTTCATTTGTAAGAACGGGTAATTGGAGACTTAAAACATTGGATGTAGCCATTTATGCAGAGGAGCTTACCATAACCCGTGCTTACGATTGAACTTAAGACCTCAGATTTGGGCGGATATTTTTTGAAGAAAAAGAAAAATTCTACAAAAAAATTGGGTTAAAAAATTCCTCCCACAAAATTTTTCGAAAGCTGTAGAAACTGGGTTATGGTAGAAAGAGACTATGTAATTACAATAGAAAAATTGGGTTAAAAAATTCCTCCCACAAAATTTTTCGAAAGCTGTAGAAACTGGGTTATGGTAGAAAGAGACTATGTAATTACAAGAGAGTGAAGCGGATCCTCACAAGAAAATAGGGGAATGGGCGGTCTTTCTATTAGAACCACTTTTTCCAATTTTGAGAAAAACGAGAATATTTTCCAAATCGTCACAAAAAAATTTGAAAAAGTAAATCCCATACATTTTCAAAAGACGTGTTTTCATCATACAAGAACTGTTCGAATCCTAAATTAAAGAAACTAAAGCTTTCAAAAGATGATTGAAAAGCGTACCAGATAGAAAAAATTGCATTTAAAAAAACGGAAAATCAGACGACAGAAATTCAGTTGAAAACCCTAAATCCGAAAACAAATCAATATTTTTTCAATACATATAATTGAAAAAATAAGTACTTCCTCAAATGAACTAAGCAGTAGTTTTATTTGAATTTGAAAAATTAAAGCAGATATGCATAAAAGTTGTTTACAGAAACAAAAGTCTAGTTCCCGATTACAAGTGAAATCAGACTTCCGAAAAAAATCGAGGAACTTTAAAAGAAGCGAAAAAACAAATTCGTAGTATAAAATAACAATTTGATTTGTGCAGATATAGAAGTAGTAAAACTGGCTCAATCAGACTTTTACGGAATCATTGAAAAGTAAAGACGAAGTTCAATCAAAATGGCTTCATGAATTTTAGGAATGGAAAAGAATTCTGGACGCGATGGCCGGCCTTCTACCTTTAGTTTTGGCTAACGTGTTGAAAAGTATGAACGGAGGAATCCTCTACGCTTTCCGAGGTCTTTATCTAGCTGTCATCTACTTCACTGTTCATCTATGCGAGTTCCTGGGATTCCAAATGCTACAAGAGATCTTAATGTCAGACACTCTCGATACCATAATTAAGTTTTCAATATTCAACGGATTCGCAATCACCCTGCTCATTATAGAAGTGTACGTTATGCTCATTGTTATGAACAAGAGAGGCAAAAGATCGGAAGCTCAAGAGAGTTCGGAGATGGCAAGTGAGGAAATGCAAGATGCACAAGAAGGTGACCGGTTCCGTCTAAAAATTACTTTATTCTTTTGAAAGCATTAATTTTTGCCAATAATTTGCCTGTTTTTTGCTTTTACAGAGTTGGGAATGAACTATGGCGTTGGGGTTTCTCCATATTTAAATCAATTTAAAAAAGCTCGTATGGTGTCAAATGCCATTATTATTCTAGCCATATTTGTCGTGATTCCGATTCCAAAAAAAAAAAAAAGTTGTCTCAAATTCGATAAAGCGAAACGTAATTTACAAATTCGATCAAGCAAAACTTAATTCAAAATAATGAAAAACAAACTATTTGAATCAAAATAAAACATTTCTGGTATTTGCATAGATTCATCACGCATTTCACAATATTTTTACGTCGAAAATTGGCAAATAATTGAAAAATTCAAATGATTAATTAAAAAAGAGCCAGGTCGCCGTGCAACTCGGGATACGAGGTCAACGAAGAGTCACGTGTCCACGCCTCCTAGCTCACAGTACCTGCCCGACCAGGAGACTGTAGGAGAAGAGGATGTCCAAGATGAGCAGAGGAGGGAGGAAGGCCGAGGAGAGAGCATGAATGCCGAGGCAGCAGCGCCCAAAGGTGCTATGCAACCACCGCCTCAGGTTAAATCTATGATTGTGGTCTATGGACCAACTTTTTCCCTAAACTTTTGATCGAGAAATTCAAAAGGACCTGATAAAGCTACTAGAAACAAATCCATTTTCGTTTGTGATCACTACCGTTGAAGAAGTCGATTAATCAAGGAACATTGCGAAAAAGTTCAATGACTAGAATTTTCCTGCGCTAGGTTAAAACTTATATGGAATACTTTCCAAGAAGAGTCAAAGTTAAAAGACTGACATTTTCCAGGACCAGGGTAAAAGTCTGGAGCTGTGGAAACCAGAAGAAGACAAAGACGAGGACGAAGGAAACGAGCAAAACGAAGACGATGACGACGACATGGACCTGAAGACTGTGGCCATGTTCGCTTACATTGCAGACTGCGAAGCATACGAAGAGGATGACTTGAGAAGACAGAATGGGGAGCTGAGGAAACAGATCGAAGAAGGAAGGGATGCTTTCAAAGATATAGACAAGGAAAAGGAAGACGAGATATCGCGACTCACTCAAGGCAAACATATCATTAGTTCTCTTTATATTTGACATGCTTACATATAGGTCTTAGAAGGTTTTAAGATGAAGGCCAATTTCTTCGGTACTTAAACGGGCTAGAACTTTTCCGGTCATCATGATTAGCCATTCCAACTAAACAATGGTTCAATAAATTTGGACAATGCAGACAATGTAGTTTTTCCCATATCAGACGACCTCAAACAATTTTAAAAAATTCGTACCTTAAGTCGACAACTGACTCAACAAGCGATAAAAACAGAACAAGGATAGCCGGTTACTGTGTAAGTAGCATAGAATGTTTCGCACATAGTCTTAAGAAAACTACGGTTTAGAAAGTTTTTTTTCCAAATTAGTTTAGTTTTTTGTGCTTGGTGTCGATAAAAAGATCTGACGTAAAAATATAATATAGGCATATTAGACAGTAATAGTAATATAGGCAAATTGGACAAAAATTTTTGTCGAAAAATGACTAGAAAAAAAAACTTTAAAAAAATTTTTCAAAGATTTTTGCAGAAAATGTATGAATTTTTTGAAGTTTTTGGTTCCCAAAATGAAGCTAAAGAACTCCAAAAACTAGTTTTACTTGCTTGCTTAGAATTAAGATTTAAGGTCTTAAATTAGGCATAATTCAGCTGTTGTAAGCCTGCTCGCTTGCTTTATTCGCTCGAATTAAGACGAAAATCAAAAATTTCAAACCTGTTTTTCTCGACACTTAGAAAACAGTTTTGGGAATTTTTTAATGTAGTTCAAATCACGACTGAAAGGGCTTTAAAATGATACATCACTCAACCCAATACCCAATCCGACGATTATTTGTGGTATCTGATTTTGCGAGGAAAACAAAAAAACTAAAACACCTGAATATATAATGAGGTACTATTACAATCATATCTGCCTATAGGTATGAAGAAAATGTTGAAACGAGTGAAGAAGGAATCGCAGTTTGCAAACTACGCATTGGACACTTTGAAAGCGGAGAAAGATGTCATCAATGAGGAGCTGCAGCGGCTATTGGCACTGGAGCCGGAAGAGCTTGCCAAGATAGATACGGCCGATTTGTTCAAAGACCTATCTGGAAAAGTATCCAAGACTTCCAAGACTTAAGCTTCTCTTACCGTTTTGATGGCAGTTGAATTTACGTTTTTTCCTCAGAATTATTTCTATTAAACTCATATTCAACCTTGATAAAAAATAATCATGTTTTTTTGCTGTCCTTTCCCATTATAGCCCACCAAAACAGTGTTTTTGCAATTAGGAAGAGACACAAAATGTGGAACTATAATGGAAAGAACACTTTTTTCAAAGCACCAAAAGAACCACTTTTTTTCAAGAACAGAATTGATACACAACTCGCCCTCCATTTGATTCGTTGTTCCAGACAAAAAATTGATGTCAAAATTATCTGCTGAAATAACTAACATTAAGAAGCAGTTTGACGCAGTCCGCGTTTCCAGAAGTGGCAGCGGCATGCAGTGCTGAAACAAAAGCATCAATAGATTCATTCGACGCTCAAACTACTTTCACTCTTTTAATAAGAAAAAGAAGACCTATGTTTAATCATGAAACAGGTGACAGGACAAAATATCCCATACCAATATATCGCAATGGACACAATAGCCCAAGCCATTTTGGGAGGTGATAGAGGCCAATACAACAAAAATTTTGCCTTTTCCCTCACTCCGCCTCCATATAGAGTACCCAGTACAGTGGGGTTTGCTGGGGTTTAGGGGACAATTTTTACCGATTATCGAGTCATAGCTTTTTACTTTGAGGCACTAGAAGACAAAATTGAGCGCAAATTCAAGTTTTCCCTCTTCAATGTCGCTTTTCAATATCCATTTTAGATAACAATTCCTTTGATTTTCAGTTAAACTTTTACTAAGACCAAGAGCAAATCATCAGAGCTACCCTCTATGAAACTATCAATGTTTGGTTTCACTGACTTACCAATGTAAGACGGGTCTGAAAATTCCTGATTTTTCATCTGCACTAAGTTTTGCATCTAGTGAACACTTTCTTGAATCGGCGGAGTAAAATGATTTAGGTAGTGTGAAATTTTTCTTGAATTCGGCAATTTTTTTCTAGTTTTTCCAGCAGACTAAAAAATTTAGTGCAGATGACGAAATCTGGCATTTTCAGACCAGGATTACATTGGTAAGTCTTCGAAACCAAATTCTGATAGTTTCATTAGCTCTGATGATTTGTCCTCGGTCTATGTCAAAACTTAACAAAAATTCGAAGTAAATGCTGTCCAAAGTGGACATTGCAAACAGGAATTTTAGAGAGTAAAATCCTGAATTTGCGCTTAATTTTGTCTATTAGAGTAGTTCGAAAAACGGTTGATTTTAAAAATGCGCTGAAATTTTCACGCTTTGAACTAACTGAATTTGATTTCAAGTGCTTTTTCAAAAGTAAGCATTGCGTCGATCGGTTTGTTCAATTGTGGCATCTCGGTTTTAATTCCTTTGATTAACATATTGCGATATTTTAATCGTTTGATTCCTCAGATCGGACATTTTAATTTGAGTGGGCTACTTCGTCCTGGGCTATTCTAACTGCTGGATTATTGTTGTAATGGATACCTCCGCGTGGGATAAAAAGGTAAGGGATAATTTGTCATGAAACCTTCAAAAAACCCAATTTTTGTTTTAAGTCCGCCATCGGTAACCATCTTCTAATGGCCACCGTTGGCTCACTGACTGACCCAGAGCAGTTTTGTTTCCTATTTTGACAAGTCATTTCGAGGACTGTCATCTCATTCTCACCTGTAGCCCCGTTCTTATCGCTCTGACTCAGATCCACCCCACAGTCCAGCATCACATCCAGGGTCTCCAGTGCCCCTGCTCCGGCTGCCCACATGAAAGCAGTTCTGCCCTCGATGTCCGCCTGATCCACCAGTTCACTGAATTCCAGAAAAGCACGCATGGTCTCCTGAAAAAAAAACTATTTTTTAAAAATTTTACTTCGTTTAAGTTTTAACAGGTTTTTATTCTGAAACTCATGCTGTTTTTCAAAATCTGGAAAAAATGATTACATCGAAAAATAAATGCCAGGAATTGTTTAAGTTTAGAAAAAAAAATCTGTTTGATTTTTTTTGAAATTGTTTAATTGATTTGCGGTCAAAATCGAATCATTCAATATACTAGCACAGCAATGTTTTTTTTGTTGCTTCATGCACAGAGGCGCTACAAATGACTACGTTAAAATAAAAAATATAAAATTTGCAACTACCGAATTGTTTTTGTGCGCGGCGTAGTGCAGTGGAGTGGCCCCGTTAGAGTCACTGCATGTCCAATCGCAGCCCTTGTTCAGCAGAAGTGTCACTATCTGGGGTGCAGTGGCCTCGTTGTCCATGACCGCCGCCCAGTGCAGCGGAGTGCGGAACATGTTGTCCAGGCAGGAGAGCTTACAGCCTTCAGTGCCGATCTAGAAATGCCAACTTTATTAATTCATGATCATTTCAACAGCTTGCAGTAACAACTTAACACACAGAGGCAATCTGCACTTCGCCAACACAAAGCGAGAACTGAAGGAAAAGTAGCTTTAAAAGAGTCAAGATTACGAGTCATATACGTCCCAGCATCTGCGCCCTGGCCATCAATAAACCGGATACAAAGACATAATGCTATTGCTGCAAAATGGCACCAAATAAATGAGCACATAATAAATGTGTTTGAAAAAAGGGCCGGCGCAATATGGCACTACGCTCACTAGCTCTCTTGTATAAATGACAGCACTCAAACTCCGTATCAAAAAACTGCCCCCCCCCCCAGAACAGATTTTATTCAGTACTGTCAGAAGGGGGCCTTCCTGCTCTTAGCGAAATCTGGGAAAGCCAGAGTTACTGTTTTATGGACGAGACAAAACAATCAATCTCCACAATCTTCGATTGTGGATTACTGAAAATAAACAGCAATGAAGACACGAATTGGACGACCCCTCCTTTTGCAGCTACAAACAACAACAACAACAACAACAACAACACAGCAAGCAAACCGAAATACATGAATGCAATTTGATTCGAGCCGTACGAGTTCACATTTGATAGCAACGCCAAAAGATTTGAAGGTTGGACCAGTTCTCAATCCCACGATTTAAACGTTGGGACAGTTCTCAATCCCAATTACTAAAATACGCAAAGCAACAGTAATAATAATTCAGGTTCATTTTCTTCCCAATATTTTCAGTATGAAGCTTTGAACCGTTGCTGAGACTTCAACTAACCAGGGTCTTGACCAGGTTGTAGCTTCCCTCGGCCACAGCGAGGTGGAGACTGGTCCTGCCATCATGGTCCTGCCAGTTGACCACACTTGGCATGTGTTCCACCAGAGATTGCACAATTGAGCAGCTGTGTTGATGTTTGCTGTTGATGGCCCAGTGCAATGGAGTTTTTCCCTCTCCGTCTGGGATGCCGACATTGGCGTCTCTTTGAAGCAGCATCTGCACCTGGTCATACGATCCGTACATGGCAGCCAGATGCAATGCAGTTCTCTGAAAAAATTATTATATGTTACTCAACTAATACATTAGTTGCTCAACTAATACATGCCCCAGACTTGAAGCAATACCTGAGAAACTTTCATGCAAAGTTGTTCAATATAATTTTTCAAGGATAGTAGCTCATAAAAAAATAAGACCGATTCCAAGAGATTATCAAAACAATAATTAAAGGTCAATTCAGTATGTTGTCACAAACAAGGGCGGATTTGCAAGTGGCTCAAGCTTTTTGGTCAAAATAGGGTCATCATAGTGTTCTGTGAGTGCTAGGAAGATCAATTTGGTCGACCTAAAAAAAATATCAACAAAGTTTTCGAAAAATTTATGAAAATCCGCCCCCCACCCTCTCCTCGAAAAAATCCTTGATCCGCCCCTGGTCACAAAGCTACCTTGTAGTTATCTTGTTCTTCCAAGTCATTTGCATTCAAATTCTTCATCATCAAGGCTGTACTTTTTGAATTTCTGTTCTTCATACACATATGAAACGGCGTCAGACCATCTCTATCTTTGGCCCTGCAATCCGCGCCTCCCTTCTGAATCAACAACTTTAGCATCTTGTGATGCTCCTTGTTAGCTGCCCAATGCAGAGCAGTTCTCCCTAGGTTGTCGGATGCATTTACGTTTGCCTTTGTAGACTTGATGAGGTATTCAGCACAGTCTACTTTGTTTCCCAGTACACAATACATCAGAGGGGTTCGGCCCAGGCTATCCGCAGTGTCAACGTCTAGAAGTTGTTGACCTGAAATTAGTGATCAGCTTATGGCAAGCACGACTAGAGACTAACAAGGATAGGTAGATGCAGTGCAAGCAGCACAATTTTCCGAACAGAGCGATTGAAAAAATCGAAAAAAAAATTAAGATCAAAAAAGAATTTTTTTATATTTTAATAAAAGGGTATTGAATTCATTCCACAACTGCAAAACTTATAGACCATAATTGCTAATTTTAGCTAAAAATTGCATTAGAAATGAATTGCGAGTTTAGGGTAATTTCTTAATTTCAATTTTTTTAAATCGAAACCGACCATTTTTATGAAATTTCAATTTGTAATCCGAACGAAACATGGCTAAAAGCGTTTGAATATGATACCACACTTCATTACATTCAAGTTTTCTTCAAATTAATCAAAATCGAGCGGGAAAAACATAAGCTAATCCACAGCTCTTTTTTTTTGGGTCCCTTTCAGTGCCGTGGTCAGAACAATAAGATAGCCGGTTGCTGTGAAACTTTCAGACCATGCTTATTTTTGCAATGCAGTAAAAAATTTAGAAAAAATAGTCTAGTTTGTCCAACTTATAACTCAAGAGAGGGGATGGATTGGCTGGCAAGCTATAAGAATAACTGGCATTAGCGGTGCCCACTCGACTAGCATAAAAGTTTGAAAACCTGAAAATGTATCGACTAGCATAATTTTGATAGCTTTATATTTCAGAAACACAGGATCTCTTTAACTATTACCATCCGCTTGCTATCTAGTAACGATATACCACTTTTTGAAAGAATTCAACACTTAACATTTGAGATTTGTGCCTAGTAATGAATCTCCGCCTTTCATTCTAAAAGGGTGGGAATAGTTAAAGAAATTCGAAATACAAAACAGCAATCATGATCCTTTCAAATTAGGACTTGCATTTCTGAGAAATAGAATTTTGAAAATTTCTCCAAAACAACCAAAACGCAAATGGAATTCCTCATCACATAAATTATCATCTGTCCCACCCCGCCCATGGGCGGATTTTTTTTGGGGGGGGGGGGGAGGCGGACGCCTCTTCCTCGAGGATTCGGCCCCTCACCACACAAAGGTCCCGCTTTTGTTCTAATTCGCGACCTCCATTTTTGACGACAGACCCAATGCATTTTGTTTCAATGTTTATGCTAGTCGATGCGATTTTCATTTTTATAACTTTTATCGGGTCTTATGCACAAAACGGCCCAAAATCAAAATTTTTATATCTTGAATTAAAACTTATGCAGTCGAATCTGACTGGTTAATATAAGCCATTCAAATTCAAGCAACATTTTCAGGCAATTCAATCAAAACTTCCAGCAAATAAAAAAATATTAGCCGAAATTACCAAAATGTTAAACTTTGTCTTATTTTTTTTTTCAAGTAACTTGGATAATTTTGCCCGGATGAGAAAAATTTTGCAAAATGGCTTCAGCAGAAGAAAATTTTATAATTTTGGTTATTTCGGCCAATAATTTTATTCGCTTGGAACTTGGAAAGATGTAGAAATACAGATTTTGGGCCGTTTAGTGCATAAGACCCGTTTTATCCTAGACGAGCTTTATGCTGTCGATACACCACCGGCATTAGCATACATAACCCAAAAGTCGAGTAAAAATTAGAACTGAGACAAATGAAAAAACTAAAATTATACAAAATTTGATTTAGTAAATTGAAAACCAACAGAAAAAAAACGCAAATTGCGAAAACAGCGGGTTTTCAAAATGCACACATGCTTATGGTTGACAAAGTACAGATTTGAGAAAATGTTAGACAAATTGTTCACCTGGATAAAAGTCTAAGAGTCGATTTGATTATGATTGCTCATCGCAAGCGTAATGATTGACCAAAACTTGTATCAAAAAATCTATCCTATGTACCACCGAATCAGTATTTGCTGCTATTCTAGATTGTTCTGTATTCAATTATTAAACCGTTACATGCGCGAAAAACAATTCTTTCCTCATGGTAATAGGTGCTGATCCACGCATTAATATAGAGGGAATAATAACACTCTTTGTTCTTTCTACAAAAAAACTTTAGACCATTTTCGTATGATCGGTCATTTTTAGACACAAATGATTCAAATCTATTTGATCGAACGATTCAGACTGTAAAACTAACATAACAAAACTTTCTGAACCTACCATTAAAAACATTTTTGGCACTCCTGGTACTATTCCTTGCACTGTTCCCGCTATTTCTATCGACTGATCTCGAACTCAAATTTCCATCTGAGCTATTGACCAATTTAATAACCAGCTGTTTATCTCCATTTATACAGGCCAGGTGCAAAGCATTGGTGCGTGCATTGGGGTTCACATGGGGAATGGTAAGTCGAGACAGGGAAGGTGCCGCGAACGAGGCAGTCGGAGAACCGAGTTGAGCCCTGTCAGCAGACCTGCCGAAGAAGCCCGAAACATTGTGGGAGCGGTGTGCGTGTGAAGTCACACTACTTGAAGATCTACTCGAGTGTGGTTGGTTGTTAGAGAAATGATAATGATGATTAGATGACGAAGAGTGTGTGTGATGATTGGTATGGTGATGACTGTGTCTTCGCGAGGAGCGGGAACTCTTGACATTGAGGTTATCCATTGAAGAGGTGGCCGGTTAGACCCTCGACAAGAGAACGGGGCTTTTTTTCACAGAACTAAAAACATGACAACCCTGAAAGATCAACTCAATTTTTAACTCATCGATACACAGAAGCGAAGCAGTGCTTCGCAAAACTTGCTATTCAAAATTAAAAGCTGAATATCGGAAAAAATCAGGCTCGTATGAAAAAGATAAAATTAATTGAATTATGTTGAAGAAATCGTCAGTGGAAAACACGAAAAAAAAATTGGCAATTCTTTAAAAAAGTAATCACTTGAAACATAAAAAGGACATCAAAAAACTTGAGCAATTAAATTTGGCAACACAACTTTTGCAACACAGATTTTAGAAAAGAAAAATCGCAGCGACACAGATCAAAGTAACTAATCCGAAAATAATAAGGCCGAATGAAGCTGTTTAGCGGAAAAAAAATGCTTACCGTACAAGAAAATTCCACAATGCGACAAGTAAGCCAACAAAACATAAGCTGACAAACGAAAGTCGATTTTTCCTGGAACATTTTTTAAATTTCCTACATCTACTGCAAAAAAAAACAAGTTCCGACCGGGACTCGAGTCCCAGACCTTGGCGCAAGGATAACCGCCTTAACTCTGGGCCAGTTGGGAAGGCTTCTCGGAATTGCCAGGGTTCATTAATAAAGCAACTTCAATTTCAACTTCAGATTTGTAAAAAAAAATTGTTAACGGGAAAAAGTCCACATCCCGAAAACAAGAAACTTGTTCTCGCAAATTTAATGACTATAAGACGGAAAGGATAGGAATAAAGTGAGATTTCGGTCCATAAATCATATGCCAAAAATTCCAAAGAAAATATTGGAACCAAACACACAGTATGTCTGTCAAGAACATTTGGGGCACTTCCTGTCAAGGCACTTTCGATTGCCTGCTATAAACGAACATCAAAATGAACGAAAAAATTAATAATTCAAAAAAATGACGACAATTTTCAAACAATTATCACAAAAAAGAATTTGCAGAAAACTCAAACTCAAAAAATAACAAAATAACCCAATTACATCAACCGTGTCAAATATGTTGGTGATACGCATAGCCACAAAAAATGAATACATAAATTTCGAAACAATTCAGCCAGAAGCAACCCCAATCTTGAATTTTGTGCAGCAAAATACCTTTGTAGACAAACCAAATGAAAACAGAATGAAACAATACGCTGTACTATTCCCTTGATTGGATTTCAAATGAAACTGCTCAAAAGTAATTATGACGCTAAATTTTTGTTGAGCTAACTGTGCACCCTTACAAAACTTTTAAAAAAATCAGAAACCACGCATTCAAAAAAACGGGGAAAATTCAATAAAAACTCGCTTTGAAATTGCGTTTTAACGCGTTTAAAATAAAAAAAATCCTCGAAATCTTCGAAATTTAATTGAAAAAAAAACAATCCATTCTAACAGATTATTTAAAAAATAAAACACCCGGCAATAAGCTGACAAAAACATAAATTAAGACGAAGTCAATTAACCCTACAAAAAAACAATCCACACCTGAACATTTTTTCAGCTGTAGAATGAGTAACTAATTAACTCTAGACGCACTAACTCTAGATCCAAACTACAACTGCTAAAAAGACAACTAGGGTGAATCTGGAGATCTTCAGCAATTGGAGATGCTGTGAACTAAGTTGCTTACGGCAAAAAGTCTAGTACCCGATAGCAACACTCTTGCCTATCGGAAAGGTCAAAATTCTTAAAATCGACTTTCAGAACTTAAACTATCCTGTTTCTTTAGTTCAATTTGCATATTCGTAACTGGAGAGCATAATTTGCCTTCATTTTAGCAATAAAATTTAAAATGAACTTAAAAACAAATAAGTGTCGTCACTTCGTTCATTGGTACTTAGAAAATTAAAACTATACAAAAACAGGGATGTTCACTTTATATATTACAGGAACAAACCAAAGCTGATTTTGAATTGAAACGTAAATTTCTTAAATCACGAGAAAATTTCGCGATGTGGCAACAAAGCAGACAAAAATCATAAGACAAACGGGAGACCGACAATACAATTTTTTTCAATAAAAAGACAATTCAAAAGACAAATCCCTGGCAAAAACTTTGCCGTCCGAGGCATATTCGTTACCGCTAGGTTAAGTGTGCCAAAGAAGACGTCAAATTTGAATCCATAATTTAGTTAGCAATCGAAATTATTCATTTATTGTGTTAATTATTTACTTGCAAAAAGTCCGTTCCGATTCTATAATGCTTTGATAACGCAAGCGAAATCACAATACTTGGCGAAAGTTATTTTTCTAAGTTCCGAAGGCTTCGTTATTTTTTTAAATAGCTCTATCAAAATAACAAGACTGCTCGTATCAGGGCGAAGACCTGAATGCTTCGACTGCCTTTTAAGGTCTATGGAGCAATAATAACATGAAAAAAATTAATGTAATTTAACAAATGTTTTTTCTAAGTTGATATTTTTTGTGAAAATCATCCATCCCCCACACGCCATGCAAAGTACAAACTGATAGATTTCGCTCCTAGAAACATGGCAATTATGGCAAATACGCTTCCTTCACCCAATTTGGAACGATTTCTTAGACGGTTCAAATCTCCGCTTACGCGTTAATAGCGCGAAATATATCGCGCGTTTATTGTCCCAAATGGCAATCTTTAGCCCACATAAATTTACGAAAAATGATCACAGGTAAAATATCTTTTCAAAATTAAGCTCAGGGCAACAATACATTTTTAATGATATTTTTTAAAAATACGTCAAAAATGGCTAGATGAAAAGTCGAAATTTGTCTGAAGAAAAAAAAAACAACCGAGCACAAATATTTCGTTACTTTCGTTACGAAAGTCGGAAGAATAATATTATACCGAATGATCTCATCCTCAGTCAACCTAATGCTATCAGTAATTATAGTATTTGTCTGCTTACTGATGAGTATGAATACGCGGTTGTCTAAATACAACTGGACTCCAGCATACCTTACTCATTTCCATTCAACCTTGTCGTATGACTTAAAACAACTTGATAAGAGCATTCAAACGGAAGTTGTTTGTGACCATTATTGATTAAGATGTTAGCTGAACAAGTGTAATTTCAAGTGCGAAATACAACAAGTGGGTTCCCTGCTTTTATACTCATGCATCCTCTCCTGTAGGCATTTATAGTTTAGATGGGCTATCATTAACTCAGTCGTCAGTGGGGCAATTCAGTGGGAGAGAGGAAACGATTAGCTTGTTCAAAATTTCCTTTGAATTTCGATGTCTTCCTGTTTAATATGAGTTTGTTTGCCATCAATTGGCTCTAGATTGGATAGCAAACAGATTGGATCAGAACAGCAACACTAACACGACACCACTCTAATCACAACAAAGCTCACCCCGGCCCGATTTTAATAAAAGCTTCGATTTTTAAATATCCTGTTTCCATTCCATCGAATGAACACGAGCGCTATTTATTTATGTCAAACTCAGATCAAGTGATTAGTGCTTTGCAAATTCTCATCCAACAAAACCAACAGTCAACTAAATTAGGCATATTCAACACAGTAATCAGAGCGTTCTCACCAGTGCGGCTTTTATTAGGGAGAAATAGCATTAGGAAAAATTGAGAAGCGGTTTTGCCCGAAAAATGAGTCTACTTCCAACTCGCCCTGCCCTTTCAAAAAACCACAGGCAAAAACTACGACAGCGAATCAAAAGTTTCTAAACCGAGTTAGCTTCCTCATCAAAAACGTTGATAACAGGTCAGGGGCGGATTTAGGGGGGGCGGACGCCCTTTGGTACTTTTAAATAAATCCATTTTTGGTCGACCGGCATAAAATTTTTTCTAAAGGCGCCAACATATACTAATTTTGAGGGGGGGGGGGGACAGCGCGCGCCGAAAAAATGCAATTTTTCGGTCAAAATTTTCCAAAAAGTGCCTAAAAACACCTTTTTGGCCTGTTTTTTTTCAAAATTTTGCCTGCGGCGCAGAAAATTTGGCCCAAATAGGGACAAAGCAGCGCTTTGAGAGAGCTCGAAAAATCAATTTGGTCGACCTAAAAAAAAGTTTTTTGAAAATCCGCCCCCCCTCGAGAAAATCCTAGATCCGCCCCTGAAACAGGTAGTGTGCAAGCAGTCACCAGCGGATTTAGGGGCGAGGGGCAGACGCCCCCCTCAGGAATTCGACCCCCTGCCGACCCAAAGGGTCCCCCCTTTGTACTATATTGAGATATCAACCAAAAAACTTCAAAATATTGCTTGGAATGATGTCAATTTTTGCGGAAAACATGTCCAGAAACACATTCGACGACGTTTATTTAAATATTAAAAAATTTGAGAAAAAACTGTTGCCATGAAAAACTTTGAACTATAAAATCTATTCTGGGATTTTTAACGTTTTGTGCAATCCGGAGGAAAACAAACAAAATATCGTTCCCTTGAACGACCCGAAATTAATTGAGTAAGCCAATAAAATATCAACCGAAATCATTCAGGCCGAAAACTTGTTGAAGCGAAAAAAAACAAAGAGATATTATACGAGGTAAAGGTGAGAAGCATTACAAATTGCAGGAGTAAATGATAACATAAAAGGCAAATATTATGAATACTGCATGTAGCAAAATTTCTAAGATGGGGCAACGAAGCCGACAAAACATAAGTAGAGAAAAAATAGGCCGACAATTTTTTTTAAAAGGGAGAATTACCCCGTTTGAAACAAACTACAGGTCTTGGTCAGATTCAAACCCAGTGTTATTGTTATTGCCCTCCCAGGCGTATTCTTTGCCTCTAGACTAAGTTTGCCTGAGACGCTTGGAAGATTGAATTCTTTATCAACCAAGATAACAACTGATTCAAGTGATTCTGTTAAATAAGTTGTTAACCCAAAAAAATATAAATTCCGATTTGATAACGCTTGCTGATCGCAAGCGTAACGACGTCAACTAAAATTCAATAAAAAACTGAATTACGAAATTACCATTTACTCGCTTTAAGTCAATCAGAGTCAAAAGCTATTTTTTTCAAATTTCAAATTGCGCTATTTTAAACCACATTTTGGAAAAAAATCGAAACGCGCACTTCAATATCGGATAACTATTTAAGTGCATTGCACCACGAATGGAAACTAAGGTAGCAAAAACTACACTGAGCAGGATATTTTGGAAACCAATAGCGAAAACCGTTTAAACTTTATCGTTGTTTAGGTCACAGATACCGCTAACAAAACTCGGTCAAACCATTTCAACACCTGCCTAAGAAACACACTATCATAAATAAACCAATCAGTCAATTGAAAACTTTTGACTATTCTCAGAATTTTTCAGTTGTTAAGTATTTGTTGCAAAACAATGAGGGCATAAAATCGCTAGTTCAGACTAGCTTATGCGCGTTTTATTACAAGTTTCGTGTCTTTTACCATATTCGGCCAAACATCTGGTTAACAACGCCACATTATAAACTTCATGCAATATTTATATTATGAATAGACAAAGTATTTGATTTAAATTAGGCAGGATTAATCACAATTTTTTTTTCAATTCAAAACTTGCAAATTTGAATAAATTAGTCAGAAATCAAGACTAATATGCAAGTGCACTGAAAGAAAACTGGAACAATACAAAATGGAAGCCGAGCAATAGTAAAAACAACCAAGCAACTTTCGGACGCCAATAGCGAAATATCTGTTCACCTTCACCTTCATCAAGATCTTCAATATAGCAAAAAATATATATTTAAAAATCATAAGAAAGTACACGAAATTCAACCTCGTAAACCTACTGAGCTCCAAAGTTATAGATAAGTTTATAGAGCAATCAATTCAATTGATCGTTTATTTATTGCTATGCTCGGACCATTACGGTTTTTAAGATTTTTGATTGCAAGTGTTTGTTGCATATGATGAAGGCGTAAAATCCTTGATTGGACTAGTTTAAACGCGCGTTTTATTACAAATTTTACAGTTTTTTTTTTCTATATTCGACCCAAAGTCAGGTTTATATCACTGCAATAATAAGTAAATGCAACAAATCAACTAAGAATAGACGAAGTATTTGATATTAGTTGATCAAGTTCAACTGCATGTTTTTCTTCTAAATTTCAAAACTTACAAATTTCGATTCAATCAAAAATCCAACATACTTTTTAAAACTAATGACAAGTATAGTTCAAGTCTTTCGCATAGTTTCAACTTCGAAGATATAAACATGATTGTGGGTCGAATATGAAAAAAAAACTCGGAAGGTAAAAAAAAAGCGTGTATAAATTAGTCAAAACTAGCAGTTAAAAGCCCTCAATAATTTGCTGCATTGAAAATTTGTGATACAGAGGCGAAGTTGCACTTCGCATACACCAGCAAAAATATGACCAATAAGGCTACTGTGACCAACTGAATGAGTCTGATAACCAGGCTGAAAACTTTCAGTCGCCTTGAATGGTTTTTTCACACGAATATTTTTTAGGCAAAATAAATTACACGAAGAACGTTTGGCGGTTGAAAAAAATAAAATTACTCGCCCTACTGTCGCATTTTGTACAGAACGGCGAAGCAGAGCTTTGCACCACTTGCAAAACTTCACAGACATAGCATGACAAACGAGCAGTCGAAAAATCAGAAAAAAATCCCCAATTTCGGTAAAGAAGTTTTATAATGTTGAGAAAAGCCAGATTTACCAAAATTTTTGTATTTTCGCCTTGAATAAAATTCAATTAGAAAAAAAACATAACATAAAAGACAACCGAAAGTTATATTTGCCTCTGCAGGAATTAAGTGTCAAAAATCAACAGACGGACGATAGTCCCAAAGCTGAAAATTTTTAGTCTGAGGCCAAATTTGACCCACAAGCCTTTGTCGTCACAAAAAGTTGTGTTACCTCTACACCAGATGCGCTGGATGGTTAATTGATTTTGATTTCATTATGAAGCAAGATGAAACATCTGCGAAATCTTGTGAACAAAGCTGTTTACGGGCAAAAAGTCTTGTACCCGGCTGCGACACTCTTGCTTATTGCAAAGGTAAACATCATAGAACAGTCAAAAATCATTAAAAAAAGCGTTTAAAACCAGCTCATATTTCTCAAGAGACGTGACGTGGATTGTTTATGCAAAACTTCCCAATTTTCATTGATTTCTTTTATCAAACCGAAAACTATTTCGAAACGATATAACGGGGTAGTCGGATAAAATAGGGCTTCAATCGGATAATACATGAGTTGTTTGGTCTTCTCAACAGTCTTGGATCTACTCAACAGTCTCTCCCCAAGATTTTAATTAAATAATCTCTCCCTCTAAACAAAATTAGTAATTAGATGTTAGAACTTTTCACTAGAAAGCTATTCAGTAAAAATTTTGATTGTTCAAAAATTCGCTGATTAATCTACTTAGCAACCCCTTAAAAAAGGGGGAGATTTAAAAGTCGACCCAGATTTTTCAATGATAGAAATACACTTTTATGACAGAATTTATTTCTCACATATCAATATATGGATGACTTGAACTCATGGGTGACTTGAAAAAAATTTATCATCTGTTTTTTTTTCTACCATTAGGCGCGCTGAATAAACGAAAGAGCAGCTGAATCGAAACATGCGGGCTTCGCCAGAGTTCTTTTTTCAGTAGACATTTAATTATATTCCAGCGAAAAACGAGTATGCGAGACCACAGTTCCTATGGAAACTCTTAACGCTAACATCTTAACTTCCCTTCATTCATAGAAAAAGAATATTTCAAAATTACAACTCAGCCTGAGGCTCCCATAGCTAATTAATGAGATCATTTTAAACCTCTTTTAGCCAAGCTCGTTAACTTAATGAAAAGGCATTGCTTAAATTTTGCTTTTCATCATCAAACTGCGAACAATTGTGATAAAAAGGAAATTGACGGCTTTATATCGAGAAATTTATTAGCATTTACAAAACAAAAGTTGCCACGGGCAATCAGTCATTTCAACAACACGGCAAATTACTTCACATTTCAGTATTTTTCAACTACACAAACTAGATATTTGTTGTTTTCTCTTGATTTGAGCTTAAAATTGATAATTAGGCAATTTCTCATCATAATACATACTTAGTTTCCTTGTACTACAAAGGCAGAAGAAATCTGTTCAACTTAAGCAAAATGGGAATCTAAGGAAGTATTTAAGAAGTATTGAATGGGAATGAAAAACTACCATTTTAATCTTTGTTCATAACCTGTAGCAGTGCTCAAATTAGTTGTTATCCTTATTATATGCTGGGAATAATAAAAAGGGGAATAGTATAGTATGAATATGTGATGTTTTCATGTCTCTTGTCGTCGGCCGGGGAGGGGAGGGAGAGGTGAGGGGGGAGGGGAGGGGATGTAAGATGTTGCTATTATGTGCTGCTATGTGGTTGGGGGCGCGTTTCGTTTCGAGACGACTGTTTTCTTCTTTCGAGAGAGAACACAAGAGAGCGAGATTGTTGTGCATTGTTGTCAGTGTAGCGGGCGCTTTTCCCGCATTGTTGGGCTGATAAAGACAGCAGCAGCAAATTAGAGAGCTAAAGCAGGCAACTTTTCTTTGGCCGGGAACCATTCAATTGAATTCCTGCTAATTGGTCGTAAAACGGGAAGTCCTGTAGCGAAAGCAAAAGATGCTCAGGCCTCTTATGTGCTCTTTACAATTTACTTCAACTACTGATACACAAACAAATTGTTTGTTGAATTGATAAAAGCCCAGTTTTATTAAATACCTTCCCAATTATACGAGCCCCGCTGGCTAATATCTCAACATTCGCATATGCATATCCAAACACCACTAACCACTACCACTACCCTCCCCCCTCCTAAACTCATTAACACATTACAATTATGATCCCATCTAACTCACCCAACCACCTCCCATCCCATTCACCCCATCTAATTAAACTCAGCTGCGATTATGCCAAAAATGTCGACGCAAAAAATCGACGCAAAAAAATGAAATTTGAAACTGACATGATTTTTTAAATAAAAAGTTTTTCGAAGCTTTCTTCATGAAAAAGGAGGAGCTAAATTGGTTTGATTTGACTGGTTATAAATCGAGGAGGATCATCTTAAGGATATTTAAGGGCTAATTTGGGAGATAACCCCGGTGCGCCATGAACAAACCCCCGTCGTGAGATCACTATCATAAATTAGTTCCTTTCAAAATGCACGAAAAACAACTCTACAAAGCAGTACAGTAGTTCTCACGCAGATAAAAATTAAACAGCGGGCTTCGAGCACAATTTTCCAAGCGTGTCCCGGAATGTAACTGATCGGGCCAATTAGGAAGCTATTTGTGAGAGCAAATAGGAAAGAAAACAAAAGTGCTCAAAAGGTGTTCAGTTGCAAATAAATTTAGCCCCAGATTTAGAGCGGATATTTGGAAAGAGTTTCCAAGCTCAAATTGCGTTGCCACATTAATATCAAGCCAACTCGTATATCAACACGGTGAAAAAGTTATTAATAAATTAATTGATTCTCATTTTTGCAGACAAAACAGACAGTTGTGGTTAATTTACTCATTTTTTACTGCTTTTTTCAAACTTTTTTGAAAAAATTTTCAAACCGCAAGTTAAAATCTTTTCTGACACAAGCAAAAAATCTGCTGATGAAAATCCTTATCTAATAGAAACTCTGCTTCAGTTATTCATTGTAACTTTTACCAGGTTTGACGTGAACTCTCATCCTATTTCATAGCAGTGATCATCAATTTAATACGGGTTCAAATCTCCTCCGTTTAAAAGCTGTCTTAGTCATCTCATAAAGATGAAATATCGATCAGCAGACACTTTTGTCATAATTGAAGTTTAAATTGTCTGGTGATTTAGTGGGCAGGGTTTTCGGACGGCCCTAAGGGGGAGTGTATTCTGAATGCGAGACAAACCAATTTGACCTGGAATATCGGCATAGCCTTAACCCAGACCGCCTTGAACACTTTAGTCGAGATTAGACATAGCAACTTTTGTATGAGAACCAGTTAGATTTACGACTTGGCAATCAAACTTGGGTGCAAAGGGTTTGATCAGTGTTAAGTAGAGAAAATTCTCTGAAAAGCAGCGCAAAGTAAAGATGTCTCTACTCACTTTGGTAAATTCAGTTATGGTTCGGGAATCTTAACTAACTTGCTGTTTGTTTTCTCTCTCAATAGGCATAACTCAAAATGGCTGCTCTGATTTATAAGGGACCAATGATTGTTTATTTAGATTGTGCAAAGCACCTATTAATTACTGCACTTAATTGTGACAGAAGAGCTGCGACCGACAGATATAGTTCGTGATGCAAGAGAGGGGATGATTTAGCGCCCTCTGATTTATCTGAATGTCATCTGTGTGTGTGTTTAGATGTCTGTGTAGTCCTTCTCAAGAAAGCTGGGAAAACTTCAGAAATATCAGAAACAAAGCACCTCTTATGTGATTGAAGTGAAACTCTTCAATTTAAACTAAATTAAATGGCATGGGAACCACAAGTAAACCTGACAGAGTTTGGTGGTAAAGCATAAAAGATACAAGCATTCACCTTGAGACTCAATAGCTCAGCAAACTTCTTTATCTCAAATTAGATCCAAGAATTATAATGAAATGCGTTAAGTTCATCAACGCCATGTAGCCGGTAAAACAAAGCCACATCACGAAGAAGGCTGTCGAAAGCTAGCGAAAAAATGTCCCCCCTTTTGTACTAATTTGAGACATCAATTTTTGACTGTTGGACCCTAAAATTTTCTAGTCGCCTTTTGCGCCAATATTTGCTCATTTAGAGGGGAAGCGCTAGCCAAAAAACGCAATTTCTTGGTCAAAATGTTCCAAAAAGTGCCTAAAAACGCTTTTTTAGCCTGTTTTTTTCAAAATTTTGCCTGCAGCGCAAACAATTTGACCAAAACAGGGTGTGTTAACGGCTTTGGGAGAGCTCGGAAAACCAATCAAGTCAACCTAAAATAAAAAGTTGACAAAATTTTCGAAATATTTTTGAAAATCAGCACTCCCTCCCCCCCTCGTTATAATCCTAGATCCGCCCCTGCCTTGAACTGCATGGTAAAATGTACGAACGCTCAAATTATGGAGAATTTAAACAAAACGACTTTTAATTTCTCGTGTTTTAAGATGCTATTGTTATAGGTAACAAAACCGCCAGAACTAGAGCTAATAAAATTGGGAATTCAGTTTTGTGTCATCAAACTTCGGTTGTCATTTACTATGAAAACTGAAAAACCAAAAACGTTTTTTTTGGCGACACTGAAAAAATCTGTTTAAAGTTTTTTTGAAAAACGAATAACAGTACATATGTTTTTAAAAAATTCTACAGTAGGCATCCTACGCGCTTTTTTGAGCCGCCTGAAATCGAGCGAATAAAAATCACCTCGTACTGTAGTTCTATTTCGCGTCGTGGTTGGAATGTAGCCAGACACTGTACAAGTATCACAAAAAGTTGCGACCACATTATTTGTTAATAAAACTCAACGAAAAAATTAGGAAATATAGTAATAAATTAGCATAGGTGGCAGGTCTGAACTCACAATGCACTTCTTAACTAAATCGCGTAAGGTTACATTTAATAGGCGGCTTAAGATACAGCAAGGCAAAGCCATAAGTGAGGTACCAAACAAATTTAATTTCTTTGAGATAATAGCCTTAGTTAATGTCCACTCCGTAAGTACAGGTAACGATAAAAAACTGAAAATATTTCCCAGATGCGAAATTCAAACTGTAGATCTCACTCGCCTTAGTCGTCCATCAGAAAAACAACATTTTTTACTTAGAAAAAAAAGCCCTTTTGCGTGATCTTACGTTTCGTGCGTGAAGAACGTTACCTTATTGTTCCGACCATAGAAAATAAGGAACTTTGTATTCGGGTGTGTTTTAGTTTTTATTCTTTTTCCCACGCAAAATATGATACCAAAAATAATCATCTGACTCGGTTGAGTGATATATCATATTCAAGCACTTTCAGTCTTGATTCGAACCACATTAAAAAATTCATTTGATACGAACCACATTAAAACATTTTTTTCTAGGGTCAAGAAAAACCGGTTTGAAATTTGTGATTTTTCGTCTAATTTCTCGTCTAAATTTTCTCGCAGTTTGCAATAGCTTATTTAAGCTTAATTTTAATTGTATTCGAATAAAATCAGTTTTTGGAGATTTTTAATGCCATCTAGAATTTAAAAAAAAATTTTTCTAGTCATTTTTCTTCACATAACTGTTGTCCTGTTTGATTTTATTACTATGACAGTCGAATATGCCTCAATTAAAGTCATACGTCGGATCCTTTTATCACACCACGCAAAAAAACTACACTAATTTTAAAAAAAAAACAATTTTTTTCTTGTAGTTTTTTGAAAAACTATGGTCGGAACATTCTGTGCTATTTGCACAGTAGCCGACTACTCATGTTTAATTTTTGCAGTAAGAAACAACATTTTGTAGGCACCGTTTCGTTAATTATTTATCTTGAATACATCAAAATCACAGAAGACGGCTGCTCTCTCCAATTTAAGCATCAAATTTGCCACCAAAAACACACCCATTTAAGTAAAAACTTCTGTATTGAACAACTTCGCCACAAAAACAAAATCAATAGGTGGTTGGAACAATCTTACAGAAATGAAGGAAACTGAAAAAAAATTGATTGGAAATGTTTGAATATTTTTCAACTTTCGATTGTCGAAGAAAACACATCAGGTTAAAGCTCTTTGAACTTCAAGAACTCAGGCACTTTTTCGATAAAATTATCCCATTAAGAGATAAACGGATCATTAAGTTTTGACCATAGTTTTATAAAAAAAACGGAGTTTTTTTTTCTAGAACTACGGCATATTCGAAAGGCATAATAAGGAAGGCAAATTAGAAAATACATTTTGAAGAACAAGGAACAAAGAACGAAAAAAATAGTCAAAAAAATCAAATCAAATTTTCAAAAAATTGCAGAAATTTTTTGAATTTTGAGGAAAAAAAATTGAAATTTTTGATTCCCAAAATGGCGTTAACCAACTCCAAAAACTAATCTACTTGAGAGAAACTAACTTATATTAAGCATAAATAAGCCAAAAAACTAAAACACACCCGAAATCGTTCAATGGTCGGAATAACAAATTTGAGCGTGAAAAAATACTAAAAAAAGAAGGGAGCTTGCGCCAAAAAAAAACGATCAGAAAGGACTTTCCTTTCAAAAACAAAAAAAATTTCGCAACAAAAAGTTTGCTTGCAACGAAAAATTTTTAAAGATAAAGGAACTTCAGCAAGAAAAAAATTTGAAGAAATAAATAAAAGTTCACTATTTTCTTATAACAAAAAATTTCTAAGGAAACTTCAGCAAAAAAATACTCAGAAAAATAAATAAAAATTCAGTCTGATTCCAATTGACGTTTTAAACTTGACTGCAAAAAAAAATACTTTTTCAGAAGACGAGCGCTAAAACTTTTTCTGAATTGCACAGAATGGTGAGATCCAATATTGACTGTTTTCAGATTCTTTTGTTCAAATCAGACAAAGATTTAAAAACAGCATAAATCTTACTTTAGGAGACAAAAAAATTAATACGGAGAAGGAGGCTTCAACAAAGTTTTTATAAATAGATCTGCCGAATATAAATAATCTGATTATTCAGCTCTAAAAAAATAAATTTCTCCAAAACTTTGAAAGCAATTCAAAACATGCAAACTAATTTTCATATTTTCATTAAAAAATAACAAGGATAAAATCAAATTAAAAAAGAAAACAAGAACTGAGAAAAAATCAATATGCAAGTAAACAAAAAACATGTCGTTTTGAAAACTTACGAAGCCAACAATAATAGCCGATTCTTTTTTCGAAAATTTTCAGAGAAGAAATAGAAAAAAGTACAATTGAACAAAAGTCAGTGAATAAACAAAGAATGAACACTTATGAAATATTTCTCAGAAAAAAGAGGCGTACTAAAACCCGGTCTAGCCTTCAACTCGGTTATCGGCCTTCAAGCAAAATAGACTAAAAAACAAAGAAACCAATATAAAGACAGAGCCGAAGCGACGCTTTGCATCACTTGCGTTACAACACAAACATAAAAAAAGTTTAAAAAATGAAAAATTTGAAAAAACAGCGTCTACCAAAAAAATTTTCTAATGTTTCGGTATAAGTGCATAAGCAAATTTCTCTCTATCCTCCTTTATCTCAACTGAAACGACAACCTCAGGTTTCGGTTAGTTTTTAAGAAAAGTTGAAAAAGAATAAAAAAACGGTCAAAAAGATGAAAAATTTGACTATTCGGAGGGACATAACTTTATGTCTATAAAAAAGTTAGGCGTAGCCGCTAATGGAGGGATCCTTTTCAAGTCGATTCAAGTTATTGAAATTAAAATTCCAAATTTGAAAGGTTAGTTTTTGAGAAAATAAAAAAGATCCAAAAATAAAAAAAATGGGTAAATATTCCCCCCAGATTTTGAAGGCTGTAGACTAAGGCGTAAAGCAGAAAGAGACCGGCGGAGTACACAGGCAAACAACAATGTGGGCAGTCTTTGTTTTGATACCTTTTTTTAAAAATCGGTACAAACATTTTTGAGAAAAAACTATTTTTGCAAAAATTGATAAAATTTTTCAAAGAAACAATAAAAAAACTGAATCCCATACACTTTCATAATATATGTTTTTATCAATCAAGAACTCTAGGCAAACACTCCTAGCAAAAAATTTGAAATTCAAATTAGTAACTGAACAAAACTTACAAAGCGGAAACAAGGCCGACAATCTCTAAGCAGACACCGCCGAAAAAGAACTGATTTTTGTTTACAAAACTTACAAAAGTTTCAATTTCCCATAAAGATACTCTATAGTAACTAGTTATTACATACTTGTTACCTCTGTGCCAGGTTTGCCGGTGATTGAGCTCGAGAGCACGTGAGTGGAGAGAGTGCACGTGAATGAAGTCTAAAGATTCAATTGATTTTGTTAAACTAGTTGTTATCCCGAAAAAAAATCCATATTCCAGTTTAATAACGCTGGCTGATCGCAGGCGTAAAAAATAATTGGGAAACTGTTTTGAATTTATTTATTTTCTTAAAAAAGGGGACTGTTGGGCAGAACTTTTAACAAAAATCAAAAGAATTTAAAAATTCTTTAATGAGTTCAACCAAAATCAAATAATATGACTGGAATTTAGTAGAAAAATCACAACAAGCCGAAAGAATTAAAGCCGACACCCAAAAATTTAATCTACCAAAAATTTTTGGCAAAAAGCTGAAAAGTCACAGCGCGCAACATCAAATTTGCCGTTTCTTATTTTCACCAATATATTATCAAAGTTGGAAATATATTATCAAAGTTGGAAAAAAATTAAGTAACCGAAACCCGATAAAAAATACCCTTTCTTATCTCAAGGTTTACACAGCGGTAAGCTACAGCTTCGCAAACAAAAGCGAGAAAGCGACAAAAGATTCGGCAGCTTTAATGACACCAAAACACAAATTCTCAATGTAATAATTTGGAATATAATAAACTAAAAGGCTATCGCACAAAATGTGCATATAAAAAATTAGAAACTGTAGAGCCAATTTTTGTATAAATTATGCATTTCGAAAATTTCGCAAGACATACTGAGTTGGAAAATTTCTGAAAAAGACTATGAATTATTGTAGTGCTGTATCTAAAAAAAATTCCCTAAAAAAGTGGTATTTTATCAGCGACTTACAGTGGAAAAATGTTGTATCGTACAATCACACCACGCTTTACTTGTGTAAAAAGCTGCTTTAATGAGAAAATTTCCAATTCCAAAAAGCGGTTCAATTGAAAATACATGTGAGGCAAGACAAAAATTGTGTCTAGATAAGAACACCAAAAAGGTTTAAAGCCATTTTTATTCGAAAAAACTATCCTAAATAAACAGAAAACTTGAATATTCATTCGGATTGGCTGTGTTGATTGCTGAGAAGAAATGTTTTCAGGTTTTGAAATGAGAAGAATGTTTGAGAATGGTTGAGATAAGGTTTAGATTTTTATTGAAGAACAAAGAGGCAGCTCTTGGGACGATACGCGAGTGTAAACAGTGGACGAAACAAACTTATCACTCTTAACCCACTTCTTAACGTCATTACTGGGCTATTTCTCTTTCCATTGTATACCTTTAGGGTTAAAACAAACTATGATTTGTTATTAATGAGCAATCAACAATGCAATCAATGGGTGTTTTCGCACTTATCGACACGCTGGCTGTCTAGTTGTAAACCTTTTCAGCCCTGTTGACCTTAAATTGAAGAGAAGCTTTTTGTAATCGATACCTACCAGTTACAGTAAGTAGTAATCTAACGAACTATATGCTGACTAGTACTGTCAACTTGAGCCAACAACTCAAGCTAACTTCATCAAATCTATTTCAAAACTCGTAGCCTTTCGGTGCTATTTTCTTCTCCTTTTTTGTTTTCTATCGTTCTGTATTCCAATTGGTTCGATTAATTTTAATCAGAGCAGCCTAGTTTCAGGGTCAACAGTACTATAACTTGTAACTGTTTAAGTAGTTCAATTGCCATTAGCCCAAATTGCCCCGACGTTCGCCTCCTGACACGATTGACCCCGCCCGGCACATGTTGTTTGTTTGGGCCCAAGCTAGTGAAGTCATCAGAAAAGCGGAGCTAAAAGGGAGAACTGGGCATGAAATTACTTGAACGACAAACAACTCTGCTCTCAATTAGACCCCATTGTGAGTTGTCTTGTCTTCGCCTAAGTCACTTGTGAGATAACCCTAATTGGAATCGGCCTAGAAAAGTATCAAATGTGAGAGGCACTGCTGACCCTAATCACTTCAAAGCAGACAGAAAAACAACACCACCACCACCACCACCACCAAGTATAGAACATAACGAAACAGCAGCTGCTGCGAGCAGAGCTCAGTATTATCCATCCACGCACATAATTCTCTGTTCACACTTTCCATAACCACCTATCATCTGCTCCGCCCCGAAAGACCCACCCTATTTCATTTGATAACCGAGACGTCAAATTGCTAATCGAGCAACAACTAAAGCTCACAAAAACTAATCAGCTAATAGAACAAGTTCGAAACTTCTGTTGAAACATCAGTAAAAGGTCAAATTGGTACAAAGAAAAATTGCCACATCAACATAACTGGGTGAGTGAAAATTTCAACTTAACTAAAATTCCTACTTTTTTACTGAATTAACTCATTTTTCCACAAATGAGCGACCTTCAGTATTCTGTAGGGCGAATTTATCATGTCTACATTTTCAGTTGAATGATCGATAAAAAGGTAGTTCATCGGACAAATTGAGATTGAGAGGCGAGTTTCGTCACCAACCGAAACATCCTCTACTCAACTTGCTATTTGATTCTAATTCAAAATGGTAAACAGTTTGTTTACTGCCGCTCTTGAAGCAATCCAAGACATTTTGAAACTTTGCTTATTTTTCCTGAACATCTTAACTAACAAACACGCTTTGCAAATTGCAAAAACTTGGAACTCAAATCAAACTTTACTTGCTTTATTTCTCGAAACTTGACCCAACACAGCTAACAATAGGGCAAATAATTTTGAGCTTGCAACTTTTCCGATTAAAAAAATAGATGAAATAAAGTGATACTTTAATAGCGTAAATAAACAAGGGGAAATCCACAGGGAAAACACAGGTAAGTACATGTTCGTCCAATCAGATTTAAGCAGTGGGAAAATGGGCCATAATTGGCTGTTTGACATCAGTATCAATTGTTCAATCAAGAATCAATTGAATGCAATCAATTGGAAAAGTTGACAACATTTAAACACCTCTTTTCTCTCCATTTAACCAAATCGGATAAAAAATAAACAAAACAAACAAATTTCCATTTGTTACAGAAAACTTCTTCTCATCCAAGTAATTTAACTTCTTCGCAAGAGAAAACACTTCAGAAATATTCAATTTTGGACTCATACTCGATATCAATCCGTTCTTCTGGTTAAGCAATGCCTGGATTTTCGATGGACGAAATACTCGGATTGGGTTCCCAACCTCAGCCCAATAACTCTCGTAGCTCAGGAGATTTCCAAACTTCCCCACTAATTGCCTCTTCAAGAGAAAGTGGACTGAGACTGGCATCGAACGACGCATCCAGTGATGCCGGATCGGACGAAGTCCTGGACTACTATGAAGAGGATGAGGCCAATTTGGGAGACGATAACATGGATGACGATGAGGAAGACGAAGACGAGGGAATTGGCTCGGGAAGCAGTCATTCTTTCGGACGATTTCCTCAAGGCGAGTTGCAACCTAAGTTCAATTCCGTTCACAAAAAGTAGAAAGAAAATCATCTCACATTTTTTCACAGCTCTGTTGCAACTCACAGTTAACAATTTATGGTTTCAACGAAGTAGAGAGAGAACAGCGAACAATACAGTCCACGAAATTTATTTAAAATGAAGGCAAAAACTCTAACTGATTATCATATCTTCTAACGGATAAGAAGAACATAACTAACAAGAAAGATTGAATAGCTGAATGAATGCACCATTTCGAAATAACTAAAACAAGCATCATTTTTTCAGATGGAGCCTCGAACAGCACTTTTGGCGGCTTGGGTGAGGTGGACAAGTCATCTCTGCTGACTAATCTGATGGGGGACAAGAAGAAGAGGAAGCGGAGGGTTCTGTTCTCCAAGAGCCAGACATTCCAGCTGGAGAGTCGCTTCAGACAGCAGCGATACCTCAGTGCACCCGAGAGGGAACAGCTGGCCAATGCAATTAACCTCACACCCGGACAGGTAGTCAAACAGCCAGTTCAATTTTCAAATTAGCTGTACTCAAATACCTCAATCACACAATCGTAATTAGAGCTTCCAATGGGAAAGCGAACGTTTCCAGAATGAAGACAAACTTGACCATTTAGCAAAAATTAACCAATTTGTACTTCAGGGTCTTTTAAATTATTTGTTCTTCGTAATTTATATCGAAACACAAACTAATTGTCCAAAATATTGATACAATAAAAAACTGATTTGGTTCAAAATTTTAGTTAAACGCCAAATAAATTGAAAAGAGCTTTAAACTCATGCACTCCTGAGCTATATCAGCTCACCAGTCTCAAGTTTAATAATTTAAAATACGATGATATTTTTTGTTTTATCACCTTCTCGTGATTTATACAATTTAAATTTTCTCCAGGTCAAAATCTGGTTCCAGAACCACCGCTACAAGTGCAAGAAATCTAGCAAGGACAAATGCAGCCCCACGATGGCACACTTCGATCCACAGGGATACTGCCACCCAGTCACCGGCAGCCCCTACCACTCCCTCCTGAACCCCCCTCCCCACTTCTCCCTGTCAGCTGCAGCAGCCAACTCACCTGGCCAATCGCCAATCGGGGCAGCCGCTAACTTCAACCTCCTGATGCACCACCAACGTCAGCATCAACAACAACTCGCAGCAGCAGCGGCCGCCGCTTCCGGCTCGTCATTCGGAAAACCCTCGCAACAAGCTGTGAACGAATTTCTAAGACAGCAGTCGTTAAACGCACTCAACAGTCGAAATCAGCAAGCTTTGAGTCTTGCGCAGACTCTAGCCGCTGGAATGGGTCCCAATGGACAGAAGATCGGCAGCTCATGGGCACAACAAATGGGTTTGCTTCAGTCACAAATGCAGACCCAAGGACAGGTGATGGGAGGAGGAAATCCTACTATGATGAACCCTCTTGCCTACGCCTATCTAATGGCATCTGCAAACAATAACTCGAGTCAACAAAAGCAACAACAGCAGCAATCACAAAATCATTCTTCGCAGATTGGGTCATCGCAGCTACATCAGGAACTGACCTCGAATCAAATAAAGGCACAGCTTCAAAAACTCTCTTTGCAACAGCAACTTCAAGATCTAATTGGACTGAGCAAAATATCACCGCCAAATAAAAAGAACAATTCAAGCAGTGCTTCCTCTGAAAGAGAATCCGATGACGTAAAAACTGCAGATAAAATGAGCAGTAATCAAAACACACACTCGCCAATAACACCTACCTCCACTTCTCAGAACGGAGTGAAAGATTTCACTCGCCGAACTCTGGAGCAGGAAGAGGTCGTGTGAGCTAAATGCTTAGAGCGAGGCATCGTGCAATATACAAATTTTAAACTTCATATTTTTATATCAATTGTGAAACAAATTTTAGAAATTCAACCTATGCAAAAATTTTTTCCTACAATAGTTTGGGGGCCCATAAAATTGACAAAGATGAAGTGAATGCATTGCGCAAACAAATGCAAAAAAACTAAAATTCTAAAAATCTGGAACTGTTTTCCGGCGTTGATCTTAAAAAATGATGACCTACTCATTTTTAGGACCACTAAATTAATTTTCCGAGCCCCTTCAAAATACTATAACCTCCCTATTTTGCATAATTTTGAAAAAAAAAACGGCCGAAAACAACATTTTTAGGCACTTTTGGAAGATTCTGACCAATAGATCGTGTTATTTCGACGCGCACTCTCCCCTCAAAATAAGTATATATTGGCGCTGTAAAAAATGTTGTTTTTACAAAATTGTTTTTTACAGCCAAAAATCGATGTGGTGAAATAGTACCTCGGGCCCTAAATCCGCTACTGACAGCTTTCCTGAAAAAAAACATAGCTCCACCTGGAACCGTTCCATACATCATCTTCTTCAAAAATCATTTGCTTTTACCACTGCGCAACTGCGTTCGATTCCCGTCTCCTTATGGTTGCCAATTTCTCCCCCTTCAAATTTTTTCACAACAGCAATTAAATACTAATTCGGCGCCAGACTATTCTAATTTTGGGGGTGAGCACGCAATAAAAACGGAGTCCCTTCAAAAAATTTCCAACAGAAATCTCATCATAAGAAGTCTCATCAGTAACTAAATCATTCTGGGGCTTAGGTAGAGCACAAAATATACGACCTAAAAAAAGAGACAATTTTCAAAAAAGGCCCCCGTCAAAAATTTCCTGAACAAGCACTGCTGATGATGATTGCATGCTGTATGAAATCCGTTAACAGAAATTGGACAACACAACGTTGAGTAGATTACAAGCATTCCTAGAGCAAACAACCAAAGAAAACTGATTATTTCAACGTAAACTTCTTTGGACAACTGTCAAAACTAGCGTCAGTAATTTACGAAGAAAACCAGAAATCTTCAAATCAAACCTAAGATATAAAATGATGAAAAAGATTGACTACTGAGCCATTTAAAGGATGTAACGCAAGTCAAACAAGACTGCTCGTATCAAGGCGAAGCCCTGAATGTTCCGACTGCCTTTTAAGGTTCTGGAGCAGTAATAACATTTAAAAAAACTAAATTAAATTTATTTTCTAAATTGGAATTTTTTTTGAAAATCATCCCCCCACACGCCATATGAAATACAAAAGGATAAATTTCGCTCTTTGTAAAAAATCAATTATGGCAAATAAGCTTCGTTCAACCAATTTAAAACGATTTCTAATACGGATTAACTCTCCGCTTACGCGTTAATAGCGCGAATTATATCGCGCGTTAATTGTCCCAAAACGGCAACCTTTAAACCCCCATAATTTTACGAAAAATGATCACAGGTGAAATATCTTTTCAAATTTAAGCTCAGGACAACAATATCTTTCGAATGATATTAAAAAATTCTGACAAAAATGGCTAGTTAAAAAGTCGAAATTTGTCTGAAGAAAAAAAACTCACCCCGAGCACAAATATTCCGTTACTTTCGTATCGAAAGTCGGAACAAAAATAAAGTCAGCTCGACAGTAGAACACTGACCGTGAGCTGAATTCGCTGAAAAAATAAAACCACGCGGCGTAAATGTGAAAATACTTTATTGACTTTGACATCTAAATTTAAGTCTTCATTCAAAAAGTTAGCCTTTCGTCTAAACTGCTCAAATCAAACAATCTCTAGTTGTTAATGGTTTGAAATAATGAGAAGCATCAACGTCTTTTTTGTATGTTTTTCAACTTTCGAAATTCGAAGAAACAAATTATCGTTAGCGCTCTATCAAATTCAAGTATCTTTTTTGATTGCCACTTTTTTCAAAGAAGAGAACAAACCCAACAAGACTGTGGAGCAGTAATAACATTCTGGAGCGGTTTTATGGAGCAGTAATAACATTAAAAAATTAAATGTAGCAAAATAAAATTAAATTTTTTTTTCTAAAAATTGAAATTTTTTAATGACAATCATCCCCCCACACGCCATACTAAGTACAAAAGAATAGATTTCGCTCCTTGCAACAAATCAATTATGGCAAATAAGCTTCTTTCAACCAATTTGGAACGATTTCTAAGACGGATTAAATCTCGCTTACGCGTTAATAGCGCGAAATATATCGCCCGTTAATTGTCCCGAAGTGGCAATCTTCAAACCCCCTTAACTTTATGAAAAATGATCACAGGTGAAATATCTTTTCAAATATGAGCTCACGACAACAATAGCTTTGGAATGATATTTAAAAATTCCGACAAAAATGGCTAGTTAAAAAGTCGAAATTTGTCTGAAGAAAAAAAACTCACCCCGAGCACAAATATTCCGTTACTTTCGTATCGAAAGTCGGAACAAAAATAAAATCAGCTCGACAGTAGAACACTGACCGTGAGCTGAATTCGCTGAAAAAATAAAACCACGCGGCGTAAATGTGAAAATACTTTATTGACTTTGACATCTAAATTTAAGTCTTCATTCAAAAAGTTAGCCTTTCGTCTAAACTGCTCAAATCAAACAATCTCTAGTTGTTAATGGTTTGAAATAATGAGAAGCATCAACGTCTTTTTTGTATGTTTTTCAACTTTCGAAATTCGAAGAAACAAATTATCGTTAGCGCTCTATCAAATTCAAGTATCTTTTTTGATTGCCACTTTTTTCAAAGAAGAGAACAAACCCAACAAGACTGTGGAGCAGTAATAACATTCTGGAGCGGTTTTATGGAGCAGTAATAACATTAAAAAATTAAATGTAACAAAATAAAATTAAATTTTTTTTTCTAAAAATTGAAATTTTTTAATGACAATCATCCCCCCACACGCCATACTAAGTACAAAAGAATAGATTTCGCTCCTTGCAACAAATCAATTATGGCAAATAAGCTTCTTTCAACCAATTTGGAACGATTTCTAAGACGGATTAAATCTCGCTTACGCGTTAATAGCGCGAAATATATCGCCCGTTAATTGTCCCGAAGTGGCAATCTTCAAACCCCCTTAACTTTATGAAAAATGATCACAGGTGAAATATCTTTTCAAATATGAGCTCACGACAACAATAGCTTTGGAATGATATTTAAAAATTCCGACAAAAATGGCTAGTTAAAAAGTCGAAATTTGTCTGAAGAAAAAAAACTCACCCCGAGCACAAATATTCCGTTACTTTCGTATCGAAAGTCGGAACAAAAATAAAGTCAGCTCGACAGTAGAACACTGACCGTGAGCTGAATTCGCTGAAAAAATAAAACCACGCGGCGTAAATGTGAAAATACTTTATTGACTTTGACATCTAAATTTAAGTCTTCATTCAAAAAGTTAGCCTTTCGTCTAAACTGCTCAAATCAAACAATCTCTAGTTGTTAATGGTTTGAAATAATGAGAAGCATCAACGTCTTTTTTGTATGTTTTTCAACTTTCGAAATTCGAAGAAACAAATTATCGTTAGCGCTCTATCAAATTCAAGTATCTTTTTTGATTGCCACTTTTTTCAAAGAAGAGAACAAACCCAACAAGACTGTGGAGCAGTAATAACATTCTGGAGCGGTTTTATGGAGCAGTAATAACATTAAAAAATTAAATGTAACAAAAAAAAATTAAATTTTTTTTTCTAAAAATTGAAATTTTTTAATGACAATCATCCCCCCACACGCCATACTAAGTACAAAAGAATAGATTTCGCTCCTTGCAACAAATCAATTATGGCAAATAAGCTTCTTTCAACCAATTTGGAACGATTTCTAAGACGGATTAAATCTCGCTTACGCGTTAATAGCGCGAAATATATCGCCCGTTAATTGTCCCGAAGTGGCAATCTTCAAACCCCCTTAACTTTATGAAAAATGATCACAGGTGAAATATCTTTTCAAATATGAGCTCAGGACAACAATAGCTTTGGAATGATATTTAAAAATTCCGACAAAAATGGCTAGTTAAAAAGTCGAAATTTGTCTGAAAAAAAAACTCACCCCAAGCACAAATATTCCGTTACTTTTGTATCGAAAGTCGGAACAAAAATAAAGTCAGCTCGACAGTAGAACACTGACCGTGAGCTGAATTCGCTGAAAAAATAAAACCACGCGGCGTAAATGTGAAAATACTTTATTGACTTTGACATCTAAATTTAAGTCTTCATTCAAAAAGTTAGCCTTTCGTCTAAACTGCTCAAATCAAACAATCTCTAGTTGTTAATGGTTTGAAATAATGAGAAGCATCAACGTCTTTTTTGTATGTTTTTCAACTTTCGAAATTCGAAGAAACAAATTATCGTTAGCGCTCTATCAAATTCAAGTATCTTTTTTGATTGCCACTTTTTTCAAAGAAAAGAACAAACCCAACAAGACTGTGGAGCAGTAATAACATTCTGGAGCGGTTTTATGGAGCAGTAATAACATTAAAAAATTAAATGTAACAAAATAAAATTAAATTTTTTTTTTCTAAAAATTGAAATTTTTTAATGACAATCATCCCCCACACGCCATACTAAGTACAAAAGAATAGATTTCGCTCCTTGCAACAAATCAATTATGGCAAATAAGCTTCTTTCAACCAATTTGGAACGATTTCCAGGACGGATTAAATCTCGCTTACGCGTTAATAGCGCGAAATATATCGCCCGTTAATTGTCCCGAAGTGGCAATCTTCAAACCCCCTTAACTTTATGAAAAATGATCACAGGTGAAATATCTTTTCAAATATGAGCTCACGACAACAATAGCTTTGGAATGATATTTAAAAATTCCGACAAAAATGGCTAGTTAAAAAGTCGAAATTTGTCTGAAGAAAAAAAACTCACCCCGAGCACAAATATTCCGTTACTTTCGTATCGAAAGTCGGAACAAAAATAAAGTCAGCTCGACAGTAGAACACTGACCGTGAGCTGAATTCGCTGAAAAAATAAAACCACGCGGCGTAAATGTGAAAATACTTTATTGACTTTGACATCTAAATTTAAGTCTTCATTCAAAAAGTTAGCCTTTCGTCTAAACTGCTCAAATCAAACAATCTCTAGTTGTTAATGGTTTGAAATAATGAGAAGCATCAACGTCTTTTTTGTATGTTTTTCAACTTTCGAAATTCGACGAAACAAATTATCGTTAGCGCTCTATCAAATTCAAGTATCTTTTTTGATTGCCACTTCTTTCAAAGAAGAGAACAAACCCAACAAGACTGTGGAGCAGTAAAAACATTCTGGAGCGGTCTTATGGAGCAGTAATAACATTAAAAAATTAAATGTAACAAAATAAAATTAAATTTTTTTTTCTAAAAATTGAAATTTTTTAATGACAATCATCCCCCCACACGCCATACTAAGTACAAAAGAATAGATTTCGCTCCTTGCAACAAATCAATTATGGCAAATAAGCTTCTTTCAACCAATTTGGAACGATTTCTAAGACGGATTAAATCTCGCTTACGCGTTAATAGCGCGAAATATATCGCCCGTTAATTGTCCCGAAGTGGCAATCTTCAAACCCCCTTAACTTTATGAAAAATGATCACAGGTGAAATATCTTTTCAAATATGAGCTCACGACAACAATAGCTTTGGAATGATATTTAAAAATTCCGACAAAAATGGCTAGTTAAAAAGTCGAAATTTGTCTGAAGAAAAAAAACTCACCCCGAGCACAAATATTCCGTTACTTTCGTATCGAAAGTCGGAACAAAAATAAAATCAGCTCGACAGTAGAACACTGACCGTGAGCTGAATTCGCTGAAAAAATAAAACCACGCGGCGTAAATGTGAAAATACTTTATTGACTTTGACATCTAAATTTAAGTCTTCATTCAAAAAGTTAGCCTTTCGTCTAAACTGCTCAAATCAAACAATCTCTAGTTGTTAATGGTTTGAAATAATGAGAAGCATCAACGTCTTTTTTGTATGTTTTTCAACTTTCGAAATTCGAAGAAACAAATTATCGTTAGCGCTCTATCAAATTCAAGTATCTTTTTTGATTGCCACTTTTTTCAAAGAAGAGAACAAACCCAACAAGACTGTGGAGCAGTAATAACATTCTGGAGCGGTTTTATGGAGCAGTAATAACATTAAAAAATTAAATGTAACAAAATAAAATTAAATTTTTTTTTCTAAAAATTGAAATTTTTTAATGACAATCATCCCCCCACACGCCATACTAAGTACAAAAGAATAGATTTCGCTCCTTGCAACAAATCAATTATGGCAAATAAGCTTCTTTCAACCAATTTGGAACGATTTCTAAGACGGATTAAATCTCGCTTACGCGTTAATAGCGCGAAATATATCGCCCGTTAATTGTCCCGAAGTGGCAATCTTCAAACCCCCTTAACTTTATGAAAAATGATCACAGGTGAAATATCTTTTCAAATATGAGCTCACGACAACAATAGCTTTGGAATGATATTTAAAAATTCCGACAAAAATGGCTAGTTAAAAAGTCGAAATTTGTCTGAAGAAAAAAAACTCACCCCGAGCACAAATATTCCGTTACTTTCGTATCGAAAGTTGGAACAAAAATAAAGTCAGCTCGACAGTAGAACACTGACCGTGAGCTGAATTCGCTGAAAAAATAAAACCACGCGGCGTAAATGTGAAAATACTTTATTGACTTTGACATCTAAATTTAAGTCTTCATTCAAAAAGTTAGCCTTTCGTCTAAACTGCTCAAATCAAACAATCTCTAGTTGTTAATGGTTTGAAATAATGAGAAGCATCAACGTCTTTTTTGTATGTTTTTCAACTTTCGAAATTCGACGAAACAAATTATCGTTAGCGCTCTATCAAATTCAAGTATCTTTTTTGATTGCCACTTCTTTCAAAGAAGAGAACAAACCCAACAAGACTGTGGAGCAGTAAAAACATTCTGGAGCGGTCTTATGGAGCAGTAATAACATTAAAAAATTAAATGTAACAAAATAAAATTAAACTTTTTTTTCTAAAAATTGAAATTTTTTAATGACAATCATCCCCCCGCACGCCATACTAAGTACAAAAGAATAGATTTCGCTCCTTGCAACAAATCAATTATGGCAAATAAGCTTCTTTCAACCAATTTGGAACGATTTCTAAGACGGATTAAATCTCGCTTACGCTTTAATAGCGCGAAATATATCGCCCGTTAATTGTCCCGAATTGGCAATCTTCAAACCCCCATAACTTTATGAAAAATTATCACAGGTGAAATATCTTTTCAAATTTGAGCTCAGGACAACAATACCTTTGGAATGAGATTAAAAACATCCGTCAAAAATGGCTATGTAAAAGTCGAAATTTATCTGAAGAAAAAACCCACCCTGAGCACAAATATTTCGTTACTTTCGTATCGAAAGTCGGCACAATTTTTTCGTATCGAAAGTCGGAACAATAAGAGAACACTAGGAAGACAACCAATAAGAGAACACTCGAAAGTGAACCAATAAGAGAACACTCAGAAGAGAACCAATAGGAACATTTTTTTTTATTCCACTGAAAATTCTGAAAATTCTAGTCCAATTTTGAAACCAGAGATAATTTACGTGTTTTTCTCGCCATATTCAGTTTCCCGATAAGAGAGAATAAGTAAAACTCCAATTAACGAATGAATTTGAATTAAACTTCGAAAGTAATCAAAACTCAAGCAGCGAAACATAACATTTCAGCACGAACATATTCCTTTAAAAATACACTATCTAAATAAAGATCTTCATTTCAATTATTGACGCATAATAAGGAACACCAATTCACGTTATTTACTCAAGCATGCGTATTTAAGTTTTTGAATTTCTCCTGTGCAAAAACAGAAACACCAGAAATTGATACTTCAGCGTTAACCTCTCACACCAAACACTCTTTTACTAGCTCTTTCTTCAAAATTGTTTTTATACAGTTCAAATCAACACTAAATTCACTGCTGTAATATGAAACATATCTTAAATTAGCTTCAATTATATTTCAAGTAGAAAAAAAACAAGTTTTCAAAGCCTAAATAACCAATTTATGACGGTCCATTTTTGATAGTACCACTGTGAAAACTAATTGATAAAACACATATGTAGTATGATGAGCTTTTTTCCTATCAATTTTGACAGTTGAAAAAAATCGTAGAGGGTAAAAAAAACGTGGAAACGAAAGTATAAAAATACCCAAATCCAAAGTTCCTCCCGAATCCTAATTCGGACCAAATCAAATAACAAGAAAGGTAACGATTGTTTTTCAATTGACCTCTTAGAATGCAATTTTAAAGCCCTATTGCTCGTGATTCGGATTCTAAAAATTTCAAAAACATGGTCTCAGTGTTAGAAAAATTGGTCGGAAAACCTGGTCTGAGTTTTAAAAATCATATATTTTTTATTTTTGTGTAATGTAGTAGAAACATTCTGTGCTATCCTTGTTTAGCATTAAGATTTATTGATTTTAAGAAAAGAGGGAGGTCAAAAAATGTACGTCAAAATCCGATTCGAACATTTTACTCTGGTCTGAGTTACAAAAATCATATTTATTGATTTTCTTTTTTTGTTGTTTCGACAGAATTGCCGAAACATTGTACTATCCTTGTTCAGCATTAAGATTTATTCAATTTAAGAAAGGTGGGAGGTCAACAAATAAATGTCAAAATCAGATTTGAATATTTATTTCTTTTTACAACTCCAAAGCGTCGCCAGAATAGTTAAAATCGCGCATGGTAATATCATTATGCGCGGGTAACATCACATGATACCGAAAGATTTTGCAGCACTCTGAAGCAAAATTGGGCGAGTGTCAGAAAAATTAGATGGAAAACGTGCAAAAAAAGTTAGTTTATTAGTTATTTAAGAAGAAAATCAAAGCGTTCTGTAACTAATTTTTTAATAAAAGATTTCGGTGGTAGATCAGTTAACCGAGGTATCAGCAACCCGAAAACGGGCAGACCAAATCAAATAACCAAAAATGATATTACCTGATCAGCAAACCAATAATTGTGAAAAAAAGGCGTTCAGTACGCCGAAAATGTAATTATCAGTAACAAAGTAACGTTTTTCATTTGTTTAACTTGCCAGGAATTATGGGCAACATTCTTGAGGCGTTTATTCAAAGCTGAGTTATTACCTAACATGAAGCAATCGATTACTTAAATACTCAGTAATAGATACGTAATTGTTTTATACTTCGATTTACTGATATGGTAATTTACTGATATATCGATTTACTGCACGCACACCCATTATTTTACATTGAGTTCCTCACATTTTCACTCAATGCAATTTACCATTAAACAACGTGTGTGGATTATTTTAACTCTCGTCAACATGCAACGAACAGATGAGATGATTCGTCAATTTACTCCAAATTCCCATCGTTCTCCGCCGAAAAGCGTGATGGGAAACACTTACAAAGAGTGCAGTGAAAAAACACGTTCCATGACTGTGGCACTAATGGTCGGCGCAACGAATACCTTTGAATGCTAGATTTGAGTGTGAACTATCATTAAAATTGGTCAAGAGGAATATTTATGCTTGGTGTGGTTTTTTTATTCAGTCATTTTTCGGCAACCGAAATAATAGTTTTTAACAAAAAATTGTAGCTTAATGAAAATATTGACTTCCAAAGTTCAAAAATAAAAAGATATTTTACCTCCAATTACTTTTTACAAAATTCTAGGAGCTTGAAAGTTGTCAATTTGGCCATGTTCTGGACTAAATTATGCGCGCTCTGAAGAATTTATTAATAATGCCACAATGCATGAGTGGCGAATTATCTCTAGCTTCATACGAACAGTCTTGTTTCAGTTGAGACCTTTTTTGGCACACCCTAAATTGCTGTCTCTTAGAAATTACAATGACTTCAATATAGCCAGCAGGCAGTAAGAAAAGTGTCAATGAACGCAGAGAAAGGCTTTACGGCCCTAAAGCTCTTTGAACTTAATGAACAATTCGAGAACACTGCAGCAATATGTAAACTTCAACTCAATTTGAGAACACTGCAGCAATATGTAAATTTTTGGAAAACCTGAAACTTAAATCCACTTTCGAAACTAGAAGTTGATCACGTTTTTCGTGACTTTTACACTTTTGCCGTCTCATAGTAGAATTTACCTTCCTTTCAAAAAAGGAAAAAACTGAACTTAAAAAGAAATCAAAGTCAAACTTTATAACTGCACTCTTCTCTGTCTTTAGTATCAGGCAGAGCTTTCAAAACTCATCGCTGAGCTCTGTAAACACCCTAATGCTCTCCGTTACTCACCTTCAGTTGAGAATAATGAAAGAAACACTGTAAATTGAGTTAAAGTACAATTTAAAAAGATTTGGATGATACATGCCGATCATGTGAAACTAAAACTAATAAGGAAAGTTTAGTGAGCATACTAGAATGAGTTTGAACACTATAAAACATGAACTTCCACTCCGTGCATCAAACATTTTTTCACTTTTTATCAAACTGTTGCATCCGCATCAGGTCAACGTCTTCGAATAGATTAGTTCTCATCATGATGTCCACAAACTCGTTCTGCTCAATCAGACCATTTCCATTCGCATCTGCCATTTCCATCATCTGCCTAAGGTCTTTCTCGTTCAAGATCAAATCAACATCGTGGCACAGCTTCTTCAAATCGTCGATGTCGAACCCGCCCTTCTCCTGCACAAAATTAATTATTGCCAAGCTAAATAGTGGTAACTAACATAATATACCAAGTTTTGACACACTTAGAGCGCAAAAACTGGAATAGAACTATGATGCGTACCTTAGTAGCGTATTGCCTTGAAAGTTCTCGTCTAAATTCAGCAATAAATAATAAGTCTCTTACCTTTGCAGCTCTTCTTTCAATTTGATTTCAATCTTTGTAACGTCAAATTCTGATTTTAGGGAGTAAAATTGTAACACAGAGGCGAAGAAGCCGAGTTTCGCACCACTTCCGATACATAACAAGAAAAAAGAGAAAAAAAAATCCGAAAATGTCGAAAAAAAACTATACCTATCAAAATGAATACAGCTAGTTTTGAAACAAAAACATACCAACAATAGAATGTGAAATAAGCATCGGACGACAATTTACCCAGTGGCAGCAAAACCGAAAATACCTTACCCCTCACCCTAACACAAACAGTCAAAAAACTTTTTTTCTCGTCGAAATAAAACAATATGAGGCCACTAAGCCGATATAATATAGACCGAAACCTATAAGCCCAAAAAATGAAAATAAAAAAAGCCGAAACTTTATTAGACTAATAAGAAGTTATTAAGTTCCCCTCGCCCTCAAAACGCACATACAAACTAGTTTTGCTCACCGAAAGACGCATTACAAGGCAAATAAGCCGATATCATATAAGCCAAAACCTATCAAGCCGAAAAAAGGAAAAAACAAAAAAGCCGAAAAAAAAATAATTTCATGAAAAAATTGAACTACATTTTTTCAGCATTTTCTGCGACCAAAGGTGAGCATTAAAAAATGTTTCCGTTGAAACATCTTCAAAATTAGGTCACTAAGCCAATAAAAAATAAACTGAAATTATTTGGTTAGATAGAAGCTTTCAAGCGAAAAAAAATGCAATACCCTTGCTTATTGCAAGGGTAATTATCGCAAACACCATGAACTAAATTGATAGGAAGTCATTACTGAAGACAACAGAAATAAAAACTAACCTTCAAGTCGAATAGTTTCCAGTTTTGGTTCAATTCTTCGTAAACTTCGATACTGTCAGACTGGCGTGCGATTATAATGTCCAGAAAATCGTGAAATGTAGCAGTGTTGGGAACTTTGTTTTCCAAATCTTTCACGAGGCCTTCAACTTCGGCAGCGTCTATTTGGAATCCCAGTCCTCTGAGAGCCCTTCGTAAGTCCCTTGGTCCAATAGCCCCACGCGAAGCTCGGTCCATCGTGTCAAAAACGAACTTCAGCTCTCTCACTTCCGATGGCGTCAAATACTCCAATACATGTGATGGAACTTTAATGCCCATTATATCTTTCTCATGTATTTTGTTCTCTGACAGAATTGCTTTTAGCGTGTCTACACGAGTTGGCGGCGGTTTAACTTCTACATATGGAGGGATGGGATTCGGGTCTAGTCTAACCTTCTTTTCCCCTCCTCCAGACTTCTTTGCACTGTCTGCTTTCGCTTTCTTCTTACCTTTAGTTCCTTTCTTACCAGGCATTATTCAAGATTTAAGAGCTGAGCTGTTTTACAAAGAGAATAAAATGAAGCGTACACAAAACAAATTATGAAACAGCATAAGCCAAAATCAATGGTTTGAGGCTAAACATTGAAGCACATTCTAATACTGTGCGTGATTGAAAATACAGAAAATAAATGTGATTTTTGTTTTTCTTTTTTACTTCTCAATATGATAAGTCGATTTCAATCCTGTTGCTAAAAAAAATGACCTCAATTGAAATATTTGGCGACTTTTAGGTAACTTGAATTAATGTTATTCGATTGAAATTTAATTTGGAAAACTGATACGAATTCATAAGTGAAAAAATATTCACCTGCAACTATTTTTCCCAATTTTGTGACGTTTAAAATCATGAAAATTGGCAATTTGAACTAATGATTTTATTGATATGAAATTAGATGTACTAGCTGCTCATTAATGCGTAAAGCAGTTAGTAAATTTTACATTTAAAGCTCAACCCGAATTGAGCCAAGCTGATTTTTCAAGGCCCGAATTGCAACAACCAATAGTATATCTTAGAAAAATTCTGGTTAACAGAACGGTGCTTCCAACAGACTAGCGAACATGAAAGTTGCTTCTACACACAAATATGGAAAAAACAACGAAATAAATGCAACTGTAAAAAAAAAGACGCGGGAATCCACAACGCTCCTGATTTCCAAATTTGAACGATAGAAATAATTTTGACTTCTAATAGACAAATCTCCAAAACTACTGAGTTTCAGACCTCCGTAAGCAAACCCTTAAAATTGCCGACAGCATACAACTGCGCTTTCCATATTCAAAGCATGAAAAAATTTCAACTGCAAAATCATAAATGGGATTCATAATACAGCGTAATTATTTTTAAAAAAAAAACCTTTTTTCTTAATTTAACAAAAAGTTTAATGAAAAAACTTGGGAGATAATATAGGGATGAGAGGCCAAATATGCATTTGCTTTTAGTAACCTGATATAACCCCACCAAAGGGACGACACTTTCAATTTTTGAAAAGTATTTATTTCGATTTTAACTCTTTTGAAAATTTTCACAAAAGATAAACACGTCATATCTGAAAAAGGCAAAAGGCTTTGAGCAGTCATAATTGTAGTCCAGACAAACAACCTGAAAAAACCTTGAGAGCGCCTCGCTATAGTGTTGATTATTTCGAATTTGGAAATTAGGACTAAGAAAAATAGGACAAAAAAATTCTTCAGCATTGCAGTATACGATCTAGCTTAAACGTGCACAAATTCTTTCTTTAAACATGCAAAAATATTACGTTGAAAAAGTTTAAGCATGGCGAGATAGTAAATTCCGCATTTAAATATATAAATAGTGTGTAACGCACCTCCGGAGCTTCGAATTTTTGAAAACTCATAAAAAAATACGCATATAATGAAAAACGATCGGTTAAAAATTGCAAATTTTCTTTTCTATTAGTTTCTTTAATTCACATTTTGAAAAACCATTAAATTTTATGAAGTTTTTCATTTCTAATTTCTTTTTTAAATTTTAAAATAACATAAAAATGTCAGATCTTGGAAGCTAAAAGCATTTTAGCAGTCACATTTGGACGCAAAACTTGCAACTCCAGAGAGTACTCTCACAGTACCCTACTACATGGTTATGAATTTCAAATTTTGAGAAAAAACTGAAAAGCCATAAAAGAGCCACATCTCGAAAACTACAAAGATTTGAGCAGTCATATGAGGTGTAGATACTCGCAACCCCATTGAGCACTCTGAAAGCCCCGAATAAAGGGTTGGGACATTCAAATTTTAAAGAAAAAATATCACATTTAAGTTTTCTGAAAACTTTTTTAAAATTGCAAAAATTCCTATCTCGAAAACTACGAATAATTTAGCAGTCATATTTGGAGGCAAGATTTGCAACCACTGAGAATACTTCGACAGCCACCAACTCAAGAGTTGGGAATTTCAAAATTTGAAAAAACATTGAAAATAAATTTTCTGAAAACTTTTTAAGAAATAACAAAAAACGTCATATTTCGTGGACTACAAAGATTTGAGCAGTCATAATTAGAAGTGAGATTCGCAAACCTGATAGTATTCTGATAGCTCTCGAATGGTGTTGGAAATTTCAAAATTAAAAAAAATAAATTGAAGTATCCTGAAAGTTTTTTTGAAAAACTACAACAAGCGTCATATCTCGAAAACTAAAAGCATTTTAGCAGTCAATTTTGGACGCAAGGTTTGGATCTTAAATTTCTTGAAAGTACCCTCCCAGTACCCAACTGCAAGAAAAGGAATTTCAAATTTTGAGAAAAAAATTGAAAAACCATAAAAACGTCACATCTCGACAATTACAAAGACTTGAGCAGTCATATGAGGCGTAGATACTCGCAACCCCATTCAGCACTCAGACAGCCCCAAATAAAGGGTTGGGACATTCAAAATTTGAAGAAAAAATGTCAAATTTAAATTTTCTGAAAACTTTTAAAATCGCGAAAAATTCATATCTCGGAAACTATAAATAATTTAGCAGCCATATTTGAAGGCAAGATTTGCAACCACTGAGAATACTTTTACAGCCACCAACTAAATAGTTGGAAATTTTAAAATTTGAAATTAAATTTTCTGAATTTTTTTAAAGAAATATTAAATACGTCATATGTCGCGAACTACAAAGATTTGAGCATTCATAATTGGAAGTGAGATTCGCAAACCCGATAGTATTCTCATAGCTCTCAGATAGTGTTGGAAATTTTAAAATTAAAAAATATATATTTAAGTATCCTGAAATTTTTTTTGAAAAACTACAACAAACGTCATATCTCGAAAACTAAGAGCATTTTAGCAGTCGATTTTAAACGCAAGGTTTGGAGCTTAAAATTCTTGAAAATACCCTCATGGTACCCAACTACAAGACAAGGAACTTCAAATTTTGAGAAAAAAACTGAAAAACCAATTTTTTTCCAAGTTCTTTGAAAAGTTTTAAAATTTCATGAAAAAAAACGTCACATATTGCAAACTAAAAGCATTTGAGCAGTCGCATTCAGACGCCAACAATGCAACTCTTGAGTTTACTCTCACTATACCCAACTACAGGGTTAGGAATTCCAAAACTTGAGAAAAAAACTGAAAAACCATATAATAGATAGTAGATAATAGATTGCAGTTTTTCATCAAGTTATCCTTATCTATGAAATTGTAGAAATTCATAATAAACAAATTCTTTTGTTACACATACAAAAAAATACGTTGAAAAAGCTTAAACATTGCGAGATAGTGAAGTTCGCATTTACATACATAGATTTTTGTGTAATTTTTAAAGATAAGTTTAATGGAAATCTTCTATAAGAGAAACACAAATAAACTTCGTATCTCCTTAACTAAAAATATTTGTGTACTCATATTTGGAGGCCCAATTTTCAAGCACTAGAATTATCCTGACAGCATCCCACTTTTGGGTTTCTAGTTTTAATCTTGGCAAAAAAAAACTGATTTTATGCTGGAAAATCAAAAAAATCTTAAGCATTGCAATATACGATATAGCTTAGCCGTGCACAAATTCTTTCGTTAAGCATGCAAACATAATACGTTGAAGAAGCTTAAATATGGGGAGGTAGTGAAGCCCGCATTTAAATATATGATAGATAGATAGATAAAAAGAAAGCAGATTTTCATTATAACGTCTTAATCTATGTAATCGCATAAATTCATAGCATGCAAATTTTTTCGTAAAACATGCTAAAATAATACGTTGAAAAAACTTAAACATGGCGAGAAAGTGAAGCCCGCATTTAAATATTTAATGTATTTTTAAGGAATTTTTAAATCTAAGTTTGATGAAAAATTTTGAAAAAAAATCACAAAAAAACTTCGTATCTCGTAAACTAACAATAAATCTGTATTCATATTTGGGGGCCCAATTTGCAAGCACAAAGTTAATTCTGACAGCATCCCACTTGTGGGTTTCTAGTTTCAATCCTGGCAACAAAAACCTGAATATAAGCTGCAAAATCAAAAAAATTCTTAAGCATTGCAATATACGATATAGCTTAAACATGCACGAATTCTTTCGTTAATCATGCAAAAATAATACGTTGAAAAAGCTTAAGCATGGCGAGATAGTGAAGCCCGCATTTAAATATATGATAGATTTAGATAGATAAATAATAATTGCAGTTTCTCATCATAACGTCTTAATCTATTTAATCGCACAAATTCATAACACGTAAATATATTCAGTCGATTTTGCTCCCAATGAAATCATAAATATTTGTAATGCCCAAGCCACTTTGAAAATCTATTTGCGACTGACCTGAGCTAATGATTTAACATTGTTTGCAAATAGCAAGGATGTTGGATTTTTATAGAACTCTGGTTAACATAGGGCCCAATATGCTACCATGAGGCAATCGATATTGAACCATTTCCGTCGAAGACATTTGCCCACTTATCCATAAAATCTGTTGCCTGTTGGTCAGATATGGGTCTGGGACAACAAGCCGACGAGACTTCAAGCCTCAAACACCTCAAATCATTATTTTTTCATCTGTAAAACGTTGCTTGTCAAACTCGTAGGCTATTTTACTCCATAATAAGCGTTGATTATGACAATGAATCACTTGGGATTGGCATCCGTTAAAAATATCAGCCGGTTTTTGAAATGCATAAATTATAAACAAGAAAATTACCTTCAACAGTGTTTTATTTTTCAACTTTCCTAAACATCATTTGGAGGCTTAATATTGATGAAAACGCTAATAAGTACCGAATAAAGATCATGAAATTGAGAAATTCTTCAAAAAAATTTCAAATTAATCATATTTAATGATTTAGAGAGAAAATTTTTGGCTTGAAGTCCCTAATTTTACGATTTGGCTTGAAGTCCCGTCGGCTTGATGTCCGGCACCCGTCAGATATGACTCAAATAGTAACACATAATGGCGCAGCCTAGCTCTGCACCACTTGAGGTACAACACAAACAAACGTCAAAAATTAAAATGTTGAAAAAAACTGTGTTAACAAAAATTTTCGTATGTGTAGATAAAACAAATAACTAGGGGCCCAAGCTAAAGATGGAAGGTATGCGTTTGATATTGAAAGAATTTGCTATACTGATGAGACACGAAACTGTGCTTTCAAAAATTGGATTTGGCCCAAAGCTTTATAAACCGTATCTTTTTCTCTACAGAAGAAGTGAGAAGAGTATAAAAATTTTAGAGATAATCAAATTTCCTAAAAATATAACATTTCTCGTACATAAATTTTCTTTTTCTTTCTTTTCTCTATTTTTTCTTTTTTTTTATTATGTTTTTTCTTCATTCTTATTTTCTTCTTAAATGTAATCAGAAGGTCAAAAGTATCATAGTAACCGAGGTTACAGTCATGAGTCCCTTCATCATGTATTCAAGTCAAAATCCTTGGAATTTTCTAGATATGGAAGTGATAATGATAAAAGAAGATGACAAGTGTTTAAATCCTTTTCAATTAAAATTGATACGGGTGTAACATTCGCCGGGAAGATACATATCGACGGATAACAAAACTAAGTCTTAAGACGACTGGCTAGCGTCTAAACAGAGCTTTGCATGTTTTTCGCCGTCTCTACCAAGCCAGTACTTTTCGGTGGTCTTTCTTACATCGGGTCGACAAAAACGTTACTGTTCTCCGGCTTCGACCAGAACGCTCAAATTAACTGAATTACATGCAGAAATAGTGAGCTCATGGCTGGGTCTCAGTATCCCCAGACCACGAGGTCACTCCTAAAAACAGGGCTACTACTTAATATATTACTATTGTTTTTGTTCAGTAGATAAAAATCATCATCTCCATCGAAGATGGATCAACCCTTTCCCCCCAACTCTTAGCACCTCATCCTTGTCAAAACTAATCCAAATATCAATTAAATTCAAGTCAGGACATGACAGGATGCTAAAAGTTCATATGAGTCAATAAAAGTTTTCCGTCCCGAGACCCTTCCGGATTCTTGAATCCGGTGAATCAAGCTCCTTAAGTTCGATTTCACGACAACACGGAAGGCTGGTTTCTTACCCTTCACCGTTGTTCGCAACGGCCTTGCAACTATTGTAGCAGCACAATAGTTGCAACTCGGAACGTTCTCTGTAATTCGTTGTCGTTTTCTTCAATTTCGACTTCTTCAATTTCGATAAAGTTGTTCTCGTCAGCGCAACTAATGTTGTTGTGTTTTTTCACTCGTTTTCTGTTAAAATGGCCGTTTCAGCGTTTCTCAGAAATGTGACGTCATCATTCGAATTTTTGAAATTTTAAAATACTAGAATATTCCAGCCCTCACCGTTTGGCTAAACGTTCCAATAACGCTCTTAGTTCTTAAAAACCACCAATCCGGAAGGCTTGCTGCTAAAATTCCGAATTCTGCAGAGATTGCATTTTTCACATTCTGGTCGAATGTCACATACTCCCCGGACAGTCCGGTCAATGTCCTCATTGAATCGCGCAATGTTCACAAAATGGTTACAGTGCCATCGAACAGAATTTACAAAATGCACGAAATTACTTTTATCCACGTCATATCAACTCACTGCAGAATACAAATGGCATCATACTACATCACTATAGCCTTCAAATTCTCTCATTAACCTGCACTCTGAGGATATGACTTAAGATAAAACATTTTTTCTGACTTCCAGTGTCAATGTCCCGATTAAAACTTCTTCTCTTATATTTAAAAGGTGTTGGCTTGCAGGACAGTCCTGCCAACCAACAAGCTAAAATTATCCTACTACGCTCCTTCCCTTCGGAAATCTTGCTTGTTTATTGTCCTGAATATTAAAACTAAGAAACTTTGTGGTTAGAAAGAACAATGCAAGAACCTCCCTCTTCAAGAGATTACTCAAGCCTTCCACGTCACCACAAAGTGATCAATCTTCCTAAGTGATTAAAAACAATCATGCAGGCTGGAATATTTAAATATACTCCTCCCTTAAGCCTTTCTAAATAAATAATAAGTGTCTCTAAAGCCACTTCTGTTAAAATCAAAATGCAAATTTATAAATGCAACAATTTCAAAACTCAACTAAATGTTTCAGTTTTCAATTGCAACTTGGTTGCTTGGTTTCTCACTTGAGTTTTTCACACACACAAAACAATTCTGAGTTTTGACTTTTCTTCATCATCCCTTTGTTCTCTTCTTTTTCGTCGTTTAGAAGTTCTAAAACTTCTAAATTCTTCTAATTTTCTTTCTTGCTGCCTCTTGTTTTCTCGACCATTCGTCAATGCTCCATTTCCTCCTCCTGTGACACTGACTCCGCACTTTCGGTTTCTGTGTCTTGTAGCACGTCATTGACTATCCTGACGCTGTTGGAAGCCGTCCTCCAACACTTCTGCTCTTCCACCCTCTGTTTACAGCAAGGTAGGGGATCCACGTTTGATTCTCTGTTTCTACAGAAGCTGTTGTGGAGACACAACGTCACGTTTCTCTCCAAATCTTCTTTCAGCATCTCTGCCTTCTCATTTCCACTACGCTCGCTCGTCCTGGAAATTCTTTTCACAGCGGTGGTCACTGCATTCCGATGGGTCACTAAAGCTCGCTTGAAAGCTCCTGCCCCAATGTCCAGCTGATATTCACTGTATACTCTGCCATGCTTCGACATATGCTTTTTCGCATACTCGTACAACCATGCAGTCATGTTAGCTCTGAACCATGGCATCAATCGTTTTCTTGCCCATATCTTCCTCACTTCCATCGGAATGTTTAGAACTTTGCACATTGTCTCAAAAAGATCTAAATCTTTTAGACAATCTAATTTCCGCAATTGTTCTCTCGTCGGTGCCTCCTGTCTATTATTTTCTCTCACATGAGCTTCCAGCCATCGTATTGCCATCATAACTCCCACTATCACTATTGTTACGGGCTGTGATGAATCTGGTAAACCCATGGAGAGCAGCTCTCCAGAGTCCCAGATCAACATCAGATTACTACGCTTGGGATACCACCAGGTCTGCAGCAAGCAGTGGCAAGGAAACTCATCATGCGTCAACATGATGCTCCTCCAATTACGTTTTCCCGAAGCTTCCAGCAATGGTTCCACTTCCATCATCACTCGGTGGATTTCATCATTCTCATCTACTGTATTGTAATCTGTGACAGTTGATCCTCCCTGTTTCTGTTTTTCGAAGTCACTGAAGTTCCCGCTCACATATCCCATGAACTTCTTTCCTAGTATTGACTCCAACTCTTCTTTGGTTCTCTCTGGAATTGCTGAGAACATCTTACATAGTAACTCGTAAGACTTTTCAGACATCCTCGCTAATCTCACACACTTCGGCACTGAGAAGGCTTGATCCACAATCGTTCTTGTACTCTTTACGTCCTCAGCTACGAAATGTACAGGATATCTGCTCTTGCACATTGGAGCCAACGTTGAGCCCACCAAATATCGTGCTCCTGATGGTCTACAATAAGTTTCGCTGTGTCTGATGTTCATCTCTCTTTCGATTGCTTCCCTCCATTTTCCTATATACTTCTGCTCAGTCTGCAGAACTCCTTGGAATACTTCTACGCTGATGGCTGTGACCATCTCATGTTTCTGTTCTAGATTCAATAGTGACTCTAAAGAACCAAACATGCTGTAGAACCCTAGTGCTGTCACTAGATTTACATCGGTTCCTCCATGGCAATCTGCTATCAGTTCCGTTTCCGTTCTTGCTTTCATCACTACATTTCCAAACAATACTGTCAAATGCTTGTGTTGTTTCTCCAGGGTTTTCACACAGTCTAGACTTCCACAAACGTGACCCTCTAGTCCACAGACTTCCGCCAGACAGCTACCAGGTTTGACCCAGTCTTCTGGTCCCCAGCCAGGCAACTCCACTTTATCTTCTCCGTTGCTCTTAGAGGCTGTTATCATCACATTATATATGATGTTGAGGTCACGCAGGTTACAGTCTGCATTCAGTTCCCTCTGTATGTTGTGTCGCCCGTAATATTGAGTCAGCGTTGGGACTAGGACACCATGATGGTCTCATCAATTCCCACACTGCCATCAAGCTCGTTCTCAGTAATTCATCTGAGAATCCCAACCCAAACTCCACTCTCTTGTCGGATTTTGGTACTGAAGGTGCAGTCACCTCTTCTTCCAAGATCAGTCCCAATTTGGCCTGTGAATTGTTGACGCTTTTAATCGTTACAATTCTGGACGTCCAGAATCTTAGTAACACCGCCTGCTCATAATCAAAGAAGCAATCACGTATGTCTTCACTCAGGAAAGGATTGTATGCTATCCCTAAGATCCCAGATACATAGCTATATGACTTCTTCTTGATCGGTCCACAGTATTCACTGGATTTCGGCAATGCTCCCATAGATTCTTTAGTGAGTCTCAACTACTTGTTTGAGAATCTCCTGATCTCGTCTATCTTTTTCATGGGTTCCAATTCTTCAGGTTCTTTCATGTTCACCCTCATCGGTTTACTTTGCTGCATCTCCAGCATTGCTAGTAAGAACAAGGCTTTCGTTCGCTCATCGCCTTCCTTCAACATTTTAACACAAGTGTTTAATGCAGGTACTGAAATCTGCTCTATCAGGAATCGAATGAAACAGAGAGCGTCTCTCCGCTTCGCACACGCTACTGCTGCTCCCTCCTGGACTATCAGATCCCTCAGATTCGTCATAAGGAAAACCTTTTCTTCTTTTGATCTCTTTCTTTCTTCTGAATCATATTCTTCGCGAGTCAGTCCCATCATACACCAGGCGAACCTGAGTTGTAACTCTGTCCTTACGTAAGGTACTGCCACGAGAGCATGTATTCTTGGCGTAGTCCTCATTTCTTCCTCGAAATACCTTAATACTACTGCTTTCCATGGAAGGCTCACCAACTGCTCTATCGTTTCTGCCTGTATGTCAGACGAAGCTAAATTCCCGTACGCCTTCTGCTTGGTCCATCGATTCATCCAAGTTGAAGTTATCCATTCTTTTCTTTCAAGTTTGATTCGGTTTTGATTCCAAGATTTTGACTCAAGTGAGTAATTAAATGATCAATCAGGATCTAGAAAAGAAGTCACAAATATCACACTTGTCTGTTTCACCTTAACATATATCGTTAAAATTTGCTTAAAAACAGTTCAGATAAAAAGATATTTGTCCTAAAATTTATTAAAATCAATTGGTTTCTAAAATTTTGGAATTCGACCTAAGATTGGACAGTCCAAACTTTGGATCTATTCCCAAGATCGTCATTTAGTTGTTCATGGTCACTAACCCCTACTTACCCATGATCTTAATAACCTAACACATAACATAACATAACATAACACATCTTACATACAACTTAGTCTTTGGCCTAACACTCTCTCGCACATCACTCAGCCTATACTTAAGTAATATTTCTTATGTAGATATACTTGTATGTTCGTATCAGGAATATCACGTGTACAAGCGCGTACAATTCCCGAGGATGCAGTCTTCCTCTATTTGGATCGTACACTGGAAGCGAGAGCTCCTTCACGTCCATTTCCACAAGGAAGTCCCTCAGCCTCGTCAAAGACAAGACTAGGTTTTCTGGGTCCACGTGCTGCTTTTCTGTCGCCCTCGTTTCCAAGAAGCATAAGTACTCTCCCGGTATCTGCGACACCACCGGAGGTAAGGCTGCTACGCCCCCTATCCCTGGTCTCTGCTTCCAAAGGAATTCCACGTTTTTATATTCCCTCTTAAAATCTGCCGCTAGCGCCGTCCTAAAACTCATGTCTGCGGTGATTGCTATCGCACATGTTCTGTTTGTGAGTATGAAATCACTGTCTGTTAGTATTATGTTACTAGAATATTCATTTGGTAAATTAAAATATGACTCAACTACCCTGCCTATATCAGGTTTCTTAGGTTCTTCGCCTGTTTCTGCTTCTAAGTCTCCTGTTTCTCTTGCTATTCTTAATTTTTTTATTATCAAGTTTTCAGTGTGGGTAAGTCCTACCCCCACTCCCCGGACAAAAATATCCATCAGCGTCCCCGTCGATCGCATACCGGGTATTAAGTCAAGGTTAGAAGCTGGAATGAGAAGTTGTCCTTCCTGGGCAGCCCAGGAAGGATCATCTCGTTCGGTCTTAATGTATTTCGCGCTTTCACGATCTACGTCTTGAATCGTAACGCTGGTCTCTTTAGGGTCTGATTTCATTTCGTTCAGCCACTCTAAGACACGCAGGTTCGTCTGGTCTTGTTCATATGACTGCTGTTGCTCATCGTCAAATTCTACCTCGGGTTTCGACCAGTCGTCAACCCACTCATCGTTATGATCATCGACTATGTCAATGTCTTGTGACACAGTTATTTCTTCTAAACCCACTACTTCCTCCACTATTTTCTTTAGATCTATCCTATCCACTACAAAGTCGTCACCGTAAGGATTGTATTTCTTTCTTGGTCTCGTCCCGTCCTTCTGACGAGTCTGCATCGTGAACGGAAGGTCCGGTTCGAAGTTCTTGGGAACCTCTGTCTGTTCGGGATCCTGCCAATCTTCCTCTGCGTAGGGTAAGGTTTCATCGTCCGCTTCGATCTGTTCGTTTGGATCCAGGTCCAATGGTGTATCCGTACCTTCCTCTACGACTTCGTTTCCATCGTTCTTCTCCCTGGTGCCTTTTTCATTGACCTCACAAGCAGGATCCATCATTAGATAATCCCCTTCTTCCATGTCTGCAGGTATACACCAGTCTTCTGTCGATGGATTGTGTGGCTTGATGTTCTCGTAGTGGGCGGCTCGGCCAGTACTCAGTCTATAAAAGCGTCCCTGTTGGTGCACCTCTGTAATCATGAAGGGTCCCCTCCACTTCTTCAGAAGCTTCTTTGTCCCTTTCGGTGGTATAACGTTCTGAAATACCCATACGTAGTCTCCCACCGAGTAAGCCTTTGCACCAGCTGCTTTCTTGTCGAATCTTTTCCTCTGCCTTGCCTGTGCCTGCTGAGTGTTTCGTCTACACAAGTCGTTCAACTCCTGTTGGCGTCTGATCACATCCCTCACGTAGACCTGTGGGGACATTTTCTTTCCCTCATATTCTGGGTAGAAGAAGGTTAAGGGTAAAGACTTTTCGTGTCCAGTTAGCATCATGTGTGGACTGACTCCAGTGGTGGAGTGTTGCGTGCTATTATAAGCTCCCTTCACCTGCGGAAGGTATCTGTCCCAATCGGTCATGTACCTGGAACAATATACCCTCAGCATCGACACTAACGTCCTATTCTGTCTTTCCACTAAGCCATTCGTCTGAGGGTGGTATGTCGTGGAGTGAGCCTGAGCGACTTGTGACCTTCTCATAAGCTCTTTCGTAAGCTCGCCTACGAAAGCCGTTCCATTGTCCGATTGAAACGTCATTGGACAACCATGTCTTGCTATCCACGTTTTGATCAGGTGGTCGCATGTCTCTTCCGCCGAGGCAGTGATGCAGGGCACGGCCTCTGCATACTTCGTGAAGTGATCTATCATGACCAAGACTTGGTTGTAACCGCTGTCTGTCATGCATATCTTCTGGTGATCTATCTGCACCACCTCGTTGAATTCAGACGACTCAATTGATTGTAAAGGAAATCGCAACTTCCTAGGATCCTTGACCTGTTGGCATGACAGACATGCTGTCACCCATTTCTCGCATGCCTTTTTCATCCCGGGCCACTCAAAGCGCTTCAGGATCCTCTGATACACTTTGTCGATCCCTTGATGGCCCATCTGATCATGCGACCTGAATAATAGTTCTGTCTGATAGAGTTGCGGCAACACTATCGCGTTATATTTGTATAAGACCTTGTCTTCTTCTCTTCTCCTGCAAGCCACGATCCCGTCCTTGTTCAGATATAATCTCCCCTCCTTCTGCATGAAGTATTGTCTCAGGATCCTATAGCTGTCTTCTTCCAGGTCACCTTTGTCAGGTGCACCGTTTTCTATCCACCTTTTTAGGTTGCTTGTCATGCGATCATTTCTCTGCGCCCTTAGAAGGTCCGAGAGTCTGTATCTCGCCTTCAAGTACGTCTTCATGACTCTCATCTGACTATTCAGCTCGTTGGGCTGATGTGTGTCTTCTTCCATCTTAACGCACCAAATCTTCGCCAACGGTTGTGTTTCTTGCTGAAACGGTTGAAGATCAGTCCTGACTACCTCTTTCTGCGGCAACAGGCTTATCGAACGTTTCGATACCGCTATCGTTTCTAAGTCATCCGCTGCGTTGTCAAAGACTCTTTCGCTTGGTATTAGGTAGCGATCACTGTCAGGATCCTGGTACACTTCTCTGTCCAGGTCCTTTGCCCGAGTTTCCACTAGTAGCGTGTGTATCGCTAGTTCTGACAGTTCCGATCCCGAGGTCGAATTCCTGTCGGAATAGGTATCCATTCCTGAGTTTCGGGATTCATCATCCGTCGAAGGTGTTGTGCTGGAGACTGCACGCTCCTCCAGATCATGTCTGTATTTCCTTCGCATCCATCTGAACTCCCCGGACAAAACCTTGTTCTCTAGGTCCTGTTTCTCCTCAGGAATTTTCTCGTCTATCTCGGACTCCCCGGACCAATTCACCTGTCCCGGGTGTTGATCTTGTGATCGCTGGTTTTTCTCCTTATCCTTCTCCCCGGACAAATAGTCTTGCAGCAGATTTTGTTTTACAACTTCACCCTCTTTATCCCGGTCTACAAAGGTGACAGTTTTCTTTTGCTTGCCGCTCTCCTGTCCTCTCTGTCCGTAAGAAGTACTGGTTAAAATCTCTTGGGGTATTGAGGATACTAGTTGCTGAACTATTGTCCTACAATCCCTCTCGTTCTCTTCGTGTTGTCGTCTGGACGGCATGATCTTCACCTTCTCACTGACTGTCAGCGATGCCACTGCTGCTGTCCACTCGGGGTCATCTCTGGTCACTTCTCTTTCTAACAATCCACCCAGCATCCGCATTACTTGTGGTGTGACTTGCACCGTTTTATCCAATAATGAGAGGCTGTTTATATTCATGCGAGAGAGTTCTTGCTGGACCAGGTTCGAGCGCAGCAACAAATCCAAGGGGACCGGATCCTCCTTGGACAGGATCTTTATCTCGGCTGCTTTCTCTACAGGTAACTCAGGGTGCCCTGGAATTGGATGTCCTGATTTATCCAACCATCTCGTTAAGTGAAGCGCTTCATAATTTTCTTTGTCCAAAAACGAGAATCCCTCCTTTACTTCCGCCTGATTGGCCTGCTTCTGCTCCAATCTTTCATAGAACTCAGTTTTCTTACTGAGGCTGTCAGCATTCTGGTGTTTATCACGCATCCTATGTTCGATTATCATATGGTAGCCATCCAGTCTCACTATCCATCTACCAATATAACTCTGATCCATCGAGTAGGTCTTCAACCAGGATAACGCTCTGTTGTCCACGCGTAACTTGAAGGGAGCGCTCCCCAAGTATGCACGGTACTTCTCCACGAAGGTGACTACTGCAAACATTTCTGCTTTTGGTGCGCCATATTTCATCTCTGTGTCACTCAAGACTTTGCTGCCGTATGCAATGGGACGGAGAACTGTTCTTCCGTTCCATTCTTGCTCTTGATGCAATATTCCTGAGATGGCCACCACCGATGCGTCTGTGTCGAGAACATACATGCCCTTTTCTGTAGGCATGCCCAGCACTGGCGCTTCGCACAGTTCCCGCTTTATGTTCTCGAAGGCAACCTGTGCCTCATCGTTCCATTCGAACTTTTTCCCTTTGTTGCGCATCAGCTTCTGCATCGGGTACACCTTGTCCGCGTATCCTTTTATGAATTCTCGGTAGTAATTGGCAAACCCTAGGAAGCTCATGAGCTGTGTGTCCGTTCTTGGAGCTTTCCATGTCATCACTGCTTCTACTGCTTCCGGATCTGGCCTCACACCATGCCTGTCCACCATTCTTCCCAGGTACTTGATCGAATCCCTAAGGATTTCACATTTCGATGGTTTGCATTTCAAGCCTGCTCTTTTCATACATCCGAAGACCTCATCGAGTCGATCAATGTGATCCTCCAGGGTTGGTGTCGCTATGACTACGTCAAACACGTAGCACATCAAGAGATTCCCGTACTTTTTGGTCACTCCTGTCAAAGCCTGAGCCATCAGCCTTTGAAAAGTTGCTGTTGCATTGCACAAGCCGAAAGGCATCCTCTTCCACTGGTACAACCCCAATTCGCACGCGAATCCGGTTTTCTCTCTGTCCTTCTTTAGCAGAGGAACCTGCCAGAAGGCAGAACCCAAGTCCAATGTGGTGAAGAACTTTGCATCACCAAGTTTGGATAGGCTCTCGTCTATTCGCGGTATCGGGTACGCATCTTTAATCGTTACCGCGTTCAAGTAACGAAAGTCGCAACAAAATCTAAGCTGCCCCCCTTTCTTTTTCGCCATGACTACCCCGCAAGCCCACGGCGATTTCGAGGGTTCTATCATGTCGTATTCAAGCAACATTTCTATTTCCGCTCGGCACGCTTCCGATTTATGTGGCGTCATTCGCCTTGCGCCTTCCCTATGGGGAACGGCGCCCTCTTCTAGTTCAATTTCGTGTTCGACGAAATTACAGCAACCGATGTCCGCCTTATGTTTTGAAAATACTTCGGCGTTCCGATCTAGGAGGTCCCGCAATTTTTCGAAATCTCCCTCACCTATTTTTCCTTTCAAATGTTCTATTTCTGGCAAAACCGGTTTGTCAGAATCTAGTTCATATGACGAGGGGCGTTCCGGAAAATTCGAGCAGCTTGATAAGCCGTCGTTCGTTTCGGATTTCATTGAAAACAATTTATGAATAGATTTTAATTCATTAATTCTCTTTAAGATTTTATCTTTATTTGCATGATAAGGACAGTCTTTCACACTATATTTCTTCGAGTTTTCTGTCTCCTCATAGTCGGTCCTCATCGGCAAGGCGTAGCCAAGCTTCTTTCCACGCTGGATTGAAACAGTGGTGTCCAGTGTGTTCAACAACACACTGACACACAGTCCGTTTGGCGTTACCGAGAAGCTCCGGCCTAAAATCACCGAACTCTGACTATTTGGATTCGGTACTAAGCAAACCTGTTTGCTATCACTTAACGAATTTAAATTTCTCATTCTAAAAATTGCTACTACAGCTTGTCCTGGTTGTAACTTTACTTTTCTATCCAAAAAAACTGGTACCTTATTTTCATCTGTTATTATCCTATTAATTGGTCTCTTAACATACTTTCGGTCCGGGTTTCTAATCCGTATTAGACCGTTGTTCAAGTCAATCATCACGTCAAAATTCCTGACAAAATCTCTGCCCAAGATGAATTGGTCGGCGTCGTCCAGATTCTCTACCACCAGGAAGCTCATCCAAAGGTCTCGTCCTCCCATGTGAAGGACCGTTATCGGTGTTCTTCCGGCTACGTAGATGGCTCCTTGATTTGCGGCGGCCAGTCGGAGGTTCGTAGGAATCAGATCTTCCCGTGTGAAGCCCATTCTTTCCCAAGTTTTTATCGGCATCACACTCACCACCGCTCCTGTGTCCAGAAGCCCTGTGACTCCGATTTTTGTTCCGTTGGTGTCGAGCAGGTGTGCTGTCACATCTGCTTCATATCCAATGTGTACCGCGTCTTGTTCCATCATGGCGTCATGGCCTATCCTGCGGACTTTGAGTTCCTCTTCACCCAAATAGATCTGCCCTATTTGGTCATCATCTGTCGTTACATAAGTCCTGGTGTAGATACTGATCCCATCCACGTTCAGCATCACTTGATACGGCCCATAGACTTCTAGGTAGCGTCCATGAAGTTTCTTCATGCGAGGGCCACCCGTGGTTAGTAGTGCCCTCACAGCCCTCGACTCGGTGCGTGGCTCCATCTGCCTCAGATAGTCTGCATATGTGTCCAAATGCATCAAAGTGAACTCAGATGGTTCACTCAGATTTCTGATTACCTGATGCCCTGCCACCGAGATTATCGACTGTATTTTACTTCCTTGCGGTGCCATACCGAACCTCTGACCAGAGATAACATTAAGTTTCATGCTCAAGCTGCTTGGTGCTTTTGCCTCTTCAACTTCCGTTGCTTCAAAGGCGTTCAGTTGCTCCTGTAATTTTTCATTCTCCAGCTCGAGTTTCACCTTTTGCTCAATCTCTTTCGTCACTAGTTCCTGCTGTACTCTATTTATAGCATCCCTCGCAGCTGCCCTATAATCGATTTTGAAGTCATCGGCCGCAGTTGCTGGTTCCGGTTCACGTGCTTCTTCTGTTACCGCTTGCATCTTCTTTGCCACCAGCTCTTGAGGTTTATCCTTTCTGCGTGCCTCCGCTTCACTCAAAAGTCGAGCCTTGCTGGCTTTCACTCCTGACAAAGCTTCTTCATGTCTTGGATGCTTGATGTCTGCCACTGCATCCCAGAATTGCGGACAATCTGATTTAAAATGACCTTCCAAATTACAAAAGAAACACCTCGGGCCGAATTTCGCAATTACTCCTCTCATGAAATCCTCATGATCCAACTCTGACGCATCTTCGTCCTCGAGGCTAAAGCCTATTGCTTTCATGCCTTGTTTGTAAGCTGGGCATGCTGACACATGATGGTCTGTTGAACTGCAATTAGCACAAGAACGTCTCTTGTCCATATCATCCCTCGGTTTGTACCAATTGTTCCCTTGGTTTGCTGGTCCGTTGTTAAAATTGCCATAATTGTTCTTGTAATATCCAGATCTCGAAGGAGGTTTCAACAAAAGATACTCTTTTGATTTGAGCCTCAACTCCTCCGGTGTTGGCGCATTAGTTGATAGTGGTGTGTAATGCGTTGCTAGCATCGTACGAAGTTCATCATTTTTCACACCATCGATGAATTTTGAGGCTACGGCCAGATTCATCCTTCGGTTTGACACATCGGGTTGGCTGCGTCTTCTCAGCATTTCCAAATCATCGAGAAACTTGTCTATTGTCTCATCTTCTCGTTGCCTCCGTTTCTCGAAGCGCATCATCGCCTGGTGCCCCTGCACCCCTGATCCGAAACGGTTTAACAAGATTTCGAAGATTTTCTCAGCAGTGTCACGTTGATACTGTTTCTTGGCCATGACACAGTTCAGGGCTGTCCCTTCTAAGTTGCTGGTGAGCGCGCTGCATTCCTGTCTCTCCGACAAGTCCTCTTCCTCGAAATGCAGCTTCATTACCTCTATCCAGGTATCAATACAGCCATCAGATTCGTCTTTGTAGCATCTTGGCTTCTTAAAGACTCTTCTGGACTTCTCACTGCGTTCATTGGTTCTAGATAACCTCGTCAGGAATGTCTCCAAAGACCTGTTCAGGGGTTCAAATGCTGTGGTCATTGCCGTAGCATCCCTTGAGTGTCCCGCTTGAGTGTCCTCACACCTTGTCGAAGGCTCTGTGTGCGGTGCATCCCTGCAATCCGAATCACCATGAGCGTTTCCTGCTTGACCTGCATGACTCCTCTTCGGGCTTGCATGCCCCTTGTTGCCGGAATCACTTCTCCCAGTCGCATGTGTGCCTTGCGTTGGTCGTTCGTCAGAGGTCTGTCTGTTCCCCGTTGAATTTGCTCTACTGTTCGGGCCCCATGCTGTATTACACCTTGTGGCATAGCCTGATGAACTGCCCCTGCCTCTAGTGGATCCATATGTCTTCCTCCTTTGATGTTCATTGAAGTTCACCCTCGGTTCCCTGCTGGGACCTCCCGAGTTCGGCTCTCCTTCTTTTGGTCCACTCTTGCTGCTTAGTAGCCCGTCCAACCTATCCATGATAGCCTGCGTTCGCCTCTCCATCATCGCGTCTATCTTTGTGTCAAGAGACCCAAGAGACTGCTCTTGCTGAATTCTTAACTTCTCCATGTCGGCTCTTAAGCGTAACTCCCTCTGTTCCGCCTCTCTTGTCATTCGCGACAAGTTCCTCGTCATATGTTCGTCCGTTCTTTTTTTCAAGCGTTTTTCGCTTCTGCCAACTTCTTGTCTGTTGCGGTTTATTTCTTCCCGCAGACTTTCTCTTTCAATGTGAACTGCTCTTTCTAGTTCACTCATCCTTATCGACATCTGTTCATTTTGTTCTCCTAAACTGCCCACTATGTTGTTTAAGGCTTCCTCTAGTGCTGCCCCGTTATCCACGAGTGGCGTCACTAGTGGCGGTGTAACCCTGTCAGTCCCAGGTAACTTCGTGCTTGTCGAGATCCGGGCCTTGACTCTCTGCTTCAACGTCTTTTCATTATTTATTTCTGGATCCATTAACGCATTGCCTAGCCCTCTGGTTCTACTGTCTTCAGTTTGTGGCTCCGAACTTGTCCTAATCGCGAAGTCCTTTGACTGGCCCGGTGTGTTTGCCTCCTTGCTTATCGTTGTCACTACACCAAATTTGTCCATGGTTCCAGTCTCTCTTCCGACGTGTGCCTCACTCTCCTGGATCGAACTATTGAGGCTGACTTGAGATCCAAAGTCCCCTTGCTCTTCTTCATCTTCCTCATCCTCCTGGGACTCACCATCGTTTCCTGCTCCTCCTCCCATGCTGAATGGAAAGAAGTTTCCTAAGGTGTTCTTCATTCTTTCTGAGAACGATGACGACGTTGTTTGCTTCCCAGTTCCGCTTGCCATCATAGTGTTGTCTGTCGGAGATCTTCTAGTTGTCGCTACTTCAGTTGAGATGTCGGACAGTTCCGATATCTCTTCCCGATCCAATGTCCCGGTGGAAGTGGCAAAATCATGGCCTTGTTCTACCGGAGTAGATTCACTCGCCAGCCTTCTGCCTCTCCCTTCCAGTCCATTTACTCCCTGGTTGTCGTTCATGGTATGGTCCGTATTGACCTCCACTTCTAACAGTTCTCTTCGCTCTTCTGAGGTCTTTTGACTTCTCGTTTCAACCATTCTGCCTGAAACCGTCCCCCTTTTGTCAGACCGGGATCGCTTGATCCAATCCACAAAAGGATCGGTCATCGTTTTTCTTTGATTTTCAGGTATGAATTTCCTAGAGCTATTACCTCGTTTTGGTATCCTTGACTTGTCTAAACTCATTCTTTATTTGTCACTTTCCTATGCCTACTCTTGACTCAATTGCTAGAGACCTTATAGTTTTATTAACAATAATAATGACACAACACAATAAATTTCACCAGATTCTACTAAATAGTGACCACGAATCCCTGTATGTTGTCAGAGTACAGTTTGTATAAAATTTATTCACACTAGCCGATTATCGGTCCAAAGATCTGGAAACTAGCACCATTTGATGTTATCAGTCAATTTAAAAGATAGTGTGCTCACTACCCAATCAAGCACAGTTTAGGTTGATTTAAAATCAAAAACCAAAAAATATATATTGACACAATATGAATGTATATATAAAAAAACGTATGTGTCTTGTACTCTTAGTTGGTCGCAGTACAATAGTCGAACCTGTCTTTTAAAGAAAGAGCTTTCCCTGCTTGGTGCTGCACCAAACAGACAAAACTTTGAAGGCAGTTATTTTCTCAAGTGGGCGTCTATTGCACCCACCGAGTACTGTGTTACCTATCTGCCTCCGGACTGCCCGAGCTAGACCTACTAAAATCCTCAGGGCAGTCACTTTTCCCAAAAACGTATTATGTTCCAATCCACACCAATGAGTCACGCTCTTTTTAATTTAGACTTAGTGTCGCGAATATCCGAGTTCGGACCTGTTTTATGTTAGTCTGGTTCTTTTTGAAAGGCAAGTTACCAGTGCAGTCACTGATACCTAGCCTGTGTATTAATAACCTAATACCTCTCGCTTTTTAGTCTTTCTTTCGTTTACCTAAGTCCTTAATAAAATAATACCCCTCCGGATTGGCACAAATGGGACCCTTCCGGACTGTCAGAATATGGAACCCTCCGGATTGGGACCCCTCCGAGTTAGTTAATAGTAGACCCTCCGGATTTGGACCCCTCCGAATTAGCAACTATAAGACCCCTCCGGATTCGGACCCCTCCGGTTTTGTGGAAAAGAGACCCCTCCGGATTCGGACCCCTCTGACTTTGAAAAATTTCGACCCCTCCGGATTGGGAGCCCTTAGCTCTGTCAAAGTAGCTTTTCGTAGTTTTCTTAATTTCAGCTTATACCCCTCCGGATACGTTCTGCGTTGTTTTTATGCTGTTTGAATTAACTGGGAAGGGTATAGGGTCCTTTCCTAGACCCCTCCGGATTGAAGTTAAGGCACTTATTTGACAATTCACACTAACGGTGAAGGGTCTTATCACTTGCCTAATTTCGACTCTACTATGGTTGTCTTGTGCCTTCAGCCCTCCCTTTTTGTCTAGAACTGTCCTAAGTTACTTAGTTCAATCGCTATCAACTTTTGGTAGGGGTATAAGGGTTTTTCAGAAAAATTTATAAAACGTGAAGGGTGTACCCCTCCGGATTTGTGTAATTTGCTAAAAACAATCTCAAAAAAATTTTCTCGCTCGCTTTTTCGAGTAATTCTCTTTCCTACTAGTAAGTTCAGCTAATTTCTGATCTAATGGTACCAAGATTGACTCGATATGCTCTGTAGTTCCAAAGTTATTAACCAAAACGTCTTTTTTCCAAACTCAAAAATTTTCTCTCTTATAGGTTCCGCCTAACTTTTTCCGCAAATCTGGTCCTTTCGACCTAAAAATTATTGATCTGAGCTCAGAAGGCCTATACTCTTCTAGTTCAATGCAAAAGACCCGATCTAAAACGCTTTTGTAGAAAAAATTTGCGAAAAACTATGCTGCCTGGACCCCTCCGGATTGATGAATCCACCAAATCAAACACGTTATGTTCGATTTCTCTGCAACCCGGAAGGCTTTCGGGTAGCGGGTTTTAAAACTCGTAGATTCACTAGTGGACGTTGTCCGAACAACTATTTTTACTGTCCTAACTCAAAGATTTCAAAAAATTTTCTGATTTTATAGTGCTTCTTACTATCAAAAAATGGGAAAATTTGGTTTTTGGTACCAAACTAGTTCCAACCACTTCCGAACTAAGGTTAACCGGTTCTACCTATTACAGTAGTGCAGTTACAATGTAACACACTAACTTAGCGCTTTTTTCCGTTTCAAGAAATATCGATATCTCAAAAATCGCGACTTGTGGGGGGATCAAAATATCGCTATTTTGACCCTAAAAACCGGTCTGTTTTCGTTGTTTTTCACTGAAAAACGATATAAGACTATTAATATAGGCTATATAAATAATAATATTAGTAATACTATACCCCTCCGGGTTTGTTTATTATCCAAATTAAGGTGCTTAACTCGGATATTCGCAGTTCGGTGAAGGGTCACTACAGTGCAGCACTGTCGAGCCCCCCACAGATTACTATCTTACTTTTTGTACCAAAAGGGATACAAAACTTGTTAACGATACCCAACAGTCGATTGTTGTTGTCGTTGAGCCCCTTCTTGTTGCTCCTTGTACTGCTTGCCGGATCGGTCTTCACCCAGGACCCTTCCGAATTGAGCGCAAATCAGCTGACCCTTCCGGATTGAGCGCAATTTATCATTAACGTGCTTAAATGCTCAAATAACCCTACAGTACAAGCCTCACAAACGGGCTACAAAACTGATCGTAACAATCCTGACTGATATAAATGCCTGTAATAACAATATATCTATCAACAACAAACGGGGGGGTTGAATCACATCTTGTCTGGGGGGATGATTTCTACTGATTTTTTACTTTTTTACTGTTTTTGGTTTTTTCGGTTATTTTTTTTAATGTTTTTTGTTTTTCTTGGGTACTATACTACTTTTTGTTTGGTTTTGCTTATATCTTTAAGTGTTTTTGGTCACAAACCACTCAGGGGATGAGGGGTTCATGATTCCCCCCACCCTTCCTGGTTCGTGAATTTTCGGTCTTAACTAGGTTAAAAAACTATTCACGGTAATCCGGAAGGCTTCCGCGTTCCGAGCTACCCTTCCGCCCCGGCAGTTTAGGCCTAGTAAGGGCGTTAATGTGAGCATCCGCTCGGCGCGGAGTGCTCGTTAACGGTTCCGCCGGTCATGATGTTATGAAAGAATAACACCCAGGAGCGCCATAAAAACATACATGTAACATTCGCCCGGAAGATACATATCGACGGATAACAAAATTAAGTCTTAAGACGACTGGCTAGCGTCTAAACAGAGCTTTGCATGTTTTTCACCGTCTCTACCAAGCCAGTACTTTTCGGTGGTCTTTCTTACATCGGGTCGACAAAAACGTTACTGTTCTCCGGCTTCGACCAGAACGCTCAAATTAACTGAATTACATGCAAAAATAGTGAGCTCATGGCTGGGTCTCAGTATCCCCAGACCACGAGGTCACTCATAAAAACAGGGCTACTCCTTAATATATTACTATTGTTTTTGTTCAGTAGATAAAAATCATCATCTCCATCGAAGATGGATCAACCCTTTCCCCCCAACTCTTAGCACCTCATCCTTGTCAAAACTAATCCAAATATCAATTAAATTCAAGTCAGGACATGACAGGATGCTAAAAGTTCATATGAGTCAATAAAAGTTTTCCGTCCCGAGACCCTTCCGGATTCTTGAATCCGGTGAATCAAGCTCCTTAAGTTCGATTTCACGACAACACGGAAGGCTGGTTTCTTACCCTTCATCGTTGTTCGCAACGGCCTTGCAACTATTGTAGCAGCACAATAGTTGCAACTCGGAACGTTCTCTGTAATTCGTTGTCGTTTTCTTCAATTTCGACTTCTTCAATTTCGATAAAGTTGTTCTCGTCAGCGCAACTAATGTTGTTGTTGTGTTTTTTCACTCATTTTCTGTTAAAATTGCCGTTTCAGCATTTCTCAGAAATGTGACGTCATCATTCGAATTTTTGAAATTTTAAAATACTAGAATATTCCAGCCCTCACCGTTTGGCTAAACGTTCCAATAACGCTCTTAGTTCTTAAAAACCACCAATCCGGAAGGCTTGCTGCTAAAATTCCGAATTCTGCAGAGATTGCATTTTTCACATTCTGGTCGAATGTCACAGGGTTACGTTTCTTCAATAAGAACACCCAACTCGACACGAGATAATATAAATATATGGGCATCCGTTTCTGCAGGAAGCACTATCGCAACTGGTTCTTTCAATCTGTGACAATCGACCAGAATGGCGGGCAGTTTAGTAGGAGGATTAGCTATTTCAGACGATTAAAGGTCTTATTTGATGGACTGATCTAATTGGGAGAGGTCGGTTTTAGCTGACATGTGAAACTTTAAAAATTCGATTGTAAAGACACCTGACCATTTTTAGTTAAGACAGAAAAATCCGGGGGCCGGAGGGTTAGGTGGGAAGTCGAGAACCCGCTTATCCCAAGGCCCTGGGACCAAAATAAAACGTAACCTCACGATAACAGCCTAATTGTTGTGCTCATACTTGTATTTCTGCCCCCTATATAAGGAATAAAGTCTTTTAGTAGTAGTAGTAGTGGTAGATAACATAAGATACGATATCATACTTCAACTCTATTACATAAAAACTATTACAAATGTGCCATTCTGCCGGATTGCCACAGTAGAACCTTCCGACGAGAAAAAAACGGACGTTAAAGCCGAATTCGTTCGAAAAAAGAGGGTCGGAATGTTCTGGAATTTTTAAATTTTAAAATTTCGATGGTAAACAGATTATTTCCATGAAACGTAGAAAACGGCCATTTTGACAAGCAAAAACGGAAAAACACAACCAACGAGAACGTCGAACGAACAAGTCGAGATGAAACAAGCTAAAAACAGAGTCTCTTATCATGACGTTCACGCACGATATGACACTTAACGGAAGCAGATAGGAAGGAAGAAGGCTTCAGTGAGACAGCCGGAGTGGATCCGTACCATCTCGGGCCACGAGATTGAGGAGATAACAGGAGAACGGAATTGAAGGCCCGGTGCCCAGAGACTCAAAAGAATATAATACACACTTTTTAGCTGCTGTGATGCCCTGAATAGTTCATTTAACTCCGATTTGTTATAGTATTTTAGAGCATGAGTAGCCAGAAAGAGGAAAGAAGAATAAATCCCCAATAGATGTGCCAGTCGGGCATATTTGGAAGTTTGACCTTGAGAAAACGTTTAGTCTTGATTTTGGCAGGAAATGCAATTTTTCAAAAATTCGAATTGAGCATGTCATACTCAAGTTCCTCGCGACAACTGAAAATATCAGAAAAATAAGTTCAGAAGATTCGAACTACAATCGCGGGAAAGTAGTCAAAAATAGCAGCGGGTGTTTTTACGACATCAAGGATACGAGATCAAACCCACTTGACACAGTTCCGGGCTACATTCCCATTCTAGAGTACCGGTGGTACGGTTCAACGGGAACGTATTCACCTTCTGGTTGTACCGCGTTAGCTTCGTCAGAAAACTTGAGAAAATTTCCCGGTGGGCTTTCCAAAACGAGGCCTAGCTAACCGAGTAAGGGGGTCACTAGGTGAACAAAAAACGAGTAAAAGAAAACAAAGCGGAACAAAAAACCCAAAAAGATTAGAAATAAGAACAAAAAACCATAAAACATAAAAAGGACAGTGGCTTTGACTTCAAATTAGGTGGAACAAAACTTTATAATAATTAAAATAGTATACCCATACTGTTTTACAATAAGACCGATCGTCTCGATCAAATCAGCAACGTTGTACAGGTGCCCATGTGTGGGGTGTTGTATGGCTTTCAGATCGCTTGTGATATCAGCAGACCACTGGGAGACTTGACTGGAAGAGGTGCCCAGCGAAGTGGGAAAGAGGACAACTATGAGGCTTGACAGCTGGAAGACTTGACTGGAACAGGTGACAAGCCCAGGAGGAAAGTGTGATCAACTGGCAGGTGAGCAGCCAGCATTGTGATAAAAGCAGAACAGAGCAAACGGAAGAAGGTTTACAGAGGTTCTGTTTGGTCAAACGGGTATCATTAAAATTCATTTTACATTGCAGGAAATATTTTTTACATAATAGGTGTAAAATTGAATAAGCGATTACCCACTGTTTTGAGAAAACGTTTTTACTTGAGCAGAGCTTGGAAACAGCTTCTACGGTGTTCTCTCGAGAGGTCTAGCACCCATCGCGCTTAGGGTAATTTTCGGCTGAAGTGGGGGGATAGACAGGGGGAGTTTAGAAGGGGTCTGGTTAAGATAGAGGTTGGCGGTACAAAATTAAAAAAAGGGGGACACATTATACTAACTATACAATCGATATTGTCCATTTAGTTACATTAGCGGACCCAGAGTCTGGAACGATCCATCTATAGACTCAGAACAATAGTTGCAACGCGAGGAGATCCAAATTTAAGATCGAATTAGGGTAGATAACTTGGTCGAATCGAGTGGGGGCATCGGAAATAGACAGTTTTTGGAACCCAAAAGGAGAATACCCCATAAGACTGCTAGCAGGGGAGAGGAAAAACGCCTGACAATCAGTTACCAGACATTTTTTTACGGAAGACGGCATAGGTTGCCTATGAATTTTTTGTATAATTAACTTTCTGTTTTTTGTAACTTTCAATTTATTGGAATTTTCAAAGTTTTTACGTTTTTTGGGACAGATTTCAGAGAGTTTTAACGAATCGGCTAAAATTACAAACTAATAAGAAAGTCATATTTCGACTTTCATTGATATGAAACAGGGAAGGTAATTTTAGGGGACTTAGCAAAAAAAAAATGGTGAACAGAATTGGGTTTTGGGGATTATTTTTAATACTAGAGCTCTAGAGGTGGTACTGGGACACTGGATCAGGTATCCCAATACTCGACCTAAGGCATAGGGAATTCTTGAATCAGGCATAGAAACACTTGAAATATAAAGTTGGAAGAAAAACAAGAGTCCTGCTGGCAGTCTTGGGATAGTGATCTAAGTGTCCCAACAGTCAGACTGGGGATAGTGATCTAAGTGTCCCAACACTCAGTCTAGGGATAGTGATCTAAGTGTCCCAACACTCGGTCTGAGGATAGAGATCTAAGTGTCCAACACTCAGTCTTGGGATAGTGATCTAAGTGTCCCAACACTTTAGCGAAAGGTCCTAGAAGAGTTCGTAAAAGCCCTGGGACAGCAACGAAGTGTACCAACAATTGAGCAAAGGGTCCTAGGAGGGTTCAGAAAAGTCCTGGGACAGCAACGATGTGAACATACACTTGAGCGAAGTGTCCTAGGAGCGTTCAGAAAAGTCTGGGGACAGCAACGAAGTGTACGAACACTTGAGCAAAGGGTCCTAAGGGGGTTCAGAAAAGTACTGGGACAGCAACAAAGTGTACGAATACCTGAGCGAAGGGTCCTAGGAGGGTTCAGAAAAGTCCTGGGACAGCAACTAAGGGTACCAACACTTCAACACTTGAGCGAAGGGTCCTAGGAGGGTTCAGATAAGTTTGGGACAGTAACGAGGTGTCCTAAAAGAGCACTAAGGGTCCTAGGAGGGTACATAAAAGTACTAGGACCGTACCAAAGTGTACCAAGACCTCATCGAGTCATCCCAACACTTAAGAGAAGGGTGCTAGGAGAGTACCAAGAAATCCTGGGACATTATTGAAGCGTCCAAAAAATAGAACGAAGGGTCCTAAGGCCTGAAACTGATTTAGATTCAAAACTGATTTAGACTAATTCGACTGGTTTAGTTTTTAATATATATAAAATTTTTTTTTGAATATTTCAAATATATATAATTTCAGATCGGATTTTACAATAGGCACTTGTAAATATCAAATTAGTAAATAAAGAAAATTGTATATAAAAAGCATGAAGCGAAATAGGGTATCGATAACTGACAGAAGAGTAACATGACTTAAGCAAAATCAAACCTCGTCGTAAGAGAAAGCAAATCCATCAAATTCGAAAGTAAAGAGAAAGAATATTTCAGTGAACATGGTCAATACAAGAAGCATAAAGGAACATAAGGCCAAGGAGAAAGCAATGGAAGATCCGACTGCTCGGAGACACCAGATCGGAGTATTGACGGGGTGGAAAGAAAAACGACGGAATCAACACCCATGCCAAATGCAGAAGAACAGGAGAAGAAAACGATAGAGTTCTCACCAATTGACAGGGTAGACAAAACAACAAGCAACACGCCGGAAACGATAAAAGACGATTCTCAAACAAAACGAACGTCGTTCACAGAGAGGATTGCAGCGATGGTAGGGATGAAACCAAAAGAGAAAGAGGAGGTTCTGCCGACGACCGAGAAAGGAAAAACATTTGGAACAGTCTCCGCAATTACAACAGAAACCAAACAAGAAAAAGAGCAGGTCAGACATGGAGCAACTTCATTTGAGCAGGGCGACTTGATGGCAAAATTGGAGCAAATTGACAAGAAACTGAAATACAGCAAGGAAGACCACCGAGAGCTAAAAAGGGAAGTTCTCAGAATGAGAACCTAGACAACTGCTTCAACCTGGCAAGGGCGACGGAAGAGAAGCTACAGCAGATGTCAGACAAGGTAGAGGCTACCGACAAAGAGCGAGAGAATTATATAAAGAAGGATATGGAAGAAATGAAGAAACGGTATGACACCGTGAATGAGAAGTTGTGGAATCTAGATACCAGAATGGATACAATGGGCAAGGACCAAGCTGAAAGTTCTTGTGCCCTAAAGTCCAAACTGGATGCACTCTTGAGAAATTCAATAGCCCAAGAAATTTAGTGGTGGAAAAGCCACCCGTTACTAGAGTCGATTTCGTGGAACTACAAGGAAAGAAACGAGAATCTACACCGTTAACGCGGATTGATAGCACCAGTGCGTCGTGAGGGATAATGACTGCCATGAAGGTGGGAATCTCAAACTCAACAAGGACAACAGAGGACTCAGGATCACATACGGGTGTTCAACCGGATGCCAACCCTTCTTGTCTCCACTTCATCGAGGTCATAACCTTTTGCTTTTAGTGTTTTCCTCACTATCTTCGACTTGAGAATCATTTCCATTGGCATCCCCGTTTTCGTCTTGAGAATTTTTTTCGTCTAATGTTCTGCTGGTAGCTCGGGATGGTCTTCTATCGGTTTCCCTGACTTGTCAAGCCACCTCGTGAATGCGAGACTGTCATACGTCTCCTTGTCCATAAAAAAGAAGCCATCTTTGATTTCCGGCCTGTTGGCCTCCCTTTGCTCCTGTCTCTCGTAAAACTCCGCTTTTTTGCTCAAGCTGTCGGCATTTTGATGTTTGTCTCTTGTTCTGGCTCAATAATCTTGTTTTAACCATCCAGGCACACTATCTATCTCCCGATGTAGCTCTGGTCCATTGAGCACGTTTTTGACCAACTGAGTGTTCTGTTGTCGACTCGCAGCTTGAATGGCTCGCTACCCAGGTATGCCCTAGATTTTTCAACAAAAGTGACTAGCGCAAATATTTCCGCTTTGGGTGCTCAGTGCTTCATCTCTGTATCACTCAAGACTTTGCTCCCGTAAGCTATCGGTCTCAAGACTGTCTTTCCGTTCCATTCTTGTTCTTGGTGGAGTATTCCAGAGATCGCTACCACTGATGCATCCGTGTCCAGCACGTACATTTCCTTTCCTGTGGGCATCCCCAGCTTTGGTGCTTCGCACAACTCCGTTTTTATTCTTTGAAATGATTCCTCTGCTGCGTTGTTCCCCATGAACTTCTTACCCTTGTGCCTCATGAGTTGTTGCATTAGATATACTTTGTCTGCATAGCCCTTGATGAACTCCCTGTAGTAGTTTGCGAAACGTAAAGAGCTCATCAACTGGTGTTCTGTTTTTGGCAATTTCCAAGTCAGTACTGCCTCTACCGCATCTGGGTCTGGTCTAATACCATGTTTGTCCACCATTCGTCCCAGGTATTTGATCGAGTCCTTGAGAATTTCACACTTCGATGGCTTGCACTTCAGTCCTGCTCTCTTCATACAAGCAAACACCTCGTCCAGTCATTCAATTTGGTCCTCTAGTGTGGGTGTTGCAATCATCACTTCATCTACGTAGCACATTTTAAAATTGCCATATTTCTTTGTTACGCTCGTCAGCGCTTGCGCCATTAGTCGTTGCAAGGTGGCAGTCGCATTGCAGAGGCCAGAGGGTATCCTCTTCCATTGAAACAATCCCAGTTCGCATGCAAAACCCGTCTTGTGTCTGTCTTGCTTCCTCAGTGGTACCTGCCAAAAGGCCGACCCTAGATCAAGAAATGTGAAAAATTTTGCGTCACCTAATTTTGAGAGACTTTCATCTATCCTAGGTATGAGATAGGCATCCTTCACCGTGACGGAGTTCAGATATCGAGAGTCACAACAAAACCTAAGTTGGTCTTCTTTCTTTATAGCCATCACTACTCCACACGCCCACGGTGATTTGGATCGTTCTATCATGTCATACTCTAGTAGGGTCTCTACCTCTTTTCTACAAGCATCCAATTTGTTAGGGGTCATACGCCTCGCCCCCTCCCAATGCGGCACCCCCGATTCTTCTAACTCTATTTCATGTTCAACAAAGTTGCAGCATCCAATGTCTGCCCTATGTCCCGAAAAAAAACATCCTGATTCCTATCTAGAACCTCTTTGATGGCTTCGAGCTGTTCGTCTGTTACCTTCCACCTTAAATGTTCAATCTCTGGTAATACTGGTTTATCCATTTCCAATTCCTCTGGCGAGGGTTGTTCTGGAAATTTCGAACAGATCGACAGTCCATCATCTGTCTCTGACTTATGTGACTTCATAAGATGGGTGAAGACTTTTATTTTCTTCAATCGTCTCAAGATACAAACTTTATCCCTGTGATTCGGGCAATCAAAAACTTAATTTTTTCTTTCACTTTTTCAGTCATTTCATATCTAGTTTGTTGTCGTTTACTTGTTTGTTGTCACTTATTTCATGATAGTTTTTCATCCGTAAACTTACTATTGCCGCCCCATTTTCTTGCAGCTTTACCCTCCTACTCAAGAAAACTGGAGCCTTATTTTCATTCGCCATTATCAAATTTACCGGTTTATTTACGTATTTCCTTTCCGGGTTCCGAATCCTGAACATCGCATTGTTACATCAAAACTCCTGATGAAATTTCTGCCTAAAATGAATTGGTTAGACTCATCTAGATTCTACACCACCAGAAAGCTCATCCACAAATTGCGTTCTCCTAGGTCTAGGGCTATTATTGGTGTCCTACCTATAACCCGAAGCGCCCCCTTGTTTGCCGCTGACAGACGTATTCTTGAGTCAATCAGGTCATCTTTGTCGAATCCCATTCTTCTCCAAGTCTCAATTAATATTACAGTGAAGACGGCTCTCGTGTCTAACAACCCACGCAGTTGTGTCATCTTTCCACTTATGTTCAATACGTGTGCAGACACGTCTGCTTCCCTTCCGAGATGCATGGCATCCTCCTCCAGCATAGCAGTGTGCCCAATGGATCTCACTTTTAGTTCCTCTCTACCAACATATATTTGCCCGGCTATATCCTCATCACATGTTATCATCGTTTTTGTGTAGATGTTTTTGGTTTCATTAACATATACTCTCTTGACTTTTGTCTCATCTCTTCTGGGGTCGGTGCATTATCCTTCGATAGTGTATAATATGTAGCCAGCATCGTCCACAAGTCGTCACTTCTCGCCCCGTCAATGAACTTTGAAGCGATGCTCAAGTTTCTTCTGTTCGTCAATTCTTCCGGGTCAATTCTTCTTCTCAAGCTCTCGAGATCATCCAGGAATCGATCAATTGACTCGTCTTCCCTTTGTCTTCTTTTTTCAATTCTCATCATCGCTTGATGGTTCTTCATCCCTGATCCGAATCGGTTCAACAGTATCTCGAAGATCTTGTCCGCTGTATCACTCTCCTCCCTTTTCTTTGCTACCACGCATTTTAGTGCGGTGCCTTCTAAGTTGCTTAGTATTGCCGTGCAGTGCCGTGAGAAAGCAGTTTTACATCATAACGTCTTAATCTATGTAATCGCATAAATTCATTACTTGCAAATTTTTTCGTAAAACATGCTAAAATAATACGTTGAAAAAACTTAAACATGGCGAGAAAGTGAAGCCCGCATTTAACTATTTAATGTATTTTTAAGGAATTTCTAAATCTAAGTTTGATGAAAAATTTTGAAAAAAACCAAAAAAATTTTTTATCTTATCTCGTAAACTAACAATAAATCTGTATTCATATTTGGAGGCCCATTTTGCAAGCACAAAGTTAATCCTGACAGCATCCCACTTAGGGGTTTCTAGTATCAATCCTGGCAACAAAAACCTGAATATAAGCTGCAAAATCTAAAAAATTCTTAAGCATTGCAATATACGATATAGCTTAAACGTGCACCAATTCTATCGTTCATCATGCAAAAATAATACGTTGAAAAAGCTTGAGCATGTCGAGATAGTGAAGCCCGCATTTAAATATATGATAGATATTAGATAGATAAATAATAAATTGCAGTTTCTCATCATAACGTCTTAATCTATTTAATCGCACAAAGTCATAACATGTAAATATATTTCGTCGATTTTGCTCCCAATGAAATCATAAATGTTTGTAATGACCAAGCCATTTTGAAAATCTAGTTGCGACTGACCTGAGTTAATGATTTTAGCATTGTTTGCAACTAGCAAGGGTGTTGGATTTTTATAGAACTCTGGTTAACATAGGGCCCAATATGCTACCACGAGGCAATCGATATTGAACTATTTCCGTCGAAGACATTTGCCCACTTATCCATAAAATCTAATGCCTGTTGGTCAGATATGGGTCTAGGACAACAAGCCGACAAGACTTCAAGCCGAAGGGACTTCAGGCCGAAAATTAAAGTTTACAAACACCTCAAATGGTTATTTTTTCATCTGTAAAACGCTGCTTGTCAAACTTTTACTCCATAATAAGCGTTGATTATGACAATGAATCACTTGGGATTGGCATCCGTTAATAACATCAGCCGGTTTTTGAAATGCATAAATTATAAACAAGAAAATTACCTTCAACAGTGTTTTATTTTTCAACTTTCCTAAACATCATTTGGAGGCTTAATATCGATGAAAACGCTAATCTGTACCGAATAAAGATCATGAAATTGAAAAATTCTTCAAAAAAATTTCGAATTAATCATATTTAATGATTTAGAGAGAAAATTTTTGGCTTGAAGTCCCTATTTTTACGATTTGGCTTGAAGTCCTGTCGGCTTGATGTCCGGCACCCTTCAGATATGACTCAAATAGTAACACATAATGGCGCAGCGTAGCTCCGCACCACTTGAGAAACAACACAAACAAACGTCAAAAATTAAAATGTTAAAAAACATAGGTGTTAACAAAATTTTCGTATGTGTAGCTAAAGCTGGAAGGTATGTGTTTAATATTGAAAAAGACTTTATTCCTAATATAGGCGGCAGAAATGAATTTGCTATATCGATGAGACACGAAACTGTGCTTTCAAAAATTGGATTTTGCCCAAAGCCTTATAAACCGTATCTCTTTCTCTACAGAAGAAGTGAGAAGAGTATAAAATTTTTAGAGATAATCAAATTTCCCAAAAATATAACATTTCTCGTACATAAATATATGGGCAGCCGTTTCTGTAGGAAGCACTATCGCAACTGGTTCATTCAATCTGTGACAATCGACCAGAATGGCGGGCAGTTTAGTTGGAGGGTTGGATGTTTCAGACAATTAAAGGTCGTATTTGATGGACTGATCGAATTGGGAGAGGTCGGTTTTAGCTGACACGTGAAACTTTAAAAATTCGATTGTAAAGACACCTGACTATTTTTAGTTAAGACCGAAAAACCCGGGGGCTGGAGGGTTAGGTGGGAAGTCGAGAGCCCGCTTATCCCAAGGCCCTGGGACCAAAATAAAACGTAACTTAACGATAACAGCCTAATTGTTGTGCTCATACTTGTATTTCTGCCGCCTATATAAGGAATAAAGTCTTTTAGTAGTAGTAGTAGTAGTAGTAGTAGTAGTAGTAGTAGTAGTAGTAGTAGTAGTAGTAGTAGTAGTAGTAGTAGATAACATAAGATACGATATCATACATCAACACTATTACATAAAAACTATTACAAATGTGCCATTCTGCCGGATTGCCACAGTAGAACCTTCCGACGAGAACAAAACGGACGTTAAAGACAAATTCGTGCTGAAAAAGAGAGTCGGAATGTTCTGGAAATTAATTTTTAAAATTTTGATGGTAAACAGATTATTTCAGGGAAACGTAGCAAACGGCAATTTTGACAAGCAAAAACGGGAAAAACACGACCAATGAGAACATCGAACGAACAAGTCGAGAAGAAACAAGCTAAAAACGGAGTCTCTTGTCATGACGATCACGCATGATATGACACTTAACTGAAGCAGATAGGAAGAAAAAAGGCTTCAGTGAGACAGCCGGAGTGGATCCGTACCATCCCGTGCCACGAGATTGAGGAGATAACAGGAGAACGGAATTGAAGGCCCGGTGCCCAGAGACTCAAAAGAATATAATACACACTTTTTAGCTGCTGTGATGCCCTCAATAGTTGATTTAACTCCGATTTGTTATTGTATTTCAGAGCATGAGTAGCTAGAAAGAGGAAGGAAGAATACATCCCCAATAGATGTGCCAGTCATATTTGGAAGTTTGACCTTGAGAAAACGTTTAGTCTTGATTTTGGCAGGAAATGCAATTTTTCAAAAAATCGAATTGAGCATGTCATACTCAAGTTCCTCGCGACAACTGAAAATATCAGAAAAATAAGTTCAGAAGATTCGAACTACAATCGCGGGAAAGTAGTCAAAAATAGCAGCGGGTGTTTTTACGACATCAAGGATACGAGATCAAACCCACTTGACACAGTTCCGGGCTACATTCCCATTCTAGAGTACCGGTGGTACGGTTCAACGGGAACGTATTCACCTTCTGGTTGTACCGTGATATCTTTTCAAGAAAACTTGAGAAAATTTTCCGGTGCGCTTTCCAAAACGAGGCCTAGCTAACCGAGTAAGGGGGGTCACTAGGGGAACAAAAAACGAGTAAAAGAAAACAAAGCGGAAGAAAAAACCCAAAAAGATTAGAAATAAGAACAAAAAACCATAAAACATAAAAAGGACAGTGGCTTTGACTTCGAAATTAGGTGGAACAAAACTTTATATTAATTAAAATAGTATACCCATACTGTTTTACAATAAGACCGATCGTCTCGATCGAATCAGCATTGTTGTACAGGTGCCCATGTGTGGGGTGTTGTATGGCTTTCAGATAGCTTGTGATATCAGCTGACCACTGGGAGACTTGACTGGAAGAGGTGCCCAGCGAAGTGGGAAAGAGGACAACTATGAGGCTTGACCACTGGGAGACTTGACTGGAACAGGTGACCAGCCCAGTGGGAAAGTGTGACCAACCGGCAGGTGACCAGTCAGCAGTGTGCTCAAAGCAGAACAGGGCAATCGGTAGATGGTTTACAGAGGTTCTGTTTGGTCAAACGGGTATCGTTAAAATCCATTTTACATTATAAGAAAAATTATTTACATAATATGTGTAAAATTGAATACGCGAATACTCACTGTTTTGAGAAAACGTTTTTACTTGAGCAGAGCTTGGAAACATCTTCTACGGTTTTCTCTCGAGAGGTCTAGCACCCATCGTGCTTAGGGTAATTTTCGGCTGATCTGGGGGGCTAGACAGGGGGAGTTTAGAAGGGGTCTGGTTAAGATAGAGGTTGGCGGTACAAAATCATAAAAAGGGGGGACACATTATACTAACTATAAAATCGATATTGTCGATTTAGTTACGTTAGTAGACCCAGAGTCTGGAACGATCAATCTATAGACTCAGAACAATAGTTGCAACGCGAGGAGATCCAAATTTAAGCTCGAATTAAGGTAGATAACCTGGTCGAATCGAGCGAGGGCATCGGAAATAGACAGTTTTTGGAACTCATTAGGAGAATACCCCATAAGACTGCTAGTAGGGGAGAGGAAAAAACGCGTGACAATCAGGTACCAGACATTTGTTACGGAAGACGGCATAGGTTGCCTATGAATTTTTTGTATAATTACCTTTCTGGTTTTTGTAACTTTCAATTTATTGGAATTTTCAATGTTTTTACGTTTTTTGGGCCAGATTTCAGAGAATTTCAACGAATTGGCTAAAATTACAAACTAATAAACAAGTCATATTTCGACTTTCATCGAAATGAAAAAGGGAAGGTAATTTTTTGGGACTCAACAAAAAAAATTTGGTGAACGGAGTTGGGTTTTGGGGATTATTTTTAATACTAGAGCTCTAGAGGTGGTACTGGGACATTATCTCAATACCCGACATAAGGCACAGGGGAATTCTTCAATCAGCCAAAGAAACACTTGAACTATACGGTGGGAAGAAAAACAAGAGTCCTGCTGTCAGTCTTGGGATAGTGATCTGAGTGTCCCAACAGTCAGACTGGGGATAGTGATCTAAGTGTCCCAACACTCAGTCTAGGGATAGTGATCTAAGTGTCCCAACACTCGGTCTGGGGATAGAGATCTAAGTGTCCAACACTCAGTCTTGGGATAGTGATCTAAGTGTCCCAACACTTTAGCGATAGGTCCTAGGAGAGTTCGTAAAAGCCCTGGGACAGCAACGAAGTGTACCAACACTTGAGCAAAGGGTGCTAGAAGGGTTCAAAAAAGTACTGGGACAGCAACGAAGTGTACCAACACTTGAGCGAAGGGTCCTAGGAGGGTTCAGAAAAGTCCTGGGACAGCAACGATGTGAACATACACTTGAGCGAAGTGTCCTAGGAGGGTTCAGAAAAGTCTTGGGACAGCAACGAAATGTACGAACACTTGAGCAAAGGGTCCTAAGAGGGTTCAGAAAAGTACTGGGACAGCAAAAAGTGTACCAATATCTGAGCGAAGGGTTCTAGGAGGGTTCAGAAAAGTCCTGGCACAGCAACAAAGGGGACCAACACTTGAGCGAAGGGTCCTAGGAGGGTTCAGAGAAGTTTGCGACAGTAACGAAGTGTCCTAAAGGAGCACTAAGGGTCCTAAGAGGGTACATAAAAGTACCAGGACCGTACCAAAGTGTACCAAGACCCCATCGAATCATCCCAACACTAAGAGAGGGGTCCTAGGAGAGTACCAAGAAACCCTGGGACTTTATTGAAGCGTCCCAAAACTAGAACGAAGGGTCCTAAGGCCTGAAACTGATTTAGATTCAAATTCGATTTAGACTAATTCGACTGGTTTACTTTTTATTAAATACAGAAAAAATTTTCAAATATTTTAAATATATATAATTTCAGTTTGGATTTTACAATAGGGCCTTGTAAATATCAAATTTGTAATTAAAAAATTTGTATATAAAAATAATGAAGCGCAATAGGGTATCGATAACTGACAGAAGAGTAACAGGACTTAAGCAAAATCAAACCTCGTCGTAAGAGAAAGCAAATCCATCAAATTCGAAAGTAATGAGAAAGAATATTTCAGTGAACATGGTCAATACAAGAAGCATAAAGGAACAAAAGGCCAAGGAGAAAGCAATGGAAGAAACGACTGCTCCGAGACACCAGATCGGAGTACTGACGGCGTGGAAAGAAAAACGACGGAATCAACACCTATGCCAAATGAGGAAGAACAGGAGAAGAAAACGATAGAGTTCTCACCAAATGACAAGGTAGACGAAACAACAAGCAACACGCCAGAAACGATTAAAGACGGTTCTCAAACAAAAAGAACGTCGTTCACAGAGAAGATTGCAGCGATGGTAGGGATGAAACCAAAAGAGAAAGAGGAGGTAATGCCGACGACCGAGAAAGGAAAAACGTTTGGAACAGTCTCCGCACTTACAACAGAAACCAAACAAGACAAAGAGCAGGTCAGACATGGAGCAAATTCATTTGAGCTGGGCGAATTGATGGCAAAATTGGAGCAAATTGACAAGAAACTGAAATACAGCAAGGAAGACCGCTGAGAGCTAAAAAGGGAAGTTCTCAGAATGAGAACCTAGACAACTGCTTTAACCTGCAAGGGCGACGGAAGAGAAGCTACAGCAGATGTCAGACAAGGTAGAGGCTACCGACAAAGAGCGAGAGAAACATATAAAGAAGGATATGGAAGAAATGAAGAAACGGTATGACACCGTGAATGAGAAGTTGTGGAATATAGATACCAGAATGGATACAATGGGCAAGGACCAAGCTGAAAGTTCTTGTGCCATAAAGTCCAAACTGGATGCACTCTTGAGAAATTCAATAGCCCAAAAAATTTAGTGGTGGAAAAGCCACCCGGTACTAGAGTCGATATCGTGGAACCACAAGGAAAAAAAAACGAGAATCTACACCGTTAACACGGATTGATAGCACCAGTGCGTCGGGAGGGATAATGACTGCCATGAAGGTGGGAATCTCAAACTCAACAAGGACAACAGAGGACTCAGGATCACATACGGGTGTTCAACCGGATGCCAACCCTTCTTGTCTCCACTTCATCGAGGTCATAATCTTTTGCTTTTAGTGTTTCCCTCACTATCTTCGACTTGAGCATCATTTCCATTGGCATCCCCGTTTTCGTCTTGAGAATTTCTTTCGTCTCATGTTCTGCTGGTAGCTCGGGATGGTCTTCTATCGGTTTCCCTGACTTGTCAAGCCACCTCGTGAATGGTCCTTGTCAAGCCACGTCTCCTTGTCCATAAAAAAGAAGCCATCTTTGATTTCCGGCCTGTTGGCCTCCCTTTGCTCCTGTCTCTCGTAAAACTCCGTCTTTTTGCTCAAGCTGTCGGCATTTTGATGTTTGTCTCTTGTTCTGTGCTAAATAATCTTGTTTTAACCATCCAGGCACACTATCTATCTCCCGATGTAGCTCTGGTCTATTGAGCACGTTTTTGACCAACTGAGTGTTCTGTTGTCGACTCGCAGCTTGAATGGCTCGCTACCCATGTATGCCCTAGATTTTTCAACAAAAGTGACTAGCGCAAATATTTCCGCTTTGGGTGCTCAGTGCTTCATCTCTGTATCACTCAAGACTTTGCTCCCGTAAGCTATCGGTCTCAAGACTGTCTTTCCGTTCCATTCTTGTTCTTGGTGGAGTATTCCAGAGATCGTTACCACTGATGCATCCGTGTCCAGCACGTACATTTGCTTTCCCGTGGGCATCCCCAGCTTTGGTGCTTCGCACAACTCCGTTTTTATTCTTTGAAATGATTCCTCTGCTGCGTTATTCCCCGTGAACTTCTTACCCTTGTGCCTCATGAGTTGTTGCATTAAATAAACTTTGTCTGCATAGCCCTTGATGAACTCCCTGTAGTAGTTTGCGAAACGTAAGGAGCTCATCAACTGGTGTTCTGTTTTTGGCAATTTCCAAGTCAGTACTGCCTCTACCGCATCTGGGTCTGGTCTAATACCATGTTTGTCCACCATTCGTCCCAGGTATTTGATCGAGTCCTTGAGAATTTCACACTTCGATAGCTTGCACTTCAGTCCTGCTCTCTTCATACAAGCAAACACCTCGTCCAGTCGTTCAATTTGGTCCTCTAGTGTGGGTGTTGCGATCACCACTTCATCTACGTAGCACATTTTAAAATTGCCATATTTCTTTGTTACGCTCGTCAGCGCTTGCGCCATTAGTCGTTGCAAGCTGGCAGTCGCATTGCAGAGGCCAAAGGGTATCCTCTTCCATTGAAACAACCCCAGTTCGCATGCAAAACCCGTCTTGTGTCTGTCTTGCTTCCTCAGTGGTACCTGCCAAAAGGCCGACCCTAGATCAAGAAATGTGAAAAATTTTGCGTCACCTAATTTTGAGAGACTTTCATCTATCCTAGGTATGAGATAGGCATCCTTCACCGTGACGGAGTTCAGATATCGAAATTCACAACAAAACCTAATTTGGTCTTCTTTCTTTATAGCCATCACTACTCCACACGCCCACGGTGATTTGGATCGTTCTATCATGTCATACTCTAGTAGGGTCTCTACCTCTTTTCTACAAGCATCCGATTTGTTAGGGGTCATACGCCTCGCCCCCTCCCAATGCGGCACCGCCGATTCTTCTAACTCTATTTCATGTTCAACAAAGTTGCAGCATCCAATTTCTGCCCTATGTCCCGAAAAAACATCCTGATTCCTATCTAGAACGTCTTTGATGGCTTCGAGCTGTTCGTCTGTTACCTTCCACCTTAAATGTTCAATCTCTGGTAACACTGGTTTATCCATTTCCAATTCCTCTGGCGAGGGTTTTTCTGGAAATTTTGAACAGATCGACAGTCCATCGTCTGTCTCTGACCTATGTGACTTCACAAGATGGGTGAACACTTTTATTTTCTTCAATCGTCTCAAGATACAAATTTTATCCCTGTGATTCGGACAATCAAAAACTTCATTTTCTTTCACTTTTTCAGTCATTTCATATCTAGTTTTCACGGGCAGTGCGTATCCTAACTTGCCCCCCCCCTCTGGATTGTGATTTGTATATCAAGCGTAATCAACAAGACATTGACGCAGAGGCCACTCTTGGTTATCGAGAAGGATCTTCCTAAAATAGCAGCACCCTGACTGTTTGGATTGGGTACTATACATACTTGTTTGCTGTCACTTATTTCATTATAGTTTTTCATCCGTAAACCTACTATTGCCACCCCATTTGTTTTCAGCCTTACCCTCCTATTCAAGAAAACTGGAGTCTTATTTTCATTCGCCATTTTCAAATTCACCGGGTTAATTACGTATTTCTTTTCCGGGTTCCGAATCCTGAACATCGCATTGTTAAGATCATTTGTAACATCAAAATTCCTGATGAAATCTCTGTCTAAAATGAATTTATTAGACTCATCTAGATTCTCCACCACCAGAAAGTTCATCCACAAATTGCGTTCTCCTAGGTCTAGGGCTATTATTGGTGTCCTACCTATGACCCGAAGCGCCCCCTTTTTTGCCGCTGACAGACGTATTCTTGAGTTAATCAGGTCATCTTTGTCGAATCCCATTTTTCTCCAAGTCTCAATTGATTTTACAGTGAAGACGGCTCCCGTGTCCAACTACCCACGCAGTTGTGTCATCTTTCCACTTATGTTCAATACGTGTGCAGACACGTCTGCTTCCCTTCCCAGATGCATGGCATCCTCCTCCAGCATAGCACTGTGCCCAATGGATCTCTTTTTTTAGTTCCTCTCTACCAATCGGCTATATCCTCAACACATGTTATCATCGTTTTTGTGTAGATGTTTTTGGTTTCACTAACATATACTCTCTTGACTTTTGTCTCATCTCTTCTGAGGTCGGTGCATTATGCTTCGTTAGTGTATAATACGTTGCCAGCATCGTCCACAAGTCGTCACTTCTCGCCCCTTCAATGAATTTTGAAGCGATGCTGAAGTTTCTTCACTTCGTTGATTCTTCCGGGTCAATTCTTTTTCTCAAGCGCTCAAGATCATCCAGGAATCGATCAATTGACTCGTCTTTCCTTTGTCTTCTTTTTTCAATTCTCATCATCGCTTGATGACCCTTCATCCCTGATCCGAATCAGTTCAACAGTATCTCGAAGATTTTGTCCGCTGTATCACTCTTCTCCTCTTTCTTTGCTACCACGCAATTTAGTGCGGTGCCTTCTAAGTTGCTTAGTATTGCCGTGCAGTGCCGTGAGAAAGCAGTTTTTCATCATAACGTCTTAATCTATGTAATCGCATAAATTCATAACATGCAAATTTTTTCGTAAAACATGCAAAAATAATACGTTGAAAAAACTTAAACATGGCCAGAAAGTGAAGCCCGCATTTAACTATTTAATGTATTTTTAAAGAACTTTCAAATCTAAGTTTGATGAAAAATTTTGAAAAAAACCAAAAATTTTTTTATCTTATCTCGTAAACTAACAATAAATCTGTATTCATATTTGGAGGCCCATTTTGCAAGCACAAAGTTAATCCTGACAGCATCCCACTTAGGGGTTTCTAGTTTCAATCCTGGCAACAAAAACCTGAATATAAGCTGCAAAATCAAAAAAATTCTTAAGCCTTGCAATATGCGATATGGCTTAAACGTGCACCAATTCTTTCGTTAATCATGCAACAATATTACGTTGAAAAAGCTTAAGCATGGCGAGATAGTGAAGCCCGCATTTAAATATATGATAGATATTAGATAGATAAATAATAGATTGCAGTTTCTCTTCATAACGTCTTAATCTATTTAATCGCACAAATTCATAAGATGTAAATATATTTCGTCGATTTTGCTCCCAATGAAATCATAAATATTTGTAATGCCCAGGCCATTTTGAAAATCTATTTGCGACTTGCCTGAGCTAATGATTTAATTTTGTTAGCAAATAGCAAGGATGTTGGATTTTTGTAGAACTCTGGTTAACATAGGGCCCAATATGCTACCATGAGGCAATCGATGTTGAACCATTTCCTTCGAAGACATTTGCCCAATTATCCAAAAAATCTGTTGCCTGTTGGTCAGATATAGGTCTAGGACAACAAGCCGACGAGACTTCAAGCCGAAGCGACTTCAAGCCGAAAATTAAAGTTTACAAACACCTCAAATCATTATTTTTTCATCTGTAAAACGTTGCTTGTCAAAATCGTAGGCTATTTTACTCCATAATAAGCGTTATTTATGACAATGAATCACTTGGGATTGGCATCCGTTAATAATATCAGCCGGTTTTTGAAATGCATAAATTATAAACAAGAAAATTACCCTCAAGTTCTTGGTGGAGGATTCCAGAGATCGCTACCACTGATGCATCCGTGTGCAGCACGTACATTCCCTTTCCCGTGGGCATCACCAGCTTTGGTGCTTCGCACAACTCCGTTTTTATTCTTTGAAATGATTACTCTGCTGCGTTATTCCCCGTGAACTTCTTACCCTTGTGCCTCATGAGTTGTTGCATTAGATATACTTTGTCTGCATGGCCTTTGAAGAACTCCCTGTAGTAGTTTGCGAAACATAAGGAGCTCATCAACTGGTTTTCTGTTTTTGGCAATTTCCAAGTCAGTACTGCCCCTAGCGCATCTGGGTCTGGTCTAATACCATGTTTTTCCACCATTCGTCCCAGGTATTTGATCGAGTCCTTGAGAATATCCTACTTCGATAGCTTACACTTCAGTCGTGCTCTCTTCATACAAGCAAACACCTCGTCCAGTCGTTCATTTTGGTTCTCTAGTATGGATGTTGAAATCACCACGTCATCTACGCGCGTGTGCCATTAGTCGTTGGAAGGTGGCAGTCGCATTGCAGAGGCCAAAGTGTATCCTCTTCCGTTGAAACAATCCCAGTTCGCATGCAAAACCCGTCTTGTGTCTGTCTTGCTTCCTCAGTGGTACCTGCCAAAAGGCCGACCCTAGATCAAGAGTTGTGAAAAATTTTGCGTCTCCTAAGTTTGAGAGACTTTCATCTATCCTAGTTATGAGATAGGCATCCTTCACCGTGACGGAGTTCAGATATTGAAAGTCACAACAAAACCTAAGTTGGTCTTCTTTCTTTTTAGCCATCACTACTCCATACGCCCACGGTAATTTGGATGGTTCTATCATGTCATACACTAGTAGGGTCTCTACTTCTTTTCTACAAGCATCCGATTTGTTAGGGGTCATACGCCTCGCCCCCTCCCAATGCGGCACCGCCGATTCTTCTAACTCTATTTCATGTTCAACAAATTTGCAGCATCCAATGTCTGCCCTATGTCCCGAAAAAAAACATCCTGATTCCTATCTAGAACGTCCCTAATGGCTTCGAGCTGTTCGTCTGTTATCTTCCATCTTAAATGTTCAATCTCTGGTAATACTGGTTTATCCATTTCCAGTTCCTCTGGCGAGGGTTTTTCTGGAAATTTCGAACAGATCGACAGTCCATCGTCTGTCTCTGACTTATGTGACTTCACAAGATGGGTGAACACTTTTTTTCTTCAATCGTCTCAAGATACAAATTTTATCCCTGTGATTCGGGCAATCAAAAACTTCACTTTCTTTCACTTCTTCAGTCATTTCATATCTAGTTTTCACGGGCAGTGCGTATCCTAACTTCCTCCCCCTCTGGATTGTGATTTGTTTATCAAGCGTATTCAACAAGACAATGACGCAGAGGCTACTCTTGGTTATCGAGAAGGATCTTCCCAAAATAGCAGCACCCTGACTGTTTGGATTGGGTACTATACATACTTGTTTGCTGTCACTTATTTCATTATAGTTTTTCATCCGTAAACCTACTATTGCCGCCCCATTTGCTTTCAGCCTTACCCTCCTATTCAAGAAAACTTGAGCCTGATTTTCATTCGCCATTATCAAATTTACCGGGTTAATTACGTATTTCTTTTCCGGGTTCCAAATCCTGAACATCGCATTGTTAAGATCAATTGTAACATCAAAATTCCTGATGAAATCTCTGTCTAAAATGAATTGGTTAGACTCATCTAGATTCTCCACCACCAGAAAGCTCATCCACAAATTGCATTTTCCTAGGTCTAGGGCTATTATTGATGTCCTACCTATAACCCGAAGCGCCCCCTTGTTTGCCGCTTACAGACGTATTCTTGAGTCAATCAGGTCATCTTTGTCGAATCCCATTCTTCTCCAAGTCTCAATTAATATTACAGTGAAGACGGCTCTCGTGTCTAACAACCCACGCAGTTGTGTCATCTTTCCACTTATGTCCAATACGTGTGCAGACACGTCTGCTTCCCTTCCCATATGCATGGCATCCTCCTCCAGCATAGCACTGTGCCCAATGGATCTCACTTTTAGTTCCTCTCTACCAACATAAATTTGCCCGGCTATATCCTCATCACATGTTATCATCGTTTTTGTGTAGATGTTTTTGGTTTCATTAACATATACTCTCTTGACTTTTGTCTCATCTCTTCTGGAGTCGGTGCATTCTCCTTCGAAAGTGTATAATACGTTGCCAGCATCGTCCACAAGTCATCACTTCTCATCCCGTCAATGAACTTTGAAGCGATGCTGAAGTTTCTTCTGTTCGTTTATTCTTCCGGATCAATTCTTCTTCTCAAGCTCTCGAGATCATCCAGGAATCGATCAATTGATTCGTCTTCCCTTTGTCTTCTTTTTTCAATTCTCATCATCGCTTGATGACCCTTCATCCCTGATCCGAATCGGTTCAACAGTATCTCGAAGATCTTGTCCGCTGTATCACTCTCCTCCTCTTTCTTTGCTACCACGCATTTTAGTGCGGTGCCTTCTAAGTTGTTTAGTATTGCCGTGCAGGCCTGCCTTTCGTCGTTCAAGTTATCTTGTTCTAGATGAAGTCTCATTACTTCAACCCATGTATCAATGTAACCATCTGAATCGTCATTGAATTCCTTAGGTTTTTTGAAAGTTTTTCCGGGATTTGCCACTGCCTCTGTCACGTGAGTCTGTGTTCCTTGTGGCGAATGCTTTAAGCGTCCTGTTCATCGTTTCCCAAGTATTGGCCCACGTCATCGCATCCGATTGTACACCCGTATATGATACTGACTCTTCTGTCGTCCTTGTCGAGTTTGAGGCTCCCACCTTCATGGCGCCAGGGTATTATCAATCCGTGCAAACGGTGTAAATTCTAGTTTCTTTAGTTGTGGTTCCACGAAATCAAGAGATGGCTTTTCAATCACTAATTTATCTTGGGCTATTGAGTTTCTCATGGGAGCATCCGGTTTGGACTGTATGGCACAAGAACTTTCAGCTTGGTCCTTGCCCATTGTATCCATTCTGGTATCTAGATTCCACAACTTCTCATTCACGGTGTCATACCGTTTCTTCATTTCTTCCATATCCTTCTTGATATGTTTCTCTCGCTCTTTGTCGGTAGCCTCTACCTTGTCCGACATCTGTTGTAGCTTCTCTTCCGTCGCACTTGCCAGGACAAACCAGTTGTCTAGGTACTCATTCTTGTTTTGTCGTATTTCCCTTCCTAGCTCCTGGCGGTCTTGTCGGTTTATTCCAACTTTGTCATCAAGTCGCCCAGCTCAAGTGAAGTTTTTTTTCTTCTTGATTTGCCGTTGCTCCATGTTTGACCTGCTCTTCGTCTTGTTTGGCCTCTGTGGTACTTTCTCGGTCGTTGGTATTACCTCCTCTTTCTCTTTTGGTTTCATTCCCACCCTCGCTGCAATCCTCTCGGTGAACGACGTTCTTTTTGTTTGAGAATCGTCTTTTATCGTTTCCGGCGTGTTGCTTGTTGTTTCCTCTAGATTGTCAATCGTTGAGAACTCTATCGTTTTTTTCTCCTGTTCTTCTGCATTTGGCATTGGTGTTGATTCTGTCGTTTTTCTTTGCACCCCGTGAATACTCTGATCTGGTGTCTCAAGATCAATTTCTCTAGCCGGTACAGATGGTTTTTCCATTGCTTTCTCCTTGGCCTTATGTTCCTTTACGCTTCTTGAATTGACCATGTTCACTGAAATATTCTTTCTCATTACTTTCGGATTTGATAGTGTTGCTTTCCGTTGCGATGAGGTTTGATTTTGTTTTAATCCTGTTGCTCTTCTTTCAGTTGTCAATACCCTATTCCGCTTCATGATTTTTATATACAATTTTAGTATTTACAAGTAAAATCCGACTGGAATTATGAAAAAATATCCTAATGTATTAAAAATTAAAATCAGTCTTGAATCTTAATCAATTTCAGTCCTTGGGACCCTTCGTTCTAGTTTTGGGATGCTTTAATACTTTCCCAGGATTTCTCGGTACTCTCCTAGGACCCTTTGCTCAAGTGTTGGGATACTTCGATGGGGTCGTGGTACACTTTGTTGCGGTCCTTACTTTAATGTACCCTCCTAGGACCCTTCGTGTCCTTTTGGGGACACTTGTTTTTGTCCCAGGACTTTTCTGAACCCTCCTAGGAACCTTCGCTCAAGCGTTGGGACACTTCGTTACTATCCCAGGATTTTTCCAAACCCTCCTAGGAAACTTCGCTTTAAGTGTTGGGACACTTTGTACTGTCGCTCAAGTGTTTCTTCGTCTGATTGATGATTTCCCCTGTACCTTGTGTCGAATTTTGGAATTTCTGATCCACTATCCCCGTACCACCTCTAGAGCTCTTAAAAAGTCCCCAAAACCCAATCTTGTTGATGAAAAGTTTACCTGCTAACCACCTGAAATTACTTTTCCTTTATTAATCCGACTTGTTAGCAATTGCCTTATGATTTCCAATTCGTTAAAAGCCAACTGAATTTAAAACGTAAAAACTTAACTGAGAGAAATGAAAAACTATAAAAAAAATATGGCGAGTACATCCATTGTTCAAAGGCGACCAATGTGGTATTTTCGTAAAAATTGTCTGGTACCTGATTGTCACGCGCTTTTCCTCCCCCCTACTAACAGTCTTATGGGGTATTCTCCTTTTGGGTTCCAAAAACGGTCTATTTCCGATCTCCCCATCCGATCGCACCAGGTTACCTACCTTAATTTGATCTTGAAATTTGGATATTCTTGCGTTGCACTTCCTGTTCTGAGTCTAAAGATGGATCTTTCTGGACTGTGGGTCTACTAATGTAACTAAATCGACGATATCGATTGTATAGTTACTATAATGTGTCCTCCTTTTTACAATTTTCAACCACCAACGTCTATCTTAACCAGCCCCCCTTCTAACCTCCCCCCTATCTAGCCCCCACTTAATTCGAAAATTACCCTCAGCGCGATGGGTGCTAAACCTCTCGAGAAAAAACCGTAGAACCTGTTTCCAAGCTCTGATCAAGTAAAACCGTTCCCTCAAAACAGTGGGTCTTCGCTATATTTTACACCTATTTCCTCAAATGTAAAATTGAATTTATCGATACCCGTTTGACCAAACAGAACCTCCGTAAACCTTCTACCTTTTGCCAGCCATGTTCTGCTTTGAGCACACTGCTGACTGGTCACCTGTCGGTTGGTCACACTTTCCCCCTGGGCTGGTCACCTGTTCCAGTCAAGTCTCCCAGTGGTCGAGCCTCCTTGTTCTCCACTTTCCCACTTCGCTGGGCAGCTCTTCCAGCCAAGTCTCCTAGTGGTCCTCTGCTATCTGAAAACCTTAGAACGCCCCACACTTGGGCGCCTATAAAATGTTGCTGATTTGATTGAGACGATCGGTCATATTGGAAAACAGTATGGGTGTACTATTTTGTAATTATTATGAAGGTTTGATCCACCTAATTTGGAAATCAAAGCCACTGTCCTTTTTATGTTTTATGGTTTTTTGTTCTTATTTCTAATCTTTTTTCGTTTTTTTCCGCTTTTTTTACTCGTTTTTTGTCCCCCTGGTGACCCCCTTACTCGGTTAGCTAGGCCTCGTTTCTGAAAGCGCACCGGAAAATTTTCTCAAGTTTTCTTGAAAAGATATCACGGAACAACCATGGGTGAATACGTTCCCGTTGAACCGTACCACCGGTACTCTAGAATGGGCATGTAGCCCAGAGCTGTGTCAAGTGGGTTTGATACCGTAGTCATGATGTCGTAAAAACACCAGGGAGCGCCATAAAAACTCTTTCTAACAGTCACCTTCTTGAGTCACATTTGAGGTTAAAGAAAAATAGGCCCTTTAACCATTGGCTCAAGAGTCAGGGACACTATCTCTTGTGTTTTTCTACCTCAAGCAGTCGGAGCCAATTCGGTTCACTTGCGACATGAGACTAAAACCCGTGTTACAGCTTAGAGGCCACTACCAAAATGTTCCCCACTCTAGGTCTCGAAATACCTAAAATACGCGAACGCCGTTAAAAACAGGGTCGGAACCTTGTGTATAGTTACTTTTTATTGCACAGTGGACCTTTGATTCATTTCAGATGGATCAACCTAAAAACTCTCCCTAACTCAACATAACAATATAAAACACACTCAAGAAAATTCAATTTGGCATTTACATACCGACACGACCTCTAGAACCGAGTAACTAAACTATGAAACAACTCTAGGATTGATGGGTAATTAATTTTAACTCGAGAATGTTGTAATGAATAAGTTTTAGCTCAAGAAATAGGTTTTGGGTCTGGACCATTGGGAGACTTCGGGTGTCCACCTTTCCACCGAAGGTTCCCTCTGGTCCACTCGAACTACTCTCCCTTCACTCGTGATTACTTTCTGTCTCCTGCCAAGAATAAGACAGCTTTACTCGTTTTCGAATTATGTGTTGGAAATTGCGAATAGCTGCTATTTTTGACTACTTTCCCGCGATTAAAGTTCGAATCTTCTGATCTTATTTTTCTGATATTTTCAGTTGTCGCGAGAAACTTGATCATGACATGTTCAACTGGAATTTTTGAAAAATTGCATTTAACCCCAAAATCAACTCCAATTGTTTTCTCAAGGTCAAACTTCCAAATATGACCGACTGGTACATGTGTTTAGACGCAAGCCAGTCGTTTTACAACCTAGCTATATTTTCCGTCGTTATGTACTTCCGAGCGAATGTTACATTCCAAAGCCGCATTAATTGGTAGGAATACATATTTGCCGCCACTCCGTGTCGTTACTGGTTACATTCAGAATAACTCCGAGTGCATCGCGCATAGTTTCACATAATTGTTTGATTGTGCTTAGTGAAAAACGGCGCAGTCGTGAGAGTGTACATGAACTCTTGGATGAAAAAACAGTTTTTCAGTAAGAAGAGAGCAACATGTGCAGGCAGAGTGGATAATTCCTCACACATTATTTTCAACTGACCTTGAGGAATTTTGACCTTGAGGAATACGAACAACGTAATTTTGGGACGAAATTTTTATTTTTCATAATTTCAAATTGAGCCTGTCATGCTCAACTTTCTCGGGAAAACTGAAACTCTCAGAAATACAAGATCAGAACAACCAATTTACCATCGCGGGAAAGTACTTGAAAAAAACAGCGGGAAATTGCTATTTGCAATTTCCAGATATAAATCAAGCGCGAGTAGAGCTGTCTTATCCTGAAATAAGAGAAGAAACGATTGCGAAAGAAGAACGTATTTATTCGAGGTGAACCAGAGAGAACCCTCAGTGGAAAGGTGGACAGCTGAGGTGTCCCAATGGTTTAGAACAAAACTTCAATTCTTGAGTCAAAACTTATTTCCCTGGCTGAAATAAATTAGTATCAAATTTCTCAAGTTATCATACTTAATTCTCAAGTTGCTTACTAATTTAGTTACCTTTAATTCTCGAGTGTGCTGCTATGTGAGTACCCAATTTAATTTCTTGAGAGTGTTTTATGATTGTTATGTTGAGGTAAGGAGAGTTTTAGGTTGATCCATCTGAAATGGATCAAAGTTCCACTGTCTAATAAAAAGTAACGGTACGGATTGTTCCGACCCTGTTTTTAACGGCGTTCGTGTATTTTGGGTATTTTGAGACCTAAGTATGGGGGACGCTCTTATTTTCTAGAGTAAGGGGGGGGTATTTTGGTAGTGGCCTTTAAGCTGTAACGGGTTTTTAGTCTCATGTCGCAAGTGAACCGAATTGGCTCCGACCGTTCGAGCTAGAAAAACACAAGAGATCCCTGACTCTTGAGGCAATGGTTATAGGGCCTATTTTTCTTTAACCTCATATGTGACCGAAGTAGGTGACCGTTACATAGTGTTTTTATGGCGCTCCTGCTTGTTTTTACGACATCATGACTATGGAGTCGAACCTACTTGACACAGCTCCGGGCTACATGCCCATTCTAGAGTGTCGGTGGTACGGTTCAGCGGGAACGTGTAAACCTTCCGGTTGTACCGTGATAGCTTTGTAAGAAAACTCGAGAAATCTTCCTGGTACGCTCTCCGAACGAGGCTTAGCTAACCGAGCAAGGGGGGGGGGGGGTAACTAGGGGGACAAAAAACGAGCAAAAGACAAAAAGCGAAACAAAAACCGAAACAAAAACCGAAAAAGAATAGAACAAGGAACAGAAACCATAAAACAAAAAATGACAGTGACTTTTACACCAAATTAGTTGGATCAAACCTTTATATTAATTAAATAGTATACCCTTACTGTTTTTTATAAGACCGATCGTTTTGATCATTTCAGCAATTTGAAAAGGTGCCCGAGTGTGGGGAGTTGGGGAGGGTTTTCAGATAGCTTGCAACTTAGCTGGATCATTAGGAGACTTGAGTGAACAGGTGATCAGCCAAGTGGGAAAGTGGTGCTGGTGATCAAGTGCAGGACAAACAACCGCCAAGGAATCCGAGCAACAAGAGAGGACGAGGGTGTTCTCAAGTTGGTCAAATGGGTATCGTTAAAATTCACATTACATTATAGGAGATAAGTGCAAAATTGGATAAGCGGAACCCCACTGTTTTGAGGAACGTTTTTACTCAAGCAGGCCTGGAAACACGTTCTACGGTTTTCTCTCAAGAGGTTTAGCACCCGGCGCTTAAGGTAATTTTCGGCTTAAGAGGGGGGGTAAAGAGGGGGGAGGTTAGAAGGAGGGCTGGTTAGGTTAGAGGTTGGCGGTTGTAAATTGTAAACTTGTTCGGGGTGTCTTGTGATCACATGTTTGTTTAAAACCGATTAAAACTTTTTTTTTACCAAAAGCGTCAAAATCTGAACAGAGAAAAAACAATGATAAAAACAGAAAAATAAAGGTGACCTGTGTCAACCCTTTTTTTGAACAAAAACAAAAAAAATGTCTGGTACCTGATTGCCACGCGTTCTCCTCCCCCCTGCTAGCGATCTTATGGGGTATCACAAAAACTGTCTACGTCCGTTCCCCCCACCCGATCCGACCAGGGTACCTACCTTAATTCGATGTTAAATTTGGATATCCGCTTCTTATAATCAACGCGTATAAGAATCTAATGTAACTAAATCGACGATGTCGATCAATTAGTTACTCTAATATGTCCCCCCAATTTACAAATTGATCGACACCGTCGATTTAGTTACATTAGATTCTTATACGCGTTGATTATAAGAAGCGGATATCCAAATTTAACATCGAATTAAGGTAGGTACCCTGGTCGGATCGGGTGGGGGGAACGGACGTAGACAGTTTTTGTGATAACCCATAAGATCGCTAGCAGGGGGAGGAGAACGCGTGGCAATCAGGTACCAGACATTTTTTTGTTTTTGTTCAAGAAAAGGGTTGACCCAGGTCACCTTTATTTTTCAGTTTTTATCATTGTTTTTTCTCTGTTCAGATTTTGACGCTTTTGGTAAAAAAAAGTTTGAATCGGTTTTGAACAAACATGTGATCACAAGACACCCCGAACAAGTTGGGTTTCAACTTGCATCAAAATATTAAAAGGGAAATAAATACAGGGGGGTTGGTAATTCTAACTTCTGGCCAGTAAGATTGGGTTTTTTGGGAAAATTTTTACTAGAGCTCAAGTGGTGGTAACAGGTACAGTGGTTCAAGAGTCCCGACAACGAAAGAGAAGAGTTCCCACTGTCCCAACACTTAGCGGAGAAGTCCCGGGACAGTACCGAAAAGTCTTGGGACAGACAGTCTCGGGACAGGCAGTCTCGGGACAGTGGTCTTTGGACAGGCAGTCTTGGGACAGGCAGTCTTGGGACAGGCAGTCTTGGGACAGGCAGTCTTGGGACAGGCAGTCTTGGGACAGGCAGTCTTGGGACAGGCAGTCTTGGGACAGGCAGTCTAGGGACAGGCAGTCTTGGGACAGGCAGTCTTGGACAGGCAGTCTTGGGACAGGCCGTCTTGGGACAGGCCGTCTTGGGACAGGCAGTCTTGGGACAAGCAGTCTTGGGACAGGCAGTCTTGGGACAGGCAATCTTGGGACAGGCAGTCTTGGGACATGCGGTCTTGGGACAGGCAGTCTTGGGACAGGCAGTCTTGGAGCAAGCAGTCTTGGGAAAGGCAGTCTTGGGACAGGCAGTCTTGGGACAGGCAGTCTTGGGACCGGCAGTCTTGGGACAGGCAGTCTTGGGACAGGCAGTCTTGGGACAGGCAGTCTTGGGACAGGCAGTCTTGAGACAGTGGTCTTGGGACAGTAGTCTTGGGAAAAGCAGTCGTGGGACAGGCAGTCTTGGGACAGGTAGTCGTGGGACAGGCAGTCTTGGGACAGGCAGTCTTGGGACAGTAGTCTTGGGACAGATAGTCTTGGGACAGGCAGTCTTGGGACAGTAGTTTTGGGACAGGCAGTCTTGGGACAGGCCGTCTTGGGACAGGCAGTCTTGGGATAGGCAGTCTTGGGACAGGCAGTCTTGGGACAGGCAGTCTCGGGACAGGCAGTCTTGGGACAGGCAGTCTTGGGACAGTGGTCTTGGGACAAGCAGTCGTGGGACAGGCAGTCTTGGGACATGTAGTCGTGGGACAGGCAGTCTTGGGACAGGCAGTCTTGGGACAGTAGTCTTGGGACAGGTAGTCTTGGGACAGGCAGTCTTGGGACAGTAGTCTTGGGACAGTGCGGTCTTGGGACAGGTAGTCTTGGTACAGTTGAGAGAAGTCCTGGGACAGTACCTAAGAGTCTTGGGACAGCACCAGAAAGTATTGGGACAGTACCTAAGAGTCTTGGGACAGCACCAGAGGGTCTTGGGACAGTAAATATAAGTCTTGGGACAGTACCAGGAAGTCTTGGGACGGTACAAAAAAATTGTGTGTCGGTACTAGAAGGTCTTGGGACACTGCTCAACGCTCAATTAGAAGCAAAAGGACCGGTCCGGACGATTAAATTGCGAAAGGTCCATTATATTAAGATCACGAATTGGAGACTTATTTTACTTAAGAGAATTAGGAATATTTTTAGAAATTTTATCCGTAGAATAGAAATTTGTGGATATTAGTTTTGTAGATAGAAACAATTGTAAATAAAAAACATGAGGTGTAGTAAGGTACCAATAGCAGAAAAAAGAGTTCTAGAGTTGAAGACCAAACCTAACTCGTCGCAACGAAAATTGATACAGTTAGACCAAAAAGTAACAAGGAAGAACTTTTCAGTGAGCATGGTCGACACAAGAAGCGCAAAGGAAAACAAGACGAGAGGAAGCGCTGAAGAGGGACGGACGGATCCTGCTATAGAAATTGATCTTGAGACACCAGATCAGAGTGGAGAAGAAGACAACGGAGTCGACACCGATGCCGAATGCAGAAGAACAAAAGCAAAAGTTGATGGAATTCTCACCGATAGACACGGTGGAGAACACGACGGGCAACACGCCAGAAACAATAAAGGACGAGTCTCACGCGAAAAGAACGTAATTTACAGAGAGGATAGCAATGATGGTCGGAATGAAATCGAGAGACAGAGTGGGAGAAGAACAAAAAGCCGAGAAAGGCAAAACGTTTGGAACAGTTTCCACGAAAACAACAGAGGTTAACCGAGATGACCATGAGGCCAAACATGGGGCAACAGCTAGTCATGGGCAACAGCGGACCATGAAAAAACAAATTCTCTTGAGCTGGGCGATTTAATGGCGAAGTTAGATCAGATCGACAGAAGACTCAAGTGCAGCGAGGAGGATCGAGAAGTGATAAAAAAGAATTAGGATGAAACAAACACGAGTTCCTGGACAATTACTTCAATCTGGCGAAAGCGACAGAGGAGAAGCTTCAGCAAATGTCAGACAAGGTAGAGGCCACTGACAAAGACCGCGAGGGAAATATCAACAAAGACATGCAAGCAATGAAGCAACGGTATGACGCTGTGAACAGTCAGTTAGGGAGTCTGGAAAGGAGATTGAGCACAATGAGTAGGGACCAGGCTGAGAGTTCATGTGCCATACAGGCCAAACTGGATGCCATCTTGAGAAACTCTACATCACACGACATACCGATAACGGATCGAACGCAAAGTAACAGAGCTGATTTCGTGGAACCACAACGGAACAAGCGTGAATCAACACCATTACCGTTACCCCGGGGCAAATCGAGCATCGGTCCGGGGGGGGGGGGGGGGGTGTTCAAGACAAATATTAAGAGTGGGACATCAACTACGTTAAATGGCCCGGGGAAATCCACAACAAGCAATAATGTGGGACCTGATGCCATGACGTGGGCTAGCACCTGGGAGATGATGATTAGGACACTAGAAGTAATCGCTACGAGAAACACTGATTCGAGTGATAGAGGAGGTGGCACATCCAGGAAAACCTTAAAGAAGCCAAAAGAGTTTAAGGATGACACTGACGGATGCATCGATACTTGGGTAGAAGTCATGAGACTACATTTGGAACAGGACAACTTGAATGACGAGAGACAAGCCTGCACAGCGATACTCAGTAACTTAGAAGGCACGGCGTTGAAAAGCGTTGTTGCAAAGAAGGAAGAGGAACGCGACACAGCGGGCAAGATCTTCGAGATATTGTTGAATCGATTCGGATCAGGCTTGAAGGGTCAAAGGGACGATGAATCAATTGATCGGTTCCTGGATGATCTTGAGAGCTTGAAGCGAAGGAGTGATCCTGAAGAGTCAACAAACAGAAGGAACTTTAGCATCGCCTCGAAGTTCATTGATGGGGTAAAAAGTGACGACTTGAGGACAATGTTAGCAACGTACTATACACTGTCAAAAGATCACAGTCAGAAGAAATGAGACAGAAGTCAAGAGAGTACATGCTGATGAAACCCAAGAAATAATCATACTCGGATAACAGGAACGTGCAAGGGAAGAGTCAACCACAGAGGTCGTCATGGTATAAGCCTAGAGATGATATGGACAAACGCAGGTCATGCTCAAATTGTGGATCAGCGGATCATGATGTGGCGGACTGCACAACGTATTAACAAGGCATTAAGAGTCTGGGGTATGCTCTGGATGAGGAAGATATGAGCCAGATGGAAGAACACGAGTTCTACAGCGGCCTAATCATCAAGATAGGTGCGAGATGCTTCTTCTGCAATCAAGAGGGCCACTTTAGGATGAACTGTCCATTATTTTGGGAAGCAGTAAAAAATCAAAGTCATCCGAAACACAAGTTAGCGTTAGCGGCGGTGCAGAACACGAGAAACAGACAAGCCGAGTTTGAAACAAGAAATTCAGAGGCACCGAATGCGGAACTACCGACGAAGACGGTGAAAACTGTAACGCAGGTCAATAATGCCATGGAGACCATGACCAGGAAGTCTCCCGAGATAAATTTTGAGAGAGCAGCTGCAGAGGCTATTAACAAGGTGAAGTAGGACCTAGCGACGAAGGAGATAGAGCAACGATTGAAACAAGAGATCGAAAAGCAGAAGTTAAACGCGACGTTAAGTTGGTCAGTGCCAGTCCCAGAAGCTGTAGTGGGAGCGACAGAGAGTAGAAATTGCAACACTCTGAAAATGGTTACGGGAAAGCCATTCGGCATAATAAAGATCGGAGCCGGGATAATGTAGATAATCACCGTGGGTAGCCACGAAGTAACGAGGAACTTGAGTGAACCCAGCGACCAGACAATAATGCACAATGATGTGTACGCAGATTACTTGAGTGCAATAAGTCCACAGACGACTTCTAGAGCCTTGAGGGCGCTACTAACAAGAGGTGGCAGCAAGTCAGTCCGTGTGGAGAATAGATACACAGAAGCTTATATAGATGGGATAAACATTTACACGAAAACCATGATAACATGTGATGAGGACCTAGCCGGACAGCTCTACGTGGGCAAAGAAGAATTGAAAGTATGATCGATTGGAACTGCGCATTGTTTGAAGAGGATACAATGCACATCGGGACAGAGGCAGACGTATCAGCACACGTGCTCGACATTAGTGGCAAAAAGACTCAGTTGTGCGGGTTACTTGATACGGGAGCAGTCTTGAGTGTTATACCAATCGAGACCTGGGAGCGAATGGGTTTCGACAAAAATGACTTGATAGACTCAAGAATACGGCTGTCAGCCGCAAACAAAGGGGCGCTACGGGTACTAGGCAGAACACCAATAATAGCCCTAAATCTGGGCGAACGCAATCTGTGGATGAACTTTCTTGTGGTGGAGAACCTATACGAGTCTGACCAGTTCGTTTTAGGCAGAGACTTCATCAGGAATTTCGACGAAACGATTGATCTAAACAATGCCATGTTCAGGATTCGGAATCCGGACAGGAAGTACGTAATTAAACCGGTAAATTTGATAATGGCAAATGCGAATAAAGCGCTGGTGTTCTTGAGTAGGAGGGTAAGGCTGAAAGCGAACGAAGCAGCATTTGTAGGCCTGCGGATGAAAAATTATAATTAATTAAAGGATAACAAGCAAGTATGCATAGTCCCAAACCCAAACAGTCAAAGTGCTGCTGTTTTAGGAAGATCCTTCTCGATAACCAAGAGCGGCCTCTGCGTCAGTGTCTTGTTGAATACTCTTGACATACCCATAACAATCCACAGGGGAAGGAAGCTGGGATATGCTTTACCCGTGAAAACTCCATATGAAATGAGTGAAAATGTAAAAGATAATGAAGTACTTGAATGCCCCAATCACAGGGACAAGGTTTGTATCTTGAGACGATTAAAGAAAATAAAAGATTCATCAGGTCTTGTAAAATCACTTCAGTCAGATACAGATGATGGACTCTCGAGCTGTTCAAATTTCCCAGAAAGACCAAAACTAGAGGAAATGGAAATGGATAAACCAGTTTTACCTGAAAAAGAACACTTAAGGGGTAAGGTAACGGATGAACAGCCGGAAGCCATCAAAGACGTACTAGAGCGGAACGAGGACGTTTTTTCGAGACATAAGACAAACATTGGATGTTGTACTTTCGTTGAACATGAAATAGAGTTTGAAGAGTCTGCGGTGCCGCACAGAGAGGGGGCGAGGCGCATGACCCCGCACAAATCGGATGCATGTAGAAAAGAGATAGAGACATTACTAGAGTACGATATGATAGAACCATCCAAATCACCGTGGGCGTGTGGAGTAGTGATGGCCAGAAAGAAAGGCGAGCAATTGAGGTTCTGTTGTGACGTTTGGTATCTGAACTCCGTCACGGTGAAGGATGCCTATACCATACCTATAATTGATGAGAGCCTCTCTAAGTTAGGTGATGCAAAGTTTTTTACGACTCATGATTTAGGTTCGGCATTTTGGCAAGTCCCACTGAGGAAGCAGGACAGGGACAAAACAGGGTTCGCCTGCGAGCTAGGTCTGTTTCAATGGAAACGGATGCCATTTAGTCTATGCAATGCCACGGCCACATTTCAACGGTTGATGGCACACGCATTGATAGGTGTGACAAAGAAATACGGCAATTTGGTAATGTGCTACGTGGATGACGTAGTGATAGCGACGCCTAAAATGGTGTTTGCATGCATGAAGAGGTCAGGACTAAAATGCAAACCGTCAAAGTGCGAGATACTCAAGGACTCAATCAAATACTTGGTGAGGATGGTGGACAGGCATGGCATCAGACCAAACGCAGATGCAGTAGAAGCGGTTCTGACTTGGAAATCGTCAAAGACAGAACATCAATTGATGAGCTTCCTGGGTTTCGCGAACTATTACAGGGAGTTCATCAAGGGCTACGCGGACAAGGTATACCCCATGCAACAACTAATGAGGCACAAAGACAAGAAGTTCACGTGGAACAACGCGGCGGAAGAGTCATTCCAGAGAATAAAGAAAGAGTTGTGAGAAGCACCAGTGCTACCGATGCCAACGGAAAAAGGGATGTTCGTGCCGGACACGGATGCGTCGGTAGTCGCAATTTCTGGCATTCTTCATCAAGAACAGGAATGTAACGGGAAGGCAGTCTTGAGACCAATAGCGTACGGGAGTAAAGTCTTGAGTGATACGGAAATGAAGTACGGGGCGCCGAAAGCAGAGATGTTCGCGGTGGGTACCTTTTGTCGAGAATTATAGAGCATACCTAGGCAGTGAGCCATTCAAGCTGCGAGTCGACAACAGGGCACTCAACTGGCTGAAGACGTACTCAATGGACCAGAGCTACATTGGGAGGTGGATAGTTCGCCTGGACGGATACGACATAATAATTGAGCATAGAACAAGATACAAACATCAAAATGCCAATAGCTTGAGTAAGAAGACGGAGCTCTACGAGAGACAAGAACAGAGGGAGGCGGATAGGCCGGAAATCAAAGATGGCTTCTCCTTCATGGATAAGGAAACGTATGATAGTCTTCCATTCACGAGATCGCTCGACAAGTCAGGCAAACCAATAGAAGATCACCCCGAACTATCAAAGGAGCCTCCAGAGAAAACAATCTTGAAGAAAACCCGGCGGATACCGTTAGGGATAATGCTCAAATCAAAAATTGTGAGGGAGACGCTCAAGGCAAAATGCTATGGTCTCAAACAGGTAGAAACGGGAGATGCACAGATAGATGAAGACTTGATGAGATTACTCTAGAAACTGGCAGACAATAAACCCGTGGTCAAAGAAAAGGGCAAGGAGGAACCGAAAGTCACGATACTGAAAAGGAATGAAACTGGTGGTGGCGAGGACTTCTTAAAAGAAAAATCGGCCGGGAAAGAAGTCGTGCAATCATTGGTTGATAAAATCCCTGATGACATACCTGAGCGGACTCGGGTTAGAAAGAAGAAAGTGGCATTAAGGGAGGAGGCTGAACACCTTGGACTAGAACAAGAGTCCGGGGAGTGGCCCACAGTGGAAGAAGATGCTGAAGAAGAAAAGTTGTCCGGGGAGTGTGAAGAGTGGGATGAAGATTCGGAGAAGAGCAGCGATTATCAAGATAGTCTATGCATGATACTGGAGTAAGAGAAGATGAGACACCGCGACAGGGAGCTACAGACGGATCCTTCCTCAGGAACGTACAACTTGGATCAGCAGGAAGTGCGAGGAGGTGAAGAACTTAAGAAAATTGCAGTGTCGAGAAAACCATTTAGGAAGCTATCGTGACACTCAAATGTCAGAATAAATCTGGTGCCGGAAGATGACAGGAAGATCATAAGGAGGATAGTATGCGTAAAGCTGAAGGATGACATCCACAACCCTGGAGAAATGAATGGTCAGAAATGGCACTAAAAGAGCACGTCAAGGCAAGATATAGGATGTCGGATCTAATACGGGCCCAAAAGATGGACAAGATGACAAGTAACCTCTCCACATGGATCCGGACGGGGTCCAAAGAGAAGAGGGACCTAGAAGAAGACAGCTACAATATCCTAAGCCAGTTCTACAAAGACAGAAAATATTTACTCTCTCACACAGCTGATGGGGTGGTTGCATGCAAGAGAAAAGATGAGGAGAAGATATTACAAAAGCACAACCTCATCATACTGCCACAGTTGTATCAGACTGAAGTGTTATTCAGATCGCATGATCAAATGGGGCACCAGGGGATAGACAAGGTGCAACAAAGAATACTTCATAGGTTTGACTCGCCAGGGTTAAGGAAAGCTTGCGAGAGATGGGTGAATGCATGCCTGGCATGCCTGCAAGTGAAAGACCCAAGGAAGATGAAGTTCCCACTCAAGTCCGTTGAAAGCTCGGAATTTAACGAGGTTGTGCAGATAGACCATCAGAAGTTCTGTATGACAGTATCGGGATATGACCAGATACTGGTCAAAATAGATCATTTCACAAAATTGACTGAAGCGGTGCCGTGTCAGACAGCTCGGCAGAAGAGACTTGTGACCACCTGATAACACATTGGATATCACGGTATGGTTGTCCCATGACACTTCAGTCGGACAACGGCAAAGCCTTCGTGGGGACCTGACAAAAGAATCGATGAAGAGGTCACATTGCTCAAGCGCACTCCACAACCTACCATCCCCAAACCAACGGGTTAGTGGAGAGACAGAATAGAACATTGCTAAACATGCTGAGGGTATACTGCTCAAGATATATGACAGACTGGGACAAATATCTGCCGCAAGTGGTAGGGGCATACAACAGTACGCAACACTCAACAACAGGAATCGGTCCCTTCATGATGTTGACGGGCAGGGAAAGAGCGATGCCTCTAACATTCTTTTACCCAGAATAAGAAGGGAAAAAGACATCGCCTCAAGCTTATGTGAAAGAAGCGGTTAAGAGACAGCAAGAACTAAACGAGCTCTGCAGGAGGAACACAGCGCAAGCGCAAATGAGACAGCGGAAGAAATACAATGAAAAAATACTGCAAGCGAAACCATATGCAGTAGGCCAATAGGTCTGGGTCTTCCAGATTGTTATACCTCCCAAAGGGACAAAAAACTACGTAAGAAATGGAGAGGACCGTTCATGATAACGGAAGTGCACCAGCAAGGACGGTTTTACCGCTTGAGTACGGGGCGTGCAGCGCAATATGAAAATTTTAAGCCTCATGTCCCATCCCCAGAAGACTGGTGTGTACCACAGAATATGGAGGGACTCGAGTACTTATTGGTGGAACCAGCTTGCGAGGTGAACGAAAAGGGCACCAGAGAGAAAAATGATGGCAACGAGGACTTGAGTCTGGATGATAATGAAAAGATAGAAGCGGACTTAGGGGCGGAATCCTTTGCGGAAGAAGACTGGAATGATCCGGAGCAGGACGAGGTGCCAAAATGGACGGAACCAGATTTGCCGATAACAGCAGGAACCAGGAGTGGTAATCGTAAACGGACAGGAATCAGGTACAACAGGTACGGGGATGACTTCTTGATTGACAAGATACGGCCTGATGAATTGGGCGATGAGTTACTGAGTGTGGGCGAATTGGAGGCAGACGATGAATGGCAAATCATCAACGACAGCGAACACTACCCGAAGGAAGACTACTCCACACCAGAACAAGAAAAAGATCTGGAGCAGAGCGAGATAGAGAGGAGGGAGAACACAAACTTGAGAATACTAGAGTGGATGCGTGATGTCAAGAGCAAAGGATATGAAGGGCAAAGCATCCAGCAGGTCGACGTGTCAGTAGAACAACACGCGAGAACAGAAGATCCCCTCTTCGGTTGGACGGCAACCGACAGGCCGCTCCAAATACCACCAGATAATTTAGACCCAGCATCATCGACGGGGACGTCGATAAATATTTTTGTCCGGGGAGTGGGGGTAGGATTTACCCACACCGAAATTTTGATGATAAAGAAACTCAAGGAAGTAAGAGAGACCAACGGGCTAGAACTGGTCGAGGAAGAAGCCGAACCTACCATAGGACGAAATTTCAAAACGAAATTTGAAATACCCAATGAATGCTCGGAGAACATCCTGATAACGGACAGCGACTTCATTCTGTCAGACAGGACTAGCGCAATCTGTATAACGGCGGACATGAGCTTCAAATTGAGACTGGAGGCCGACTTCAAGAGAGAATACCAGAACGTGGAGTTTCTATTCAGACAGAGACCGGGGCTGGGAGGAATGGCTGCGCTTCCCCCATCAGTGGCACAAGTCTCAGGCAAATACCTGTGCTTTTTAGTGACGAGGGTCAATAAAAGGAATACGGTAGATCCTGAGCACGTGATGTTAGCACTAACGAGGCTGAGAGACTTCATGATTGAAAGAGGGATAGTGGAGGTCTCGATGCCTGTTTATGACCCAAACAGGGGCAAGTTGAGCCCAAGGGAGTTATTTGCCATCCAACACGTGGTCTTCGCAGAAACCGAGATAAGGGTACACCTACACAATAAATACTACTTGAGTATCACCTGAGCTACGGGTGGACAACGAAGGTCTTTAGTTGGGGGTACATGGGGATCTCGAGTAAGGGTACATGGGTATCTCGGAGCAGGTAGATGGATTTTAACGTAATTGGCATGACAATTATAATTCAAAGAGTGACGGTGCTAAAACATTAAATGAATCTGCATGCTCTTAAAAAACTTCCAATTGAATGATTTTAGTAAACCAAATGGAGGGATAAAGTTTTAACTACAATAACGGGGGGCGGGGTTTAGGTTAGGAGCATAACACCTTATCTAAAAAGTGGATTTTACTTTCAGATTGATTTGTTAAATCGAGTTGACAATCCAGACATACTCATTGGAAAGAGAAAAGAAGGTCTTGAACAAAGTTCACGATCAGCAACATTCGAAAGAGATATTTCTCAAGTACTCAGGTTGGTACGGTAATACTCAAAATGGTTGGTACGGTAATACTCAAGTTGGTTGGTACGGTAATACTCAAGTTGGTTAGTCCGCGAGATAATCTGGAAATCGTAAAAATGGCAGATCGATTTTGGAAATACATGCCTGCGGCGCTAAAGAGGCCTACGCTCGATGAATTGTACAGACGCTTGAGGGACCTGGACTACACCCAAGTGGACGAGAGGGTGGCAGTGATGTTGAACACCATCCTTCAATTAGAGGAGCAAGGTGAATGCAGGGAGTCCGCGACCGAAGCTGTCTCGATGGTCGGCTACACCACAGAAGGCGTATGCAATCAAGAACAGACCAGGTGGCTGTCCTGGAATGTGGATGGATGGGTGAGAGGATTCGACTTGGCAAGGAATCCTGGCTTGAGCAACAACACTGAGTAGGGCGCGGGAGAGTTCCCATTACCGACCAGACCAGCGGTAAAATCCGCGGGCCAATCCACAAGCAAGCCACCTTCTATGACGCGAACTCAGCAGACGGAAGAGACGTATCCAGACCTCAGCTAACTGAAGAGGGAAATTGAGAGGGCGCAGAGGGAGAAGAATAAAGCGAATCTTGACCGGGATAGCGCGAAACTCGAGAGAAATCAAGCGAATCTGGAGAGAGACCAGGCGGTCCTTGAGAGAGACCAGGTGCGGCAGTGCCCAATAGGCCAAAACACTGGCAGTACACGATAGAGCGGATCCAGCAGCTGCGAGGGTGATCATCGTGACGGGATCCGATTTCGAGGGAACGTCTCCCAAGTTGTTCTGGCCGGAAACTCTGGTATATTCGCTGCCAGGTGCAGAGTTGAACCAGATGTTGACCCTGGTGGTGGTGTAAAGTCGGAGATGCCTTGTGAACCAGAGCTACTGCTGTTCGCAGGAATGAACGATCACCTGCATGCGGCTGGGCTTCTAGAGCAGTTGAAAGGTGATGAGCCTACGCCAAAGAAAATCTGGGAGGCTATCCAGACGTTGTTTGCCGCGATGAACGAGGTGCAGGAAAGTGTCAGTTTGCGATTTGGACCCAAGACGAAAGTGGTATTAACGAAGTCCACCGGATACGCAAGCATGCCTCCTGCTCTCCAGTTTGTGTATGCTTTTTCGATCTTAATAGCCGAAGGGAACGCATGGCGGATCCTGATGGTAGCTCCCAATCGAGAGCTGGAACCCACGAACTTGAGACTTCGGAAGTCAGAACTGGCAGCGGCGTGGGCGGACGCGCCCCACGCATTGAGGGGATTCTATGAATTGGCGGACATCCTCATTGTATTGGATGAGGTCCTCTTACTTGAGATCTCGAATCTCGCCAGGCAACCGAAGTTCAGTCCGATAATAGGGGATGACCACCCAATAATAAGTCACCTGACAGCCAGCCTATGGTTCCGAGGTATGGACTTGACCATCACGAGCTCCACTAGCAAATTGGGGGACCAAGCAATAAAAGAAAGAATGTGGCTGCGACTGAAAAACAAGTGGAATCGATGGTATATCGACTAACACAAGAGAGAGGCAGGTGACCGTTTCTAACACCAAGGCTAGAGAATGCTACGGACAAGACAAGGGAGAGTGCCCCACCTCTCGTGAAGCAGATCTGGGAATTTCTTGAGGAACAGTTGGAGGTAGCCGAGGGTAAGGAGATGACGGTGGCTAGTTTCGTCACGGCAGCGAACGAGGTCACCATTGGAGGATTCTGGAGGGAGCATGCAAAAGGTGAGCTGAGGATGAGGAAAGATCATGAGATCCTGAAATTCTTGAGTCCTTGTTGGGAAAAAATACATGGCTTGAGTGTTTTGTGCGAAAGAGACCAATTTCGGGGCCTTTGTACAAGAACTATTGAGCATGCCCATAAGCCTCTTGCTAGCCCTATACTTAGTTTACCCAAGATACCTGTTTAACATGGGTCCAGCGTACATGTTCAGTCGGGGTGTAGAGACACTTCGGGTTGATGGGTATCTGGCATTGGTGCTCCTGACTCATGGCGAACTGGTGTCATTTCATCGGTTGATGAAATATGGGGAACCCCTGTTGATGGGAAAGACCCACTCAAGTATAGACACTTACTCGTACAAATGCAAGGCGGGACTGAAGACGTTACTGGTGGAGTATCTTCTGATGCAAAACCGACAGATGACCGGTGAGTAGAAGAATCCAAAGACGAGAGATGAATGGAGGGAGGCGAATGGTGGTATCCCTCTACTGACAGATCTATGCCTGGCGATGAGATCTGACCCAGTGGGAATGATCAGGGGACTAGAGGAGGTTGTACCTTGTAGTTACGGACCAGCGGTCACGTATGCCTTTCCGTACCCTCTAGTGGCAGCATACCGCCATTCAGTAGTGCACGTGAGCTTAAAAAGCGTGTTGGATGGGACGGCGCTGAACTGGTGTTGACAAGAGGTGCTAAGGGCACGAATGAGTAATACAGTGCTCTTTGCGATGAACGAGGTGCAGGAAAGTGTCAGTTTGCGATTTGGACCCAAGACGAAAGTGGTATTCACGACGTCCCCCGGATACGCAAGCATGCCTCCTGCTCTCCAGTTTGTGTATGCTATTTTGATCCTAATAGCCGAAGGGAACGCATGGCGGATCCTGATGGCAGCTCCCAATCGAGAGCTGGAACCCACGAACTCGAGACTTCGGAAGTCAGAACTGGCAGCGGCGTGGGCGGACGCGCCCCACGCATTGAGGGGATTCTATGAATTGGCGGACATCCTCATTGTATTGGATGAGGTCCTCTTACTTGAGATCTCGAATCTCGCCAGGCAACCGAAGTTCAGTCCGATAATAGGGGATGACCACCCAATAATAAGTCACCTGACAGCCAGCCTATGGTTCCGAGGTATGGACTTGACCATCACGAGCTCCACTAGCAAATTGAGGGGACCAAGCAATGAAAGAAAGAATGTGGCTGCGACTGAAAAACAAGTGGAATCGATGGTATATCGACTAACACAAGAGAGAGGCAGGTGACCGTTTCTAACACCAAGGCTAGAGAATGCTACGGACAAGACAAGGGAGAGTGCCCCACCTCTCGTGAAGCAGATCTGGGAATTTCTTGAGGAACAGTTGGAGGTAGCCGAGGGTAAGGAGATGACGGTGGCTAGTTTCGTCACGGCAGCGAACGAGGTCACCATTGGAGGATTCTGGAGGGAGCATGCAAAAGGTGAGCTGAGGATGAGGAAAGATCATGAGATCCTGAAATTCTTGAGTCCTTGTTGGGAAAAAATACATGGCTTGAGTGTTTTGTGCGAAAGAGACCAATTTCGGGGCCTTTGTACAAGAACTATTGAGCATGCCCATAAGCCTCTTGCTAGCCCTATACTTAGTTTACCCAAGATACCTGTTTAACATGGGTCCAGCGTACATGTTCAGTCGGGGTGTAGAGACACTTCGGGTTGATGGGTATCTGGCATTGGTGCTCCTGACTCATGGCGAACTGGTGTCATTTCATCGGTTGATGAAATATGGGGAACCCCTGTTGATGGGAAAGACCCACTCAAGTATAGACACTTACTCGTACAAATGCAAGGCGGGACTGAAGACGTTACTGGTGGAGTATCTTCTGATGCAAAACCGACAGATGACCGGTGAGTAGAAGAATCCAAAGACGAGAGATGAATGGAGGGAGGCGAATGGTGGTATCCCTCTACTGACAGATCTATGCCTGGCGATGAGATCTGACCCAGTGGGAATGATCAGGGGACTAGAGGAGGTTGTACCTTGTAGTTACGGACCAGCGGTCACGTATGCCTTTCCGTACCCTCTAGTGGCAGCATACCGCCATTCAGTAGTGCACGTGAGCTTAAAAAGCGTGTTGGATGGGACGGCGCTGAACTGGTGTTGACAAGAGGTGCTAAGGGCACGAATGAGTAATACAGTGCTCTTTGCGATGAACGAGGTGCAGGAAAGTGTCAGTTTGCGATTTGGACCCAAGACGAAAGTGGTATTCACGACGTCCCCCGGATACGCAAGCATGCCTCCTGCTCTCCAGTTTGTGTATGCTATTTTGATCCTAATAGCCGAAGGGAACGCATGGCGGATCCTGATGGCAGCTCCCAATCGAGAGCTGGAACCCACGAACTTGAGACTTCGGAAGTCAGAACTGGCAGCGGCGTGGGCGGACGCGCCCCACGCATTGAGGGGATTCTATGAATTGGCGGACATCCTCATTGTATTGGATGAGGTCCTCTTACTTGAGATCTCGAATCTCGCCAGGCAACCGAAGTTCAGTCCGATAATAGGGGATGACCACCCAATAATAAGTCACCTGACAGCCAGCCTATGGTTCCGAGGTTTGGACTTGACCATCACGAGCTCCACTAGCAAATTGAGGGGACCAAGCAATGAAAGAAAGAATGTGGCTGCGACTGAAAAACAAGTGGAATCGATGGTATATCGACTAACACAAGAGAGAGGCAGGTGACCGTTTCTAACACCAAGGCTAGAGAATGCTACGGACAAGACAAGGGAGAGTGCCCCACCTCTCGTGAAGCAGATCTGGGAATTTCTTGAGGAACAGTTGGAGGTAGCCGAGGGTAAGGAGATGACGGTGGCTAGTTTCGTCACGGCAGCGAACGAGGTCACCATTGGAGGATTCTGGAGGGAGCATGCAAAAGGTGAGCTGAGGATGAGGAAAGATCATGAGATCCTGAAATTCTTGAGTCCTTGTTGGGAAAAAATACATGGCTTGAGTGTTTTGTGCGAAAGAGACCAATTTCGGGGCCTTTGTACAAGAACTATTGAGCATGCCCATAAGCCTCTTGCTAGCCCTATACTTAGTTTACCCAAGATACCTGTTTAACATGGGTCCAGCGTACATGTTCAGTCGGGGTGTAGAGACACTTCGGGTTGATGGGTATCTGGCATTGGTGCTCCTGACTCATGGCGAACTGGTGTCATTTCATCGGTTGATGAAATATGGGGAACCCCTGTTGATGGGAAAGACCCACTCAAGTATAGACACTTACTCGTACAAATGCAAGGCGGGACTGAAGACGTTACTGGTGGAGTATCTTCTGATGCAAAACCGACAGATGACCGGTGAGTAGAAGAATCCAAAGACGAGAGATGAATGGAGGGAGGCGAATGGTGGTATCCCTCTACTGACAGATCTATGCCTGGCGATGAGATCTGACCCAGTGGGAATGATCAGGGGACTAGAGGAGGTTGTACCTTGTAGTTACGGACCAGCGGTCACGTATGCCTTTCCGTACCCTCTAGTGGCAGCATACCGCCATTCAGTAGTGCACGTGAGCTTAAAAAGCGTGTTGGATGGGACGGCGCTGAACTGGTGTTGACAAGAGGTGCTAAGGGCACGAATGAGTAATACAGTGCTCTTTGCGATGAACGAGGTGCAGGAAAGTGTCAGTTTGCGATTTGGACCCAAGACGAAAGTGGTATTCACGACGTCCCCCGGATACGCCAGCATGCCTCCTGCTCTCCAGTTTGTGTATGCTATTTTGATCCTAATAGCCGAAGGGAACGCATGGCGGATCCTGATGGCAGCTCCCAATCGAGAGCTGGAACCCACGAACTTGAGACTTCGGAAGTCAGAACTGGCAGCGGCGTGGGCGGACGCGCCCCACGCATTGAGGGGATTCTATGAATTGGCGGACATCCTCATTGTATTGGATGAGGTCCTCTTACTTGAGATCTCGAATCTCGCCAGGCAACCGAAGTTCAGTCCGATAATAGGGGATGACCACCCAATAATAAGTCACCTGACAGCCAGCCTATGGTTCCGAGGTATGGACTTGACCATCACGAGCTCCACTAGCAAATCAAGGGGACCAAGCAATGAAAGAAAGAATGTGGCTGCGACTGAAAAACAAGTGGAATCGATGGTATATCGACTAACACAAGAGAGAGGCATGTGACCGTTTCTAACACCAAGGCTAGAGAATGCTACGGACAAGACAAGGGAGAGTGCCCCACCTCTCGTGAAGCAGATCTGGGAATTTCTTGAGGAACAGTTGGAGGTAGCCGAGGGTAAGGAGATGACGGTGGCTAGTTTCGTCACGGCAGCGAACGAGGTCACCATTGGTGGATTCTGGAGGGAGCATGCAAAAGGTGAGCTGAGGATGAGGAAAGATCATGAGATCCTGAAATTCTTGAGTCCTTGTTGGGAAAAAATACATGGCTTGAGTGTTTTGTGCGAAAGAGACCAATTTCGGGGCCTTTGTACAAGAACTATTGAGCATGCCCATAAGCCTCTTGCTAGCCCTATACTTAGTTTACCCAAGATACCTGTTTAACATGGGTCCAGCGTACATGTTCAGTCGGGGTGTAGAGACACTTCGGGTTGATGGGTATCTGGCATTGGTGCTCCTGACTCATGGCGAACTGGTGTCATTTCATCGGTTGATGAAATATGGGGAACCCCTGTTGATGGGAAAGACCCACTCAAGTATAGACACTTACTCGTACAAATGCAAGGCGGGACTGAAGACGTTACTGGTGGAGTATCTTCTGATGCAAAACCGACAGATGACCGGTGAGTAGAAGAATCCAAAGACGAGAGATGAATGGAGGGAGGCGAATGGTGGTATCCCTCTACTGAGAGATCTATGCCTGGCGATGAGATCTGACCCAGTGGGAATGATCAGGGGACTAGAGGAGGTTGTACCTTGTATTTACGGACCAGCGGTCACGTATGCCTTTCCGTACCCTCTAGTGGCAGCATACCGCCATTCAGTAGTGCACGTGAGCTTAAAAAGTGTGTTGGATGGGACGGCGCTGAACTGGTGTTGACAAGAGGTGCTAAGGGCACGAATGAGTAATACAGTGCTCTTTGGGAAGGTGAATGATCCCGAGTTGGTGGTGTGTAACTTCCGGGGGCAACTGTAATCCAGGATGGGGGGAAACGTGAAGGCCCTATTGAGATGTATCCCAAGTTTTGGAATCTGAACCCCCTAACGGCGAACGGACAAGAAATCCTGAGAATCCCCGCGTGGAAAAATAGCTTCGAGTTGGTAAAAAGGGAGCTAGAAGCGACACTAGAGAAAGAAATCTTGCCCGCAACCATTTCCGAGCTTCCAACAGTCAGGAGAAGGACCCTGGGGATGAATGGCTCCCTGGTGGTCCCATTCCTTTTCGCAAGAGCTACGTTAGAGAGGCAGCAAGAGGAGTTCACATGTGGCTGGGACCCCGTGTTCATTGGGTATACAGCATACAGCAGCGGTCTACTTCCACACCTGTGATATCAAGATAAACTCATGGACGACTCAAGCGAAAAAATGAGAGATTCAATGCCTCCAAAAGTCAAGGTGCGAGAGATCTTGAGAACGCTCAATCAGGCGAACTTGGCAAACGCATCACCGATATGGGACGATGGCAGGATGATTGTAGAAGAAGGGCACATCGCGCTGAAGGACGAGATGAAGTTTGCGACAAGAAAGTACCGGGCGCCTTACGGACTAGAACAGGTGGAAATGAGACAAGAGGGGAAAGAGCTGGATGCGGCAGGCTTGTTATATGTGGCTCTGACGGAATACAAGAAGCAAGATCCAGCGACACCCTCGCCCCTATCAGTAGGCACCCCTGGGGACAAATGAAGCGGCCCCGTAGAAGACCGATTCAGGAAGATACTTGAGAGAAGGCGAGCCGAGTCAGAGGGAGAAAGCATGGATGAAACTCTCGGTGGAACGGAGAGGAAATGGAAGTGGGGAATACGCCTGAGCCGAAACCAGCTGAGGAGGATTTCACCGCCCAGGAACTACTGCAGGACCTGAGCGGAGACGATTGGGCGGACACTTCCACGCCACCTCTGACCTCATCCCCTCGTAAGATCCTGGAACTACCATTGACAAGCGAGACTTCCAGAATGGGTATGATACTCTTGAGTACAGAAGAGAGACAGAAGAACACGTTTGAGGGGAACAAGAGCATGTTTCTAGGGACTTTGGATGAGAAAGCTTGGCGGGGAACCGGTATTGATGGGCACCGGGCTGGATGAAAAAGCAAGAAAGGAGTTGCTGAGCAAGATGATCAAGTTGAGGGGGACGAGACGGAAGACCAAGGATGATGAATGTAAAGACGGCTCTACTCTGAAGAAAAAAACTGATGATAAAATAAATAAAGTTAGAGGGGAGGATAAGATTAAGACTAGAAATATGATTAAAAGTACTAATATCCTCAAGGCTCGAGCAGGGGGGAGGCAAGGTTGGAAGGGTCAGACCGGGACAGAGAGATCGAATCAGTGATGATAGTGACGACACCCCCAAGCAAAGGGATGAATCCTCGAAAGAGGAAATTGGAGATAGAGGAGTTGAGCAGCCCGTCGGTGGATGCTGTCTCGGAGAAGAACTTGAGGGAGACTGCCCCCATGATCCTAGCGCGTTGGAAGACGCCAGCCAACAAGAGTAGCTCCGAACCAAGGAGGCTAGCCGAAGTAGTGGAAGAGATAGAGGTCTCGACAAGTCTGGTAACGGAAGAAGACTTCAAACCTCAGAAGGCAGGCTCGAAAAAGGGTTCGACGAATGGACAAACTTGGGAAGTGGATATTGGCAAAGAATGGATATCGAGCGAATATCAGGATATTGGCAAACAAGTGACCAACGACCCTCTTGAGAAGAATGCGACAAGGAATACGGCTGGACCTTGGTGGGTGGCCCTAGAGACGATGAAGGAATTGGAGGACTATCTGAAGAAGCTTGATCATGCGGTGTACCGCAAGCGTCGCAATTGGGCTACTCAACAGAAAACCGAAGTCAACAAGTTAGAATTGGGAAGTTTGCTAAAGCAGAGATGAGAACATCTTCATCCTCATTGCCCCTGATGGCAAATCCCTTCGTTAGATCAGCGGGACAGCTGATGTTCGCGTGGAGCCTAGTGGGAGTAGAATTGGAGGTTGTGACTTCACGTGACAAATTGAAATTGGGCAACAAAAGCCTAGAAGTATATCAGATGCTGGTACAACACGTCGCGAGAGATAACTCCGGTTTGAGTCTGGCGAGAAGAAAAGTCAATTGTTTCTTGAGGTGGATAATGTCCGTAATGACTAATAGCACCGTCCAAGCGTGTCATAAGAAGGCTATGGTGAGCAAAACCATGGAGATAAGAGTCTCCACCGTCATACTGAACGTGTACCAGAGTACGGGGATCGAGAAGGAAGATGACTCGAGGCAATCTCTAGAGAATCATGGGAAACTTGATGAGATACGAAGATTCCGCACCAAGAAATTTGAAGAGGGGTATGATGTGCATCGCAACTTAGCCTTGGCTGAGGATTACTCGAGACCCAATAAGAGGGAGAGTATCAATACGTGTCTGGAGTGATGGGAATAGCGTACAACCCTTTCTTGAATTCAGAGGCCGGGAACGCTCACAAGAATCACGAGGTGACGGAGCTGTTGAAGTTTTGGACGGAGAAGATAATCGTAATCGATTCAATGGAGAGGGAGAAACCGAGCCTAGGCCTGCTGCTTGAGGCGACACCCAAGGTATTAAGCGTGCCGCGCTCGAACAAAAGAGTGGAATTAAGGATGGGGAATGGAAATGGCATGATGACTACGAATTTGGGAACGGTTTGGAAATTACTGAGACCCTCCACGTGTCCACATCCCATGCGAGCTTGATTGAAGAAGTCACGGAGACATAACAGAAAGAGAGATAAGCGAGGTGCAGATAATGGCTGAGTGCTATACGAACACTACAGTGAATATAGCTACGGCGCTGGGGTTCTTTTCTAGAATGTTTAGTCTGCAATCACTGGAAATGCTGGAGTCTGAACACCATTTGGTGACGGCGTTGAGCGTGGAGTCGTGGCCGGGGGCGTTGCAAACCACCCAGAAACATATCAGAGGGTGGAAGATTGGTCTAGAGGCGGAGATGGGATTTCCCGTGAGCGAAGCTTATGGCCTGCCTCTAAATGCAAAGTCCTTAATGGGATTAGTAATAGCCAACCTATTTGGTAGCCATTATCCATTGCACATGGCAATGGTGGAGGTATCCAGCCAAATGATACTAGTGGATAAGGCCTTCTCGGTATCCAAGTGCGTACGGTTGGCTCGAATATCACATCATTCACATAGGCTCTTGAGGAAGATCCTGGGAACGGTGCCAAGGGCACAAAGAGATGACTTGAGTGAGATCTGGGGAGAAGAACTCTTGAGCTTGGGGGACGAAAACACGAGTGATTTTGAGAAACAGAATGCCATCGGGAAGCCGATGAAGAGTGTCCCAGCGCAAGAGGAAAACGATATGACGCACGAGAAAATGATGGAACTAGAGCCTCTGCTGGAAGCCTCGGGAGAACGAAATTTTCGAAAAATAGAGATTTCACATGGGGAATGCCCATGCCCATACCCGGAGCATTCAAACCTTTGCTTAGTGCGGGATGTATAAGAAATTCAGTCGATCGGGTTACCCGAACATCAGCAGAAGGTGACCATCTTGGTAGTAAGTACGATGTTGGCGTTACGGTGGATCGAGGAAAATGTAATGAATTATAGGGAATTGTTGTTGTAGTTGCCTCTCGCCGGGGCCCTACATTGTGGGGTGTACCCCCGGCCAGGTCAATGAAACGGGCGGCTTCCACCGGGTTTTTCCAACGGGCAGTGAGGGGGAGGTTAGTGGGGTTTGTGGGGCACTGGAACAGGTGGGCAGTCGTGTGGGGGGCTGTATGGCAGAGGGGACAGGAGGACCCTTGGTCTGGTTCGAGCCTGGCCCGGTACGACAACAGGTGTAGACTGTAGCCGGACCGAAGTGGGCTGAGGGTCCTCCGAGTACGTCTGGGTAGGGTCTTCTCCTCTCGGACGTTGACAGGAGGGGGTCTTGTACCGAGGACTCCAGACGGTGGATACGACTGGGTTGTCGTCGCCACCGTCTCTGTGTGCACAGTTTTCAGGAGCCGTCGGTACTCCTTCGTTGGTAGCGGCAGGTCAACGCCTTCGAGGAGGTGTTCCAGACGGGGGGCATGGGCAGAGACTAGTGTGGGTTTCATTTTGCGGGGGGAGGAGGTTTCTCGAGGAGTCTCTGACCAGGGTGTTCGGGGAGGTGGCAAGCCAAGAGATGTTGTGTTGCAAGCATTGTCGTGTGGGCTTTCACCGGGAGCACCTGCGTCTCTTCGTGTAGGTGGCTTTGGGGGGCCATTAGATGGTCCCGGTGGCGACCCGCAGAGCCGCGTTTTAGATGGTCTGCAGACGCTTGACACTGGTCTCGGATGCGACTGTAGACCAAACTGGGGCCGCGTATTCGAGACGAGGCCTGACCAAGGCTTTGAAGGTCACAAGTAGCGTTTCCGTGTCCTGACCCCAGTCCGTGCCTGCCAAGGCCTTCATGGCGTTGACCGCCCTGGAGGCGTTGGAGGCAGCGACCCTGCAATGTTCCCCGAACTTGAACATCGGGTCAAACCTGACACCAAGTACTTTGGGGTGTTCTTCCAACTTGAGCGGGATATCTGCCACCGTCAAGTGTGGTTGTACGTTGTATTCCTTGGTGTCAGGCGTTAGTAATGTTACAGCGCATTTTCCGGGGGAGAGTGCGAGTTTGAGGGATTGAAAGTAGGACGTTAGGGAGTCCAGGTATGGCTGCAACTTAGCGGTGATGATATTGATCTTCGGCCCGCTGGCCCAGGGCGTCACGTCGTCTGCGTAGCTCACCACGTTTACACCCTCGGGAGGGGAGGGGAGGGAGCCAACGTAGGAGTTAAACAGAGTCGGTGATATGACTGAGCCTTGCGGAACACCTGTTCGGACAATTCTGGCGGGTGATGTCTCACCGCAGAACAGGGTGCGTGCTTGGCGGCCGGTCAGGCACCCTGAGAGCCAGCGGGTCAGCGTAGGGGGTAGTGAAGTTCTGCTCAATTTCTCCAGCAGGGTGCGGTGACATACCATATCAAAGGCCTTGGAAAGGTCTAATGTCACCAGTACCGTGCGTTCTGCCGGTTTCTTTTGGTTGAAACCGTCGGCGACCGCGCTGGAGATTTCGAGCAGGGCAGTTGTGGTTGAGTGGAGGGGGCGGAAGCCGTGTTGGTGTGGTTCTGGGGTCTGGAGGTATTCGTGCCATCGGGCAGTTTGGGACTTCCTGAGGATCATCTCGATTTTGTTGTTGAGGAGTGGCAAGTCTGGGGATGTGGGGTTGTTTGTCCTCAGGGCATCGCGTTGGCTGGTGAGCTTGGCCGCTTCTGGCGGTAGGCCTAGAGTGCTCGTTGGGCGACGGCCAGACGGGATTTGGTGCTTGGCTGCCTTGTTTACGATCTCGCGGAACAACCTTTCTCCTTTGTAGGGATCGGGCTGCTCCTCGAGAGACGCGAACGCAGCTTCTGTTTCCGACTTGAAGCCGTCCTAGTCCGCGCGGAGGAAGTTTGTGAAGGTCTTGTTCGGGGCTGGAATTGTCAGGGGACTGGTTGATAGTCGGATGATGACTGGCAGGTGGTCGGAGCTCAGCGTGGTTTCCGTCTCCCAGCTCAGTTTCGACAGGAGATCTTCTGAGGCAAGGGATACGTCAGGAGAGGTTGCCTGGCCCGAAGTTGGCATACGGGTCGCTGTGGGTGTGTTCATCGTTCCAAAGCTCGATGCCTCAATTTCGTCGGCTAGGGTCTCTCCGCGCGAGTCCTGAATGGACGAGCACCAAAGGGGGTCGTGTGCGTTGATGTCGCCCAGTATCAGGGAGCATCTAGTCTCGAGGAAAGGGGTCAATGAGGGGGTGAAGTTCGAGGGGCAGCTACTGCATGGGGGGATGTACACGTTTCTTATTGTGAGCACCTCGTTTAGGAGTGGGATTTGAATCGATTGGTGTTCTAGGGGCTCGCCAGGAGGTGTGTTCTCGTCCACAGGGGTGAAAGGGATTGTGTGGTGCACGAGAAACATAAGTCCTCCGGCGGCTCCGCTTCCTCGGTCCTTTCGGACTATAGTGTAGTCTTCAAAGACTGGGTCTTTCCCTTTGGCGGTGAGCTTTGTCTCCTGCAAGGCGGCCACTTTGATCTTACGGGTACGGAGAAAACGGCTCAGTTCTGTTGTTTTGTTCCGTATCCCGTTGCAATTTAGTTACAGGAACGTCAGTGGCTCTGCCTTCGGTCGTCGGGGTCGTGGATTTGGAGGTGGGATGGGATCTCGTTTGGTGGGGTGGGGTGGTGTAGTGGGGGTTGGAGGGTCGACAGTCTGGGTGGTTGCTTGGGAGGGTGTGGGTGCACTGAAAGGCGTGACTGGTGGACACCTCGGGCAGACGTAGTCCTTGTGCCATTCGGCCACAGTCCGAAGGCCGCTGCACCGCTGGTGAATCCAAGTTCCGCAGCAGTGGCACCATACGGTGGTGCCGCCTCCCCAGGTTTCAGTGCACACCGTGCAGGGGGATTTCAGTGTCTGAGGGCGTCTGGGTGGTCCAGGGTTTGGCTCGACGCCGGCTCTTAGTAGGAGGGTGCGGATCAGACTCGCCAGCTTAGGCTGATCCGATAACAAAAACCCGGCCGAGGGTCCCACGCATGGGCGCCCGGTGAGAGGAGTTTGACGTTGGTCTGCTGGTAGCAGAGGTCGGGTCGTCGCTCCCGATCCAGAAAGTTTGCAACCGGAGTCCTCGTAGTCCTCTGGTTGTTGGTCCCACCGCAAAAAGGCTCTCTCCTTCCGGGACCAATTATAGGGAGTCGAAGACACCAACGGCGGAATTGATATACGCTATAGATTACAGCAGGAGACTTGAGTTGTTTGAGACTGTGTGCAAGGTATTTGCCATACCAATGGAAGTCAGGCACGTATAGAGCCGTATTAGGTTCTTTCCGTGGTTTCGAGCGACGTTGACATCTTGGTGGCAGCAAGAGGAGTTCACCGGTGGCTGGGACCCCGTGTTCATTGGGTATACAGCAGCGGTCTACTTCCACACCTGTGATATCAAGATAAACTCACGGACGACTCAAGCGAAGAAAATGAGAGGCTCAATGCCTCCAAAGTTCGAGGTGCGAGAGATCTTGTGAACGCTCAATCAGGCCAACTTGGAAAACGCATCACCGATATGGGATGATGGCAGGATGATTGTAGAAGAAGGGCATATCGCGCTGAAGGACAAGATGAATTTTGCGACAAGAAAGTACCGGGCGCCTTACGGACTAGAACAGGTGGAAATGAGACAAGAGGGGAAAGAGCTGGATGCGGCAGGCTTGTTATATGTGGCTCTGACGGAATACAAGAAGCAAGATCCAGCGACACCCTCGCTCCTATCAGTAGGCACCCATGGGGACAAAAGAAGCGGCCCCATAGAAGACCGATTCAGGAAGATACTTGAGAGAAGGCGAGCCGAGTCAGAGGGAGAAAGCATGGATGAAACTCTCAGTGAAACGGGAGAGGAAATGGAAGTGGGGAATACACCTGAGCCGAAACCAGCTGAGGAGGACTTCACCGCCCAGGAACTACTGCAGGACCTGAGCGGAGACGATTGGTCGGGCACTACCACGCCACCACTGACCTCATCCCCTCGTAAGAACCTGGAACTACCATTGACAAGCGATATTTCCAATATGGGTATGATACTCTTGAGTACAGAAGAGAGACAGAAGAACACGTTTGAGGGGAACAAGAGCATGTTTCTAGGGACTCTGGATGAGAAGGCTTGGCCGGATTTCTTGAGTGAATTTAATCCTGAGACGAAGAGTGAGACCACGCTAGATAACTTCAAGGAAGAACTGTGGAACACGGTGGTCAAGTTCGGGAACCGGTGTTGATGGGCAAGTTGAGGGGGACGAGACGGAAGACCAAGGATGATGAATGTAAAAACAGCTCTACTCTGAAGAAAAAAACTGATGAAAAAATAATTAAAGTTTAAGGGGAGGATAAGATTAAGACTAGTAATATGATTAAAAGTACTAATATCCTTAAGGCTCGAGCAGGGGGGAGGCAAGAGTTGGAAGGGTCAGACCGGGACAGAGAGATCGAATCAGTGATGATAGTGACGACACCCCCAAGCAAAGGGATGATGTCTCGAAAGAGGAAATTGGAGATAGAGTTGAGCAGCCCGTCGGTATATGCTGTCTCGGAGAAGAACATGAGGGAGACTGCCCCCATGATCCTAGCGCGTTGGAAGACGGCAGCCTACAAGAGTAGCTCCGAACCAAGGAGGCTAGCATTAGTAGTGGAAGATATAGAGGTCTCGACAAGTCTGGTAACGGAAGAAGATTTCAAACCTCAGAAGGCAGGCTCGAAAAAGGGTTCGACGAATGGACAAACTTGGGAAGTGGATATTGGCAAAGAATGGATATCGAGCGAGTATCAGGCTATTGGCAAACAAGTGACCAACGACCCTCTTGAGAAGAATGCGACAAGGAATACGGCTGGACCTTGGTGGGTGGCCCTAGAGACGATGAAGGAATTGGAGGACTATCTGAAGAAGCTTGATCATGGGGTGTACCGCAATCGTCGCAATTGGGCTACTCAACAGAAAGCCGAAGTCAACAAGTTAGAATTGGGAAGTCAATTAAAGCAGAGATGAGAACATCTTCGTCCTCATTGCCCCTGATGGCAAATCCGTTCGTTAGAACAGCGGGACAGCTGATGTTTGCGTGGAGCCTAGTGGGAGTAGAATTGGAGGTATTGACTTCACGTGACAATTTGAAATTGGGCAACAAAAGCCTAGAAGTCTATCAGATGCTGGTACAACACGTCGCGAGAGATAACTCCGGTTTGAGTCTGGCGAGAAGAAAAGTCACTTGTTTCTTGAGGTGGTTAATGTCCGTAATGACTAATAGCACCGTCCAAGCGTGTCATAAGAAGGCTATGGTGAGCAAAACCATGGAGATAAGAGTCTCCACCGTCATACTGAACGTGTACCAGAGTACGGGGATCGAGACGGAAGATGACTCGAGGCAATCCCTAGAGAATCATGGAAAACTTGATGAGATACGAAGATTCCACACCAAGAAATTTGAAGAGGGGCATGATGTGCATCGCAACTTATCCTTGGCTGAGGATTACTCGAGACCCAATAAGAAGGGAGAGTATCAATACGTGTCTGGAGTGATGGGAATAGCGTCTAACCCTTTCTTGATTTCAGAGGCCGGGAACGCTCACAGGAATCACGAGGTGACGGAGCTGTTGAAGTTTTGGCCGGAGAGGATAATCGTAATCGATTCAATGGAGAGGGAGAAACCGAGCCTAGGCCTGCTGCTTGAGGCGACACCCAAGGTGATAAGCGTGCCGCGCTGGAACAAAAGAGTGGAATTAAGGATGGGGAATAGAAATGGCATGATGACTACGATTTTGGGAACGGTTTGGAAATTACTGAGACCCTCCTGGTGTCCACATCCCATGCGAGCTTGATTGAAGAAGTCACGGAATGAGTGAGGCCAGCACCAACAAAAGATGAGGATCTGGGAACGTTGGACGTAATACACAAATTGATCCTACCACAGAATAAAGAGTCAGGCGAAGCAACGAGCAAGCTGGGATCATTAAAGAAGTTGGAACCTGGTAGCTGTCTTGACTTGACGTGCGGAGGCGGAGGGCACACCTGTGATGGACGATCATGTGTCAGAATACAATCTTTCCAGAGAGAAGACCTAGTCGCTTGGTTTGGTGACATAACAGAAAGAGAGATAAGCGAGGTGCAGATAATGGCTGAGTGCTATACGAACACTACAGTGAATATAGCTACGGCGCTGGGGTTCTTTTCTAGAATGTTTAGTCTGCAATCACTGGAAATGCTGGAGTCTGAACACCATTTGGTGACGGCGTTGAGCGTGGAGTCGTGGCCGGGGGCGTTGCAAACCACCCAGAAACATATCAGAGGGTGGAAGATTGGTCTAGAGGCGGAGATGGGATTTCCCGTGAGCGAAGCTTATGGCCTGCCTGCAAATGCAAAGTCCTTAATGGGATTAGTAATAGCCAACCTATGTGGGAGCCATTATCCATTTCACATGGCAATGGTGGAGGTATCCAGCCAAATGATACTAGTGGATAAGGCCTTCTCGGTACCCAAGTGCGTACGACTGTCTCGAATATCACATCATTCACATAGGCTCTTGAGGAATATCCTGGGAACGGTGCCAAGGGCACAAAGAGATGACTTGAGTGAGATCTGGGGAGAAGAACTCTTGAGCTTGGGGGACGAAAACACGAGTGATTTTGAGAAACATAATGCCATCGGGAAGCCGATAAATAGTGTTCCAGCGCAGGAGGAAAACGATATGACGCACGAGAAAATGATGGAACTAGAGCCTCTGCTGGAAGTCTCGGGAGAACGCAATCTTCGAAACATAGAGAATACACATGGGGAATGCCCATGCCATTGCTTGGCGCAGACAGTGTGGTACCCGGAGCATTCAAACCTTTGCTTAGTGCGGGATGTAGAAGAAATTCGGTCAATCGGGTTACCCGAACATCAGCAGAAGTTGACCATCTTGGTAGTAAGTACGATGTTGGCGTTACGGTGGATCGAGGAAAATGTAATGAAATATAGGGAGGCGAAGACACCAACGGCGGAATCGATATACGCTATAGATCACAGCAGGAGACTTGAGTTGTTTGAGACTGTGTGCAAGGTATTCGCCATACCAATGGAAGTCAGGCACGTATGGAGCCGTATCAGGTTCTTTCCGTGGTTTCGAGCGACGTTGACATCTTGGTTGTACATGGCGACGAAGGATCACATGAAGAAATATCAGAAGGAATATCGACAGTTCCTGGCAGAAATAGGACCGGAAGCCTTCAAGAGACCTCTGCTGACCCATCGAAATGCGACTACGACAGGTTGGAAAAGAGTCGGTAGGGTATCTAGAGATAATACCAAAGCAAGAGAATCGATACTGGAGGAGGACTTGGCGAAGAACGTGAGCTTGAGCCTGCACAATTCCTTTTGCTTGAACAGGGAATTAAAAGTGAAGGGTTTACCGAATTAGACGATGAGGTTGCAGGAGCAGAAGGAGTGGATGCGATCCTACGAACAATTGAAAGCATGGGAAGAAATCGTGATCAGCTCTGATGATGAGGAGGCGCTGTTAAGGCAGATCACGGTGTCAAATTCATCGGGTCCTAGCACTTCGAAGGCTAGGAATACAACGTGAGCCGGGAGCTCAATGTGGGTTTCTTGAGTCTTGAGAGGGAAAGGAGGGGGCTCGAGTGTGAACTCGGATAAAATCCGAGATCACGAAAAAGAAATTTTAACGAAACAAAGTATTGTTATTAATATGCTATAGTTAATATATAAATCAAAATGTTGCATGACAATTTCCTGATTGAATAGGACAAAAGAAATTTTAATCATGAGCTTTAAAAGCGGAGATTTAAGGTGCAGGTAAATGAAAATTTTGATTGCTGTTTAGCGATAGTGTGACAATTTTACATGGTTAAGAATTTTGGGGTGTAGATAAACTTAGGTCTGCTGCAAACTTCTGTAAATGACCACTGACACTGTATCTTGAGCAACTCTCGGTATTCTGGGGACCCACTGGCAGGCGGCAACACGCGATGAGGACATCGATCTTGAGTCCGGGGAGTATGTGCCAGTCGGTCATATTTGGAAGTTTGACCTTGAGGAATACGAGCTACATAATTTTGGATGAGATTTAATTTTTCATAACTTCGAATTGAGCCGGTCATGCTCAACTTTCTCGCGAAAACTGAAAATCTCAAAAATACAAGATCAGAACAACCGATTTACAATCGCGGGAAAGTACTTGAAAAAAACAGCGGGAAATTGCTATTCGCAATTTCCAGATATGAATCAAGCGCGAGTAGAGCTGTCTTATCCTGAAATAGGAGAAGAAACGATTGCGAAAGAAGAACGTATTTATTCGAGGTGAACCAGAGTGAACCCTTAGTGGAAAGGCGGACAGCTGGGGTGTCCCTATGGTTCAGACCAAAACTTCAATTTTTGAGTCAAAACTTATTTACCTGGCTGAAATAAATTAGTATCAAACTTCTCAAGTTATCATACTTAATTCTCAAGTTGCTTACTAATTTAATTACCTCTAATTCTCGAGTGTGCTGGTATGTGAGTACCCAATTTAAATTTTCTTGAGTGTGCTTTATGATTGTTATCTTGAGATAAAGAGAGTTTTAGGTTGATCCATCTGAAATGGATCAAAGTTCCACTGTCTAATAAAAAGTAACTGTACGGATTGCTCCGAGCCTGTTTTTAACGGCGTTCGTGTATTTTGGGTATTTTGAGACCTAAGTATGGGGGACGTTCTTATTTTCTAGAGTGGGGGGGGGTATTTTGGTAGTGGCCTTTAAGCTGTAACGGGTTTTTAGTCTCATGTCGCAAGTGTGTAACATTCGCCCAAATACTACACAGCGACGGAGCGTAGAAAAAGTACCCATTAACGACTGGCAGGCGTCAGTTACCATAATTCTAATCGTTTTGCACCGTCTCGACCTTGTCAGTTGATTTTCTGGTCTGTTTAATGCTAAGTAAGAAGTTACTATTTCTAGCCCATCAGTCAAACGGCTTTTGATCAGCTTTCGTTTACATGCGAACACAACCACATAGCTGAGTCCCGGATCCTCAGACTACGTGATTGTTATTAAAAACGGCTCGAATACCTGATTTTAATATGTTTTTGGTGACAGTTCTATATTAAACCCATTGGAGATGGATTGACCCTTTCCTCTTCCTAGCTACTCATATTCTAAAATATCAAACAATACCGGTGTCAATTCAAAGTTCTATTGCATCAGAGTAGCTAAAAAGTTATTTTACTATAGTCTTTAACCATATATCATTCCCTGGGGCGATCAAGCCTCCACTTCCGTGTTCTCCTCGAGATAACGTTGTTATCACTCCCAATTCGTGGCACGGGAGGGTACTGCTCTCCGCCACCGAAGCCTCCTTTCCCACTATCTTCTTTCACTAAGGATCTTATCGTGCGTGACTGTCACGATATGAGGCTTCGTTTTTCTATCGTTCTCGTGTGACTGTTTTCTACTCTATTTGGTGTTGTTCTGTTTTTCTCAACTTTTTCGGTCAAAATAGGCCGTTTTTCGTATTTCTGAGAAATACTCACTTGACAATCGAAATTTTGAAAAATTGAAACTTCCAGAATATTTCGACCCTCCTTTCAAGCACTTTTTCGCTGTTAAGGCCTTTTCTTTCTAATTCGTGCTTCGTCGGAAGGTTGCGCTGTGCCAATTTGGCTGAATGGCACATACTCCCCGGACAGTCCCCATCAATGGGTTATCGTCAAATAGTGTTCCAGTTCTCTATAATCAATCTTACAAATCGCATGAGAAAATTTATCTACTCAACCTCAACTTAGTACGTGTCACAAATGGCATCGTACTACATCTCAATGCCTTTTAACATTTTCACAAAATTTGCACCATGAGGAGTGTCCTTGATAAAAATTTCTTTTCTGACTACTTACGCCATCTTGCCATAAAACTTCTTTTCGCTCATGCTGATTAATAAGTTGGGACGTGGTACGGCCACGCACCCGTTAAAATTAACTTAATGTCACTCACCAAGTATAATTAGTTATCTATGCAGTCCTCTTTGATATTAAAATTAAGAAACTCTGTTGCTAGGAAAGTCATTGAGTTACTCAACCTCTTCGAGCGAGTTTACCCAAACTTACCAGGTCGCCACACAGTGAACACGTGTCTTACACAGATTAAAAACATCAGTCGTGTTTGAAT